>NC_133974.1:133915651-134224651 GCF_047716275.1 Strix uralensis
ACCCTCCTGAGACGTGTGCGGTACCTATGATTGCAGATGGCGATTTAGACCGGAGGGGTGTTTTAAGCAGAGATTTGGTCACTCTCTGATCCAGAGTCACAGTGGCTGAGCTTCCCCTGACGGTGGCGGTGCAAACTCTCGGGCTCTGGGAGCCCTGGAGCCCCTTCCCTATTGTTAATGCCTGTCACATATTAATCGATGCAGAAGAGACTTGTCTCCTTAGCCCCGTTAAGCTGTGAGTTTACAGCTCTGTGTGAAGTAGCACAGACAAGGTACACGATGAGATGCAAACAGGGGAAAAAGTGCTTTTACTGACGTTCGCAGAAGCAAGCTAAACACCTGTGAGAAGCGGGTGCTTCAGGGACACCCACGTTTGCAAATTGTTCATGGGTATCTTGGAGATAGCACTTCTCTACTTGTGGAGTGATTAGTTACCTCTTCAGCACTGGCAAAGCTTGTGGATGATGAGCTCTGCCTTCACCTGCAGGTGTTGCCATGGCAAGGGACTCTAGAAGTACATTCAGGCAACAAAAACAAAATAGGGATAAAGCAAAAATGAGAAATGGGGAAGAAATGGGAGCAGGAGAAGACAATAAGAATATCACACTGAACTGGTGCTTTCCTGGGGAGAGCTGACATTGTTTGTGGCTGCCTCCAATCTCGTGTAGCATTGCAGGTGTTGGCAGGTAGCTTGCAACCATGGCACCGCAAAGTCTCCTGTCCGTTTGCCAGCCTGCGTTTGTGCTACTCTGGTGCAAACGTGGTCCAGCTCAAGAGAATCAGGCCGTCGCTGTGGTAGCTTTCTGGGACAGGTCAGCTTGCAGCCTAAAACCTCAACTCAGCATCTGATTAACTTTAAGCGTTTGAGGAGTCCCACTCATTTTTGAGTGCTTCAAAGGGTCAGAGTCTATGTCAATCTTATTCTGGTCCTGATTTCCAAGTGTTCAAAATGGGAATAGCGTTTTTCTTCCTCTCTATCCATGTCTTCATTTTCATCCTGCTTGACTAAACCCGTTCTGTGTGTTTGTTTCTAAGTGTGATTACCCGACTTGAACATGGGTGCATCTGAGCTACTTTGTAAAGAAAAGATAGATCTAGAAGATATGTTGGCATCTAGTTTTTAAAGTAGTTACTCCCTGTTCATTCTTCTGCTTGTCAGAGTGAGTCCCGTAGCTGAGGACCTGCAGCTATGATATTTTCTTTTCTACTCATCACCCATACTCACTTCTCTTCAAGGGAAATATTCTTCTCTGTTGCATCCTAACCATATGCTGGGTGAGACCCCATTTCCTTCTTACTTTAGTTTTCTCGAGAAGGAGAGGCAGGTGTGTGGAAGGAAAGAGAGCTGCAGTGTGCTGCAGCCAGTCTCTCATCCAGAAAGTTTTGGGAGCAGGACTGTGGCACCTCTCCTTGCAGGCCAGGTATTGTCTCTGTTGGTGAAGGTCAGTCTCCTGGACTGTGGTTGGCCTCTCTCAGGATGAAGACTTTCATATATGCTAAGTTTATGGCAGGGGGAAGCCAGTGCAGAAAGAAGAATACTCAGTGTGTGCTCCTCAGGGTGTTAACATCTGTGATATATATGCTTGCCCTCGTTCAGTGAGTGCGGCTTCATTGCTAATTAAGAATTGCAGTAATCAGCCAAGAGGCTTATTGTGTGAAGTTGAGGAGCCAAAACTATTTGTGAATTCAGTTCAGATTCAATGGATTTTTTTTCACCCACCCTAGTAACGTTTCATTTCTACATTTTGCAACAAAGTGCTTTCATTTTGTAACAAATCTAATTTCCTTCTTAGAGTGTGAAATGGTAATTTTGTTTTGCTGTAAAGACTATTCTTGGGTTGATCCAAGCCACTAGTATTGTTGTGAGGTTTTTTTGAAGTTTGGTTGTCAGCTTGAAAAAATTAACTATTTGCATAGTTGGTTACATGAGACAGATCAACAGCTCTGGAGCCGTATCTGAGATCAAGGTCTCTGCCAAGAAACAGGATCAACTGACGAGACTGGACAGCCTCCCTGCATTTATTTTGCCATGGGCAAAATGATGCATCCAATATGTTCCTTACAAAGCTTTGTTTTTGCTGGCAATGGGGTAAGAAAGGGTACGTATAAAGTAACCGTTTGCTGCTTTGTTTAGAACCAGTTTATAATTTACTTTTGTAACTTTTTGAAGTACTTCTATAACTTTTTGTAACTGCTTCAGTTCCACTTGGTTTTTATAAGTCAACAAATTTACAAAATTCCACCAATTTTTTTTTTTTTTTAATCTGGGGCCTCGGAGAATGTGAGAGCCAGTGCCCCTAAATAACATGTTGCTGGAAGATTAGATGTTGAGTGCAACCTAGAAATGAGAGCAATCATGGCCTATTTATGAGATATTAACCCATCAGGAATCCTATTCCAAATAAATATGATTTATAAAATGTTATTACGTTGCTGCTACAAGCATCATCCAGCAACTCAATTAGGAATTCAAAAAATGCTGTTTTAAAGACCATTTTGGTCAATGAAAAGACACCATCAACGTCAATGGTGTGTTAGACCAAACTCTGTGAAAGGAGTCCGTTATCAAGGGGCGACATTTTACATTGAACTGAAATAAAAAAGCACCAATCTTAGATCCAAAACCAGAGGAATGTGATCTTATTCCAGTGTGTGTGCGCGTGTGTGTTGTATTTACACCAGTGCATTTCATACCTAAAGAGAAATCTTCACTCTAGTTCGGCCATTTACTTTACACTAGAGTTTGGATTTAACCCTTGACCTTCCGTGGCATCATTCAGTCTGACTAAAATAAAGTACCTTAGGCTGTTTTCTTGCCTTTCTCAATGCCCATATGGGCACTGTGGATTATGCCTAAGGTTTCTGCCCTCCTGCTGTGGACTATTATGGCATGGTTGTCTTTGTGCAGGAATCCTTTATAAGTAGCATTTTCATCTTCATCGTCTCAATACGCACACTAGTGTGTGTGTGTGTATATATATATGTATTCTTGGAGGTGCTTCAGCTCTTTTTCTTTTTGCCCAGTCATCTGGAATTACTCTCTCAAGCTTTCTGTAAGGTTCAGTCACTTTGTGCTTCTCATCTGGGCTTGTCAAATTTTGTTATAGAAATAGTACTTGGCCGATTTTACACTCCTTTTAGCTTTGTTTCCACTACTTACAAGGCCTCTCAAATGTGTGCCCGCTAAAAGAAGGTCCTTCCTAATTTAGATCGCTCTTAATTAGTATCTTGCAATTTCATGATAATTTTTAAAGCCTGGGTGATGCTGTACACAACAGTGTTTTCTCTTAAGTTTCCAACATGGATTCCACAGTCTGTTGACGAGTGCTGACCCAGAGCTAAAGCTGTAAAATCGTTTGCAAGTGTAACAATTTTAAGAATTTCCTTTTCATTCTTAACATTCTCTGTGCTATGTGAGCCCAGACAGCGATGGTTTCTGCTACATGAGGGCTCCTCGAACACGTAACAGTAGATGTTAGCGTAGAAGGATAATTCTCGGCTCACTCGAGTGTTTTGCATATCAGACCCTTCCTGCATTTTTTGGGTTAAACAATGATACCTACCTATGTAGCGATGTTATCTTTCCCATGGGCTTTTTTTATACTGGCAATCTGGGGGGAGGAGATATTTCCAAAGGTCATCATGCAAGCTAATAAACTATTTTAAATGAGATGACGTTGAACTTCTCTCTCTTAAAATTCACTTTCATCCATACATTTTTTTGTGTCTTGAACCAAGTGATTGTACAATATTCCTATTCATAGGTGCCCCCAAACAGATACCTCCTGTCCTCTTCACATTTTCATTTTTCTCGATATATGCCTGTACATATTTGTGCCATCTTGGCCAAAAATAAAACATCTTATTAACATGGAAGCTCATTTTACCTGCCTGACACCTCGCTCTTTGTACTGGTTATCTATATGTTATTCCACACTTGCCTCTTCACGTATTGCACACAAATGTGGTCTCTGCCATTTGCTTACCCTTGTATTCTCTCTGTATGCCTTGGTATGCTTTTTAATTAGATGCACTTCTGTTCTTTCATTGCTTGTTAACCCTTTCTTTTGAGAAGCAGTTTGCCTTAGTCCTGCAAATACCCTCTGTTTTTTCCAAAGTCAAGTCCATTTCCCTCAGTAACCTTGATTTCACCAGCTATCAGTTATATCACAAATAATTCAGCCTCTAATTAGTCCATCTGTTAACTATCCAAGTACACATGACTTATCTTTATTATGTAACATAATGGTCAGTCTTCGTACCTGCTAGTGGTATTTTGGTATGAAAAATATGTTTTTCTACTTATGACATTCCCATGTTGCCAATGTGCCCCCTATGGAATATATTGCAGATTACATGTTTTTATAGTCTGTGTCAAGGAAAGTGGTAAGGATTTTAACTCCTCTGATTTTTTTTCTGCAATTGTTTTTTCTTCCAAGAAAGCACAGCTTTGTAGTTACCCCCTCCTTTTCTTTGCCGGACTTTCCTCGACTTAGACTGGTTAATGCTAACAAATTTTTATGTAAAAAACCCCAAAACCTTACCTTTGTTACCAAAGGCAGAAAAATTTTGACCTTAATTTCCTAATGCTAGTGGTATGGGGCAAGGTTAGATTTCTGTTGTATGGTGAGAGTTTATATTAATCAACCACATAAAATATCTAACCTGTATTTTCTGATGTGGCATAGAGCTGAGAACTTTTCGTCCATTCAAGGTTGTCACAATCTAGAGGACTAAACTTTACTGGACACCAACAGTGCTGATGTTCAAGTTTCTAAATTAATTTTCAGGGGTTTTTTTGTTTCTGTTTTTCTGCAATATTTGTCATTGTTTGAAAAAAATCCCTGTGTGTTCTGGAAGGCTGCATTTAAGATTTGGCTCCCTTGGAACACAAGGATGAGTATGGATAAATGCGAACTATAGCAGCATCACTAGAGTGGGTCTATTGTACGTGTGCTCATGAGGGTTTATAAGAGTTCAACTTACTTTGACCCAGAAGATAGTTCTTTATTATTACACTATCCCTACAAAATGGGGAGAATGTATCTAGAGCCAGCAGATAGTTATCCTTTTGCAATTTGTTAGAGACCACAGTCCTGAAAAGATGCCTTGTACGATTTTATTTTCATGGGCTCAGAATTGAGATAAAAACCATATGTTGCTGAAGGTCTCGTGGTTTCTCAGCTCATGGAGAGATTTCAAGCAACTCAGCTAGCAGTAATAAATTTCTTAGAAACTGGACAAGAATCTTGAATTTTACTTATGTAAAGACTTCATTGTAATTTGTTACAAGTCTGTTGTCTACCTTGAAAACTGTCAAATTATACTGTCCATGCAGATTTTCACAGAGCTATTTTGAATGTTGTCCTCTGAGTTCCATGTAGTCCTCTTACAAACTAGCCAACGATTACAGCAACATGTTGTTCAGTGTTATCTCTAAATCTCCTTTATTCCTGCTACCACTTACAGTGAGTCCCAAAAGTTCTTTGATGGGACAGAGAAGAATTAATGCCAAAGTTGAATGAGTTACAGCCGCTACCACCTAATTAAAATGATTTTGTGCCAGTTGCTTTTGTTGGGTAGGATCCACACATAATATAATTTTAATCCTGTTTATATACGCTCCTGGGACAGATTTGAGATCAGCGTTGCCATTTAAGTGAGGTTAATCATGCATACTGTATGCAGCTTTTGTTTCTCTATTGTATGTGAAAGGTGACTATAGCTGATGGGATCCTGACTGGCCGTTCGCTGCGAAAACCACTACTTTCTTGTTAACAGAGTGTCTGATCATTAACCTAACCCCAGCCCCGGTGACTCTTTCTGCCTGGTCCTTGGAACTGTACAGCTGTTGTTATTCACAGAGGAGCTTATAGTTATGAACTGGGTCGTACTGGCAGCAGATACGTGGCTGTACAGAGGGCAGAAAACAAGTGGAAAATAATTACATCTTCCCTAAAAACAAACACTATTTTTTGTATTCTTGGTGCGTTTTATGTATATGTAAAGGACATTATGGCAAAATGAAAAAGACCCTCATAAAAATCCTTCTTGAAAAGTATTGTTGCTGACAGCCGTGACCTCTGTGAGTCTGCATGTTTACCCATAATTCATAATTAACAAAGACATTAGAACTGCCACTAGAGGATTCTGGGCTTTATTTCTTTCTAACTGGGCAGTACTAATGCTGGAAGTGCTCCCAATTCAGTGATTTAACATTTCAGGAAATCTTGGAGAGGCAGCAGAAGCCTCCTTATATAGTTCATACTCTGGGACTGTGGTTATACAGATATGGCTGAGATAATTATTCAGCTCTTGTTATTGCTATAGTTCTGCACCTGATCCCTGAGCCATTAGAGCACTCTGCAGGTTATTACAACTATCAAACATCAAGGTCTCTTTTCTAGTCTCTCGACTATGTGGTTATCATTTTACTTCTTTTAAATCCTCCATCTGCAGAGAAAGCTTCTGTGCTCTGACTTGGAGATCTGCTAACGCTTTTTTTTTTTTTTATGACTTCCCAAATGAGGCCCTTTTCTTACCAGCACATTAACATAAAAATGTAAACTTAGAGTTTCTCTACTTGTGTTGTTTTTATGTTCTCCCTCTTGTTGATTTCTTCCTCAAGACACTGTGCACCTATGCTTTAATCTGTGTAGAGATTGAGCACAGAGAGGTGGGGGTCTTGAGAACCGTGAAACCGCACCAAATTTCCCCAGAATGATAGTGTTTCTGATGGTGGGTTAAGTTAGTGTTGATTTTTAGCTGGTATACTTCTTTGCTTTACGTACATTTTTACCTCATTGCTGCATTTCAAGCTGGACAAAAATTGAACAAAAATGGAATGATACCTTTGAATGAGGCTTTGACTCTTGCTGTACTTGAAGATTCATTCCGTTGTGTGCTGTAGGTGGGTAGTCCTCAGTTGGCATTTAAGATGGGGAAGCTTGTTGGAAAGAAAATCTTTGCTGTATGTGATCGTATCGGTCTATTGTCAAGTGCCTTTCACTCGTTACCTAAAAACAAAACCAAAAATATGATCAAAACCATTGTAGACCTGAATATCCTAGTCCTTCTTGTAGGTATTCAGGGTGCAGGCATTCACTTGGATGATGATATTTAAGGTGATTTTGTAAAGTAAGAGCCTGGAGCAGTCCTCTGTGGGCTGCCTCATAAGGGAAAACAAGGAGCTAATGCTGCTTCATGCACTAGGGAGCTCAGCTTTTTGAAATCTGTGTTTTGCATTAGATCAACAAAACACCTGCAAAAGGCATTCCATCAGCACCAGGCAAACTGATGAGGAATCTAATCCACCAAGAGTCAGGGGCAGTCGCAAGCAGTATGGCAAAAGGAGGAAACATATGGTTGCCTTACTTAATATTGCTGTACTGTCGTCCCACAACATATTCCCCTAAATGGGCATTAGCTTTATTGGTGGATCAGAAAGATGTGGAATGCAGGAGAAAATAAAAACATTGTATATGTGGGGGGATTTTACTTTTTTAAACACAATATGCAATTTAACAGATATATAATTTATGTTAGACAGAGGAATAAATGTATAATGCATATTATACTATTTTTAAAATCATAGATATTAGTGCGTGTCTCAGGAAAGCTGTGGTTTTATGTGATGAAAGCAAAGGGTAATTATGCTTTGACTTGTGCTTTACTTGTTCTCTGGTTATTCTTATGTATTTTTATTGTCTCCTCTGCATGGCCTTGCATGAGAATAGCACTTTTCTACCAACTCTTTGTTAAGGTCTCTCAGCAGAAAAATATAATATTTTGGCTTAAAAACCCCCACAGTTTCCCAATTGTGTCTGATATTCTATTAGTGTGACATTAAAATAAACAGAAGTCGCCCATAAATTGTTGGGAGAGGCTTGAATATTCTCTTCTATTGGGATAACTCTCTAAAATATATAGAGATATATAAAGTAAGGAAGTATCAGACCAGTGGAACTGGCTAAAACCAGTAAAAATACGTGGATTTTAAGATTTGAAAGACCCATTCATATTTTTTCTACACTTTTGGGAGCTACAAGAAAAGGCAACTTTTGAACCTTTTTTCTTTTTAACAAGTCCACTGATTAAGCTTTAAAATTGCTGTGACTCATTAATTGTAAGAACACATTATTTGTGCTTGCAGCTCCAACTGGCTACGTTGCAGGCCTGAATAGACTTTCAACTTCAGTAGTTATATTAAAAAAAATAAATTGTACACATTCTTATCTTTCAGGTGGCTAAAGCACTCTCTTGTCTTGATCCTAGGACATGTCTGTGCACATGCAAAATACTTTTTCTTTAATTCTCCTGTTGTAAATATACAATGCTGTTTGCAGAATTCCTCACCAATGTTGTTGGTGAAAGCACACAGCTAGGGAAATAGCGTTTACTTAGCTGAATAGTACTGGCTTTGTTAAAGATAGATTAATTAGGAAGTAGTATCAAAATAGTTCAGAACAGAAAGAAAAAGCATTGGGAACAGCACTGAGAAGATAAGTGGTGTCACCCTTAACATAGAGTCCTGTTGTTCTACATAGCTTTCTCTTGTTTAAAACCAATGTGTGCTTACCATTTTAAAGCCATAGTCTTGCAATTTCATGCTTACATGCAAAAACTTGTGTTTACATCCTGTTGGATTTAGGACAGATATGAGAATTGGCTTTGGCCTTAGGATGAAATAATCAGCACCTAGTTTTCATTAATCCCTGACTTTAAATAATAATAACTAGATTTATTATATTTATTAGTTTATAACTTGCTTTGGAATGTGAAACCACATCAATCAGAAAATGGGTCATGAAGTAATTTTCAGGTATTTAATATTATACTATAAGTAGAGACGTGTTATGATGTTTCTATAAAAGGTGAATAATGGGAAATTAATAGAAATGGTTAATTATGCATTTTTGCTTTATTTTAGGACCACCGCAGTAAAACATATGGGGATGTCAGAGCTATGCTTGTGTTGATCTGACAGAAGGCTTCTTGCTTCCCTGTGCCATCGTCACTTC
Organism: Strix uralensis; assembly: GCF_047716275.1. Classification (NCBI taxonomy): domain Eukaryota; kingdom Metazoa; phylum Chordata; class Aves; order Strigiformes; family Strigidae; genus Strix; species Strix uralensis. The sequence goes on from NC_133974.1 coordinate 133,924,672, forward strand.
ATCATTTTTGGAGGCACGTGCTGCTGTGAACGATACCCTGTGGCGCTCTGTTACCTGTGGAACAAAGGTGACTTAATTTTAATGGTTTTCTTTTAAAAACAGAAGTGCACTCTTGAGTTTACTCTGTGCCGGGGAGCAGCGATGGTGGGCTGCTCCCGGCAAGCCAGGAGCTGAGAGGGTGGCAGCAAGGCTGGTGGGGGCAGTGGTCGCACGGATAAAGGGCACAGTCCTGCAGCACCGGAGCAGGCTGAGGTCAGGTCCGGTCCGGTGATGGGAAAAAGGGCCACATCCAGAGATGGTAAGCAGGGTTAGCAACAAATCACCAGGCAAATCCACAGCAAAGTGGCCAGTCTGAGGTCAAGCTGGGAAGGCAACTTCAGGACTGTTGAGGTACGTGCCCAGGCACAGGCACGTCTGTGGCATAGCTGAGGTGTGGCGACTGAGGACAAGATCCAGACCTTCTGACCACAAATGCATCTTCTATAAATATAGCAAAGAGGAGGAGACCCTGGCAAGGCTTCTCACAGTGCTGCCTTACACCGCTCTTTGTACAGCAGTCTGATCCATGGTTACATAGCTGCAGCTTATCAGAGATGGCCTTGAATGCAGGCACCCAAATCAGGGGCTTGAGGACTGTGCGTGCCTGAAAATATGGCATTACATGATTGGTCTTTTGGATAAACAGCACATTTAAAGAATAAATTCTTGGTTTCCTGGTTTGTAGTCCCTAAGCCTAACACTTGTGAGAAACGGTCAGTTGCCAATTATCCATAGCTCAGACAGGATGCAGTGTGAAGCACTCTTTATTACGTTCTTGCAAGACCGGGTGCCCCCATCAAGTGGAGCGCCTACCAGCCATCATGCAATGGTTTATATCCCTTTCTCCCAACCGCCGGTTCCCTCCCCTGATTCCTCATTGGCTGAGTACTACAGGGTGTACAGACTTCCCGAGCCGCCTACTGATACGCCCCTTCATGTATGTGTTCATACATCGCATGTTCATGGAAATGAACCTTGGCTTTCTCCAGGGCGGAGAAGTTAATATGCATGAGCTCATCACGCAAGCGTACTAAGATGGAAAAGTTCGCCCCAGTATCTGCATCCATCTAAAGCCAGTTCCAAGTACTGGGTCATCACAGTTGACAAAAAGACCACTTGCCTTCTAGCCCTAGGCCAGGGATTTCAATGGTTGTGAATTGCTCTTGTTGATTGCTTTGGTGAATCGCTCCCGCCCTTCCCATCAGGCTTATTATGCGAAAACAACATTCTTTCCCTTACACACTGAACTGCTGAACTTCAAATTAAAAATAGATAGCATTCCTTAAGTTTGAAAGCGTTTTGTGGACTTAGACACGCTGGCCCCTCTAGAGCCAGTAGGAAAGGAGCAACTAAATCCTTGTGAATGGTTTAGAAATGTAACGTGTTGAAAAACTGCTGACTAGCATGTTGTCCAGTACTCATTTCTGCCTAGATAGATACTATATACTGAAAGGAAAAATATGCATGTACTTTTCGTGGATGTTTTATAAGACTATATTCTGTGCTATTCAGAACTCACATCAACTTTCCTGTGAGTTGTACAGATGTTCTTGATTGCTGGATTAAGTTATTTATCACTTTAGGAAAGGTAACAAGTTTTAAAAACCTAGCAGTAGAAGATATTTACCTGACCACATGGAAACTCTTAGAGAGACCTGTCTTGCTAGTAGTTTTACCCATGGACAGGTTTGCAAAATCAGGCTGCAGGGGAAATGCTTCCAGCTATCAAGCAAAAATTAAGAGAGTGTGTAGCAAAATAGTGTTTATGTATTTCTCCTTCCATTTATATTGACTATAGTTCTGAGGTTTGACCCATATTTTATACGGACTGCACTCAGCAATGTGTTGCATTATTTTCTGCTGTGGAAGAGCTGGCGGTGGAGGATTCTTCCAAACTGGGAAGGGTACAGTGGCAAAGGATGGGGCTGGAAGCTGGGAAAGAGATCAGGAGTCGATGGGTGTTTCCTGGGGAGCTGAAACTACAACTGTGTCTACCTATTCTACCAAAATAATGTTGCCTTGGGATGGAGCACCCTGCTGTGGTGCATTTCTCCTTGGTGACAAAAGGGAGTATGAATTCTTTAACAAAGGGTGAGTTGAGCGCTCAACAAATATTAACATGCAAATGTAATACTGGGAAAAAAAGGTCTAATTTTTAGGTAATGCAAAGCCACCACTCCTGCAGGGAAGAGTAATCTCAGCTGAAATACACTGGCGTGTACACCACAAAACCAAAATGAATAACTTGGCCACATCCTTAGCTTGCTCCACTGCAACTGTCATTGCAGCAAATGTTTTATATAAAGTCACCCTCTGCTTGGAGACTTCTTGGGTAATTACGTAATAGGAGATGGTGCTTCAGTTCTTGTGGATTTCTATTACAGTTATACCTTAATGTCCGTTGCTTTTCTCACCTTTCTGATGGATTAGGAGCAACACCTTTTTTTTTTTTTTTTCCTCACAGAAAATAAGTTTTAAAGAAGTATCTTAAAATGAGGTTAGATTTTGCTTTGTATTCTTACATAGTAGTCGTTTGGTAATGTTAAAAGTCTCTATTCAGTTCTCTGTTTTAATGCATGCATGTCACTAGCGCTTAGGTGTGCAGTGATATATCCTTTTCCATTTCAAAAGCATTGATCTAAGTCTCCTTCACTGAGAGGGATTTCTTTTTTTCTTCCTTTTTTTTTTTTCCCTTAAATAAATCTTAGTGAAACAATGTAACATTTTAGGTCAGTCCTGTAGGACCACTCTGGTCTCAGTGTAACCGCTGCTGCAGAGCATGGAAACTTGCTGGCACAGTATTGCAAAGTGACTCTGCAGGGGCTGGATGACTTCCAGCCAGCAATGAACCACAGCCAAGAAATGCCAATATGGATAATGCAAACAAGAGAGATTTGGGGCACATTTCGATTTAACCATCTGATTTAATTGACAGAATAAATGCACCTGTCATCGGGTAATATTCTTGTGATTAGTTTTGGCTGTGCTGATGAAACGATGTTAAAAGAATGTCAGAGCAACCTGTCCTGGGACTCCTACAGGCAGCTTCAAGCTAAGGAAGGTCAGTTTTCAACTAGATAAAAGATTCAGAATTACCTCTTCTTTCTTTGCTCTTTTGTGATTGCATGTGTCTTTTACTGAGACACAGAACAATTTATCTTGCATATTTTCCCTCTGCAGCCCTTGTTATGCATCCTCGGGTCTAAACAAACACACTTAAGGGTAATGATGGCCTGTTCTTATCCAGGCTTTGTTAAGGCCATTCTGCATTTGGAAGGAAATGCATTCACAAGGTCACCGTTTACCCAGATGTACATTGTCATTCAGAATTGGTGGCCTTTCTGGAAATGGCAGCTCGTTTAAGAGCCAAGGTGTGCTGTGCACCAGAGCCTTTTGCCTCCTTAAGTAGCTGGTTAGTAAGAAAAAGAGACTGGCATCTGCAGCCCAGGGGCCATAGCCACTGTCAGGTAGTCTCCTGTACCAGGAAGCAGAGATTGTTTCTGAGTAAGAGCATGCCAGGACATGCTGTTGGCTGGGACAGGTATCATTTATTGAGCCATTTCAGCGGATGTAAAGGTAAGAGAGTCAAAGTTGTGTTTATTGTTACTGCGTGTGATGGGGTGCCTGTACCTGCAAACTGTGGATGTTTGAGGAACATGATGAGGAAAATCTCTTGGTCTGAAATGGTAAATTGGCAAGCTGGACAAAGGTTTGGAGAAGAGACAGATGAGGATCTCCATTTTATGGGGAAACTCTTCTGCTGGAGAGAAATAGTCCTAAGGAGGAATTACACCTCCTCCATGAATAATGTAATAGGAATTACGCCTCCTCTGTAGTACCTGCTGCACTGACTTACGTTGCCATGTTGCATGAAGTGGTTGTGGCCACATGGCTGCACATCCCTTAGTACAGATGGAGCTGCATCTGTCCCTGTTTCAAAGGGGGAAATTGAGGACAAGGCAATTTAATGACTTGCCAGAGGTCACAGCTAAGGTCTGTGACAGCACAGGGAATGAATCTAAATTCCTTCAGGCCCAGGGCCTTATCTGCAAGACAACACTTCTGTTCATAAAAAAAGAAATAATAATAAATTTTTTTTTCAGCACCACACTTCTAATGGTGTTTAATGTTCATTTTGGTGTACTTGAAAGCTTCACTTCGATATTTATTGTTTTTAAGCAGGGATGTTAATATACTGAGAAAAGAACCTGAATGACAAACCTCCTTGTTGAAAACCTGAATGTACACTTAGGACAGCCTCTCCCATGAGCGGTTAGCACAGGCCACCTGAAACTGCTCCAGAGAAGTCAGATACTTGGATGCTCACTTTTGGGGAAGGGTTAGTTCAAACTCCTGCATCCATTTCACACTAAGATGGCTGAAGTAGTAGTGCCAGACAGGCATTCTGACTAGATAAATAAATTCAACATTTAAATAATGTTTATGTGCTGACATATAATTTGTCAAAACCCAAATTGCTTCTGATTGACAAGTTACAAATGTAGGAGGAGAAAAATGTAAGCTAACTTTCTCATGAACTGGATTGCAGAGCTAAAGTGGCACAAAATGTAAAATACATCTCTTTTGACTAGAGTAAAATAATTTTTTAAAAATTAAGTCCACGTGAACAATATTGAACAGAGAGTGGTGAAACTTGTCCCGTGTTGAGGTACTGCAAAGATTTAGATGCCATCAAATTCCCTTTAAGTTGCACGTTGCGTGGGGTTTGAGGCTGCGCTGGTCTATTGCATAGGATGAATTTCATCTTAAGAGCAGAATTGTTGAACAAGTGCTCTTGAAAGTGTTATTTTTTTCTTTGTCAATTTGCTAAGCATAAACATAAGTTAGCCTCCAGATAGCACCGAAGTACTGCTTAAATTACACATGGTTAACCATGAAATTTGGGATTGCACATGGTTTCACTCTCACAGCTTAAAGACGGTTTTGTTTTCAATGCATTTACACGCTAAATAATCAAACAAGTCAGTTAATGACCAGACGCTAGAGAGTGCTCTCAGTCTGCTAATACCAGTGGGAATGCTGTGTGAGGTGGAGGTAGAGTGTGGTATGTGGTCCTGGGTTAGTAATATCGCAGACAAAAATTGCTTTTGATGATGAGAGTGTTGTTAAAAATAATTTCTAAATTTCATTTGTAAGCCTCTGTTAAAGAATTCTGGTTTCCTTAGTAAATATCTACAAATGCTACATTGATGTAACAAATGTTAAAGAAATATATATATTTATATTTTTGATAAGGCTTAGTCCAAACGGCTATTCAGTGGCTCCTGCATGTTACTAGCATTCGGCAACAGGTCTGGGCTGCAGGGAAGGTCCTGGCTTAGGTTAGGCGTGAGCATTTGCACTCTCCTCCACAGTTTTGTTCCATTGGCGCCAACTTGAAAACTCCTTTCATTAGGTATCGTCAGTGTGAAGATACCATTTTTTCAGGAATCATTTATATTTTTGGTCAATGCCAGTGCTCTATCAGACGCACACAAACTTCTCCTTTTAGGAAACTTGTTTTAACTCTTAGTTTTCCATCATACTATCTCCCATTGTATGTCCATTTACAGAAGATTGGAAATATTCAACTTGAGAAATATTTTCTTCTAATTTACACAAGGATAATATTTATCATGTGTAATTGTATTGATTTCAGGGATAGTATGTAAGGCAGGGGCTCTAAGACTTCAAAACAGCTCAGAAAAATGCATCTGTGCATATTTTAGATTTGTCAGATTAAACACATTAAAATTCTATGAGAGAAGAAACACTAAAATATCACTGTAAAATGAATTCAGCAGATTGTGCCATGGACAAGGCTCACAGGAAGAGAGGGGAGAAACTAAAAACAAGTTTGAAGCTTCTGTGTGGTTGGAAGCATGGCCGCTTAACTCCTTCACCTTGAACTTTGAAAATAAAATTCTGGGTTGCCGTGAATAATGAGGAGACTGAGGAATACATGACGTTATTTAGAAATATGTTGTAGCTTGTAAACATAGGAAGTTTTTTTCGGTAATCTTGGAGGGACTTGGCATTAAAGAGAGAAGACTACCTTAATTTGGTTTTGAAAGTAAAACTGTTAAGCAAATAAAATGCAAATGATTTTTCCAGCTCCTCTCTGTCTAGTTTTTGACATTCTACAAATAATAAACTGAATCTTCCATGAAAAAGTTCTATTCCTGCTTCTGTCCCTGGCTTTAAGTTTCAGCTAACTCTTGAGTAGATGTGTCCTAGGTAACAGCGGCTTTCCTAAAGCTCTAAAGCACTCTTGAAGCAAGGGTTACAAACATCATTAGAGCAAAGTGTTTCTGGGTGATGGATGTGGGGCAGGATCACTTCCCTGGATTTGTTTCCTTTGCTTCCTCAAATTCTGCTTCAACTTCCCTACCGAAAATGCAGTGCAGCTCATGAGTCAGTGGCGAGGAGGAAACTGGCTCCATGTGTCTGCAGATGTGTTGAGTTGGTCTGAAAAATGTGGTGAGGTGGAGCAGTTGTATTGCTACTGGTTCACGTGCGGAAGAGCCGCACCTTTCAGTGGCTGGTGGCAGGGGAGGGCTCTGAGGGAACCTGGGAACTTGGAAGAACCTTTTGCTTCTAGGGAAAAAACCAGAGCATTTGGAGAAAGAAAAGAGGAGCTGAAGAGAGACTTATTTTATTCAATTCTGTTTCTACATAGGGTATTAGAAAAACAACGTGACTTTTGATCCCAGAACCAAAGTATAGCTTAGAGTAAATGGGTTCAAATTCTATTAAGTTAAAGAAAAATGTGCCTGCTGTCCTGGGGGTGGCTTTGGCACTAAGTCTTAATACTAATTCCCGGTTTCCATACAGCCATCCCACCGCATCATTAAATCTCACAGGAAATGCAAATACAAGTTGCCTGTCATTTATCAATGAAAATATTGTTTAACATTTGCAGTGTATACACAACCCATTATAAAATTCAGTGGTGCATGCTCAGAAGCAAAATGTATTACTGTAGATATCAGTAGATAACTATTTATAATTAATCCTGTAGGAATAGCAGTTCTAACAGTAAGAAACATCTAAACTAAATGGAGGGTGAAAATGCCTTAAGTTATTTCCCTGGCTGCTTAGGCTACTGGTTTGGTCATTTCAGGGTCAGCCTTCATTCAGACAGCAAGAGAAGTGAGCCAGAATTCGTTGCCCAGCAAACAGTAAATACTCAGAGAAGGCCTGAGCTTTATGCCATGATCTAGTTTTTGGTATTTTGAATTACAAAATGTTTTGTTTAGGTTTGCATGTCTGTATAGATAAAGCAGCTTCTCTTGCAGTACACCCTGCGATCAGAAGAGTCTGGGTGAGTCCCTGTTTAAAGCTAAAGCAGCCCTGCAGAAGTGCCTGTCACAGGTGTTTCAATCAGCTCTTCCAAAGACAGACTTTTTAATTCTCCTTAATATTCACATCATCAATTGGGGAGAACCCTCATTTCCGTCTATTAGCATGGCTTCCACCTGTAGGACATGAAAAATTATCTGAATTGAGTTCATAAGCGATCTTCCTGAGAAATTACTCCATAATCGATTTTTAGCTGGAGAATGCCTTACATTAATGACATTACTGGTCATTCTGCCTCTAATACTTACACTGTCACCTCTATTTCTGTCTCTTCCACTGGTCTCTAAGACAGCCCATTTTCTCCCCTTCTCAGTGCACATATGTAAAGACACAGACCTTTTACACCTGCTTCCTGATGACTGAGAATTTCCCAGACAGAGCTAAGTGACCTTTCTTAAAAGTATGAGGTGTTTCTTAGAAGTAAAATGCACCAAATGGAAATTATTAAACCTAAAATACAGACTAATATTACTTACATGTGAGACTGGGGCAGGATCTGTTCTTGCAGGCCTGGGGGGTCCGAGGGGCTGCTGCAGTCATGCTGTCTGTAAGTTGGTCTGAGCCCTGGCAGCCAACCCCCCTGAGAGGAGACAAGCTCAGGGATATATCACATTGTATATATTTAACATACACTTACTATATATGTGGTTGGAGATTTTTGTTTGGTTCTGTTTTTTGGAAAGGGGTCTCGTTTCTCAGCTGATTTGCTTCCTGGCCATTTGTTGTTGATTATTCAGACTGATGTATCTCTCTGCCACTCCCTTTCTCTTTTAATGTAAATGATAGTGCTTCAATTTAAACTTGAAACATATCATGGATGTGACCACCCTTTGCTGTCAATCTCTGGCATGGTAAGACAGAGCTCCAGGCTTAGCGTAAAAGCCTTTCAGATGTAGAGGAAAAACCACAAGTTAAACGCGAGTTCAACTCTTATGCATCTCTCCAGGCACATTGGAAAACATTAGAATAGCAGTAAACTTAGAAAGATGGCGAAATGACTCGTGCTTACAGCACTGTAAAGACCTGTCTTCTTGCTGACACCTGTACTGGCTAGCTTCTGAAAGACTGTTTTTCCACGTAGTTTTTCAGTCTTGCAGAGGTGGTCGCGGCGCTGACGGTGTGTACGGCCCCTGACACCCTGTTCTTCACTAGCAGAGAGCACTTGTGAGCCAAGCTGAAGTTCACCCAGTCTTAGGGTATTGCTTGAAATCCCTCGGTCTCTGGGTTCTTCGGGGTGGACGCAATGTGAATTGGCGTTCAAAATTTGCTGCCACTTCTGTGTGTGTTGGAGTGTATGAGAAACCCTTTAACTTCAGCTGTATAATTCTTACACCTTCTTCAAGTACTGTGCATGCCAACTATATTGGCTGCTGTGCGGCTGGGTCTTGTGTCTTATCTTTCATCCATTGCTAGTCAGAATGACTCAGGTGCCTAAACATACAGACTTAAGGTGCCTGAAACATCTGCAAGGAATGAAACGCAATACAACACAGGGTCTTATGGGTGACCTACCAGACCTGCCCGGGGGTCCAGAATGACCACAGGTGTTGTGCTGGGGACCTGAATCCTGTCTGGTACGTTGATTACGTGGAAGTTTATCTTGAATATGTCCCAACAACTCAATGCTGTGCTCAAAATTCAATACTATACTGATGAAGTAGACTTTATGTCCGTTAACTGGCTAACTTTGTTACATGTTTTTAAGTCTTAAAACTACAGAATCACGCTAACTATGAATATACTACTGTAAGAACTCCTATTTCAGGTGGAATACTCCAAATCACAGTAAAATTATGGGCAGAAAACTAGTTTTGCACATATTTGTTAGGACAGCGTTGGAGGAAAATGATGCACTGCATCCAGTAGACATTTGTCCTTGATGGAAACTTACAGTTTGAAAAAAAGAGATGAAGAAATTATTCAAGCAAAAAGAAAATAATTCTTGGTGAGGAGTGATCCAGTGAAAGATATTGTCTAAATCTTTTTTTATAATGGTAGCAGTCCAAAAAAAAAAAAAAGCTAACTGTAGCTCTGCAAAACCACAGTTTGGTCTTTGGCATACTGCTTTCAGAAAGCAGTAGCAGGACAAATTACCACCCTTTTAATGTTTCTAAAAATAGCACATATGAAAAATAGCACAGAATGTTTTTTCAATGGTGCTTTAGAGTTTTTATCATATCAAATCCAACCGTGGAGGAAAAATCTGAATGTCTACATTGTTTTCTAATCAGGACAGTATATTTTCCTTAGCAAGCTCCTTATTGTTTGTATGTGTTGAGAAGGAAAATGATCAGGCAACACAGGGTTTCTTGATACCATGAAGCACTTATTCATAGCTGTTTGTGGCTCATGATGTTGCTGTTTGCAGAGACAAGATCCAACTCCTGCACTTGCACAGATCTTTGGGTAGTGCTGAGGCCTAGAGGCTGAAAGAACAGGTCTGTACAGCAGTGTTTGACCCCTTTCTTCGTTTACTGAAGACTGGTGAGACCTCTAGTTTTCGTTTATAAGGGATCTTACCCTCTAACACGTATGTTTAAGACAGATTCATCATTAGGGATGCTGGGCTTGGCTGAGCATAAGGCAAAAGAGACTTTCTTTTCATAGATGTTTTCATCCATCTGCCATATTCTTAATGCATGGAAGGTTTAATATTTCCGTAAATTTACTTTCTTCAAATGTTAATCTAAGACAGCACTACTGTTACATGTTTTTGGACTTAGTTTTGAAATCAAAAAATCTATTAGCTCAATGAACATACATTTAAATTACCTGTGTTGTGTATGAAATAGAGCATTGCAACAGTTTTATTGTATTGTTCTTTATAATGGGCTTTTTGTTGGGCTACTCCCACGTAAATAAGTGTCCAGGACCATTTTGTGTGGCAGTTACCTGTTGCACTAACTCAGATTTTTTACTTATAAAATCCTTTGCACTTCTGTGTTACATTTCTGCATGACCGCTGCTTCTCTCCTTTTGTACGGACTCTGTTATACAGAGGTTGGACTAAACACCTTTGATAGTGGAAAGCTTTAGTAATAGTCATCGTTTTGGTAGCCCTGAGTCACTGTTCCCCATCAGCACTGATTTTAACAAGAGATTTTAACACATACATATAATAATATTTAGTAAATAATAATAATTTATAATAATATTACATTTAATATGAATATAATAATACACTCTAATAATAAATACACTTCTGACTGCATGTGAGTTGGGCAAAGAGTTCATTTAAAAACCAATATATTAACTTCTTACTCGTTTGAAATACTTAGAGGTTTGAAGTAAAAAAATAACTGATTATTTGAAGCAGGAAACTGCAAGGAAAGAAACTATCTTGGAAATCCCTAAAAACTTGCCTGCCCACTTTTGGTGTGCACCAGCCATTCCTACTGTCCTCTTGCCAAAACCTTAAAATCTGTCCAAATTGCATCCAGCATCCTAGGAAAAATTCCTTCCTGGTTTACTTTTGAACTGACAAACTTCTCTAGAAAATGCTGAGAATTGAATGCATGAATATAGCGTGTAAGTGCTCAATAATGCAACACCCACATTTAAAGCAGATTGTCCTACTTCAGAGGCTTCAATAACTAAATGCAGGAGTTGAAGCTGAGGGGGGAAAATACTGTTGCAACATGCTCACTTCGGCAAAAATAATAATAAAAATCTTTCCAATGCTTAAAACTGTATTGAAAGAAAAATATTTCCTAACAATAGAAACAGTTTTACATAAGCCATACCTGATGTAATTTGGGAAAATATAAAAAGCAGAAGTCATGATTCCCCCCCAACAGCAATCAACCGACTGATACCACTCAAACCGCATGTTAAACCTATTTGTTTCCACAGCTCAGAAACAGCAACAAGAACAATTGATATGACTGAGTTAATATATATGATTCCATTCCAGTTTTGGTGTCCTGAAATATGGCACACAGGGGCTTTGTATGACCTTTCCTTTAATGTTCAAGTAGTTTTGAAGTGTCATTAAGAGGTGATCAGTGGTAATTGTCTTAAGGATGCTACCCACCCTTCTAATAAGGATGTTCAGTGAGACCTGACCTTAAGGTTTGATTTGATTTTCAAAAAGGGGTTGCCAGATAAGCAAAGCATGTGAGTTATCTGCCTCAACAAAAAAACCCCAAATAACAAAAAAACCCCACAAACCCCAATCGTTCCCCCCAAAAAAAAAAAAAAAAAAAAAAAAGAAAAAGAAGAGCAATTGACGCTGTTGTAATTCAGATCTCATAATATCAAATGTAATGTTAGAAAACAGAATATCTCAATTTGGAATCAGCTTCCATGGTTACAAATGCTCTAAACTGATATTGAAGATAGGCCAAACACCTAGTTAATGTTACACCCATTATTGTACGATTAACGTTTTCCTGATATTATTGGTATAACTCTTAGATTTTTTTTTTTCTGTTTCTATCATTCACATTAAATTATGTTCTCACTTCCATGCCTTTAGTAGCTAACTTTGTACTCTGAAAACAATTTATTATGCCAGCAGACCAAAGCTGATGGATCTGTGTGTGGGACAGACTCAGTAGCATTCATGTCAATTATATTATATTAGGGCTTTCCATTAATTTTGTCTTCCAACTTCATGGAACACTAGAAGGCAGATTCATCTTTCCCCTGATGTAATTGTATTGATTTCAATGGTGCTATTACCAAGGGAAACAGCAATAAATGACAGCAGATTCTGGCCCCAGAGTTTTGCCAGCCTGAACTTTGTTCCAGAAGAGTTGCTGAACATGGCTGCTATTAATTGTTTATTTATAGACCTTTTCTTCCTGTGATCACAGTATTCTGTGACTTTCATACCTGCGATGGTTAGGCAAGTTGTGTAATGCTGTTTGACGTCAGTTTTCAGTAATTCAGCATTTGGTTCTAGAATGACAATCTAATTTTGTCAGGAAATCTTTGTTATATTGCACGAGACATTTATATTCCAAGGTTTTTTTCTTATTAGACCATCTCAGCTGTGACATGCCTTCCTCTTTCATATTATCCTGTTGCAAACACTCACTACATTTAACCTACTTTCTCATGCAAGTTATTTGGATCACAGAAGAAGAAATTTGTTAGGGGGGAGATGAGCTGTACTGGCATCATTGTTCAGTTTTGTCTATGATTTACACTGTTTTTAATATAAATAGCAGAATTCTCTGTTATCAATAACTAGTTTGTTTTAGAATAACTGCATAATTATGAATAAGGTGCTCCGATAATATAATTTTTTTTTCTGTTTGCTATTGTATTAGTTGAGTTGGTGAAGTATGATTTCTGCTCAGATTTTTCTGGTATAGGATCAATGTCTGCAGCTGCAATTACTAATCTGCAGATACATTTACTAGTGCTGTAAACGGCATGTAAGGTTGACTTGCAGTAACCATTTACTCAAGAAATACGATAACAGATATTGTTATATTGGAAAAAGGCATCTGCAAGTATGTAGGCAGACTGACTAGTGATTAGAATAAGAAGGAATAATGATTATTTTTATGGGCTTATAGCTCTAGGCACTTTATAAATACAGAAACTAGACATCTCCTCTAAAGACTGTAGGCTGCTGCCCTCTTGTTTTGACTTTGTGGTCATTCTAGGTAGGTCAAATCAGTCCGGCGTTACTGTGCTCTCTCCATCTGCAGACATGTTTGTGGGTGGGATCTGTAATAAGCCAAGTGTTTGGTGCAGCAGTGTCAAATCTGGGGTTTTTTTGGTGTTTTGTTTTTTTTTTTTTTAATTTTAAATGAGTGACTTCTGTAGCATTGAGAGATCTCCTTGTATTAAAGTGCATGGAAAATGCAGTGTTGTAAAATACACACGTACAGAATTACTTGTGAAATTACACTCATTGGTTTGCCTCCTCTACAAACTTACACCCATTTAAAATACAAGCAATCCTTTGAATAATGAGAACTGTTACAAGCATGTTGAGGAACTGTGAGAAGGTGTCAGCACTCAGTCAGTAATTGGAAGGTGTGGGCAGGTTCCTGTTTTCTATTTGTGTGGACCACTCTAAATTGAGCTATTAAGACAGATTAAACAAAACCCCCAAAACTAGTCCAGTAGATTTCAGGGAATGCTGGCATGGAAAAATGGTGTCAGTATCAAGCATTTCATTCCAAAATGTGGCATTTGCAGTGCAAAGGAAAAAAAAAAAAAAAAACTAACAAAAAAACCCTGCAACGGTCTAATAAAAGTGAAGATGGAAAAAATTGCTTGGAAGTAGAGTCAAAACACCAGGTAAGAGACAGAAACACGAATAGACAAAAATGCTACAAATTTCATACAACATCTGAGATGAGATTACAGTGTCAGGGCAATGGAATCATACACTGAAAATGGTGTTTAAACTGCATTCTAGAAACATTATTACTACACCATAATGATATTTAACAGGAAAGTTTTTATTTTATTCTTGCATGTGGCCTAAGAGTGAGATGAATGTATGTATCAAAAAATGAAGACTGCATCGAAAAATTTGCTTTTAAAAAAGATTACAATGGCACATATATTTAAAAAAAAATAAATCGCTGGTTCCTATTTTTTGAAAAATTGAATATTTAGAGTTTGATAAATGGTAATACGACTTTTCATTTTTGCTATCCCAGCTATATAATAACTGAAGAATTCATATAAATAGTTGAGGTGGATGGCCTGTGGATATTGTACACAAATAAGCTTTCTTAAAATATCTCTTTGCCGCCATCAGTGACGCCTACTTAGAATAAACTGACCTCCAGGCTTCTAGCACTGCAACTGAAATGGAATTTTTTTTTATTTACTTTTAAGGAAAAAAACAAATTTCAGCCTTCAGTTCATTGTTATTACATGCGAAATGTTTGCTGCATGAAATAGATTCACGGATGGTCCCTAAACGTAAAGCAGCACATACTGTGTATACAAGATAAGTAATTATTTAGTTTGTAATTAGTAATTATTTAGTTTTATTATTTAGATGCCAGAAAAGAAATCTCTCTCGATGTTCAGGTGCTACAGTCCAAATGAAACTTTGTGCAGCTGTGACTCTAGTGCTGCTGTCTGATTCCTCAGTTCCCAAGGCTTTGGAAAGAAACGTAACTGGCTTAATAAAAGCTTTGTGGCAAATTTACAGTTATGCATGACTTAAGAATTTCTTTTATTAGGAAGTTCACTTAATCTTGTCCAGGCCAGTGTGATATCTGACAGAGGTCGGAGACCTCGTGCAGCTCACGACTCTAGAGATTGATGGCCAGGAAGGCATGATTCTGCTAATCGTCTTCCCAGCAGTTCTTGTAATTTTATGCCAATCAGACGCCCTTAAATAATGACACTAATTTCTTGGAGATACTTATGAAGTACTCTTCCAAATCTGTTCCAGTCAGGCATAGGTGGTTACGGGGAAAGGCAGAGCAAGTTAGTCTTTTGTAAGCAATAGGAGATGACTGCATTTTGTCTGCAGTCTCTGTGTTCTGGGGTTACCTTTCACACACACACATAAATTTGTGAATGCTAAAAGCTTACAGAAGTTCACAAAGCATTAGGAAAGAGTGGTGGGAGCTGATAAACACAGGCATCACCTTTGCCTCAGGAAATTCCTGAACAGAAAATTCCTGGAGGCTGGGAGAAGATGTTGGGGAAATAACCCCATACATCTGCCTCCTTCTCATGCTCTTCCCGAAGTTAACTCTAGTTAGCAACTGGCTATTTATGAGCCTTGTGTGGGTATACAAGCACCGCGTCTGGAAGGACTTAAAAAAGGATGGCAGATGTGGACACGTTATTCTTTGCTTCAACTATAGCCGTAACCATAGCTGGTCCCTTTTTCCCCATAGGCATTAGTCCTCTATTCAGTCTGCATCACGGGAGGTAATGGATGCAGTGATGGAGAACAGAGCTTTTACACAAAAGACACTGACTCATAGTCTTATCTTTGGGCTCTCTTTTCAGGTTTCTTTTGGATTCTGTGAAGTTTATTAGCTATTAATTTCTATTTTACATAATTTTAGTTCTTGTAGCTGCTTAAAGGTATTAAGGTGGGAATATTTTTCATTTAGTGCATTAAACTCAAGTTCTACATAACCACTTCAAAGGACAAATTGAACAAAGTTGTATTACTAAGCAAAAAACCAAATTTAGGTAGACATAAATCTAGAAGGGAAAAAATTAACCAGCAAACCTAAATGGTTTTGTTCTTTATGTGAGTTTACTAGGAATCAAACGCATAACCCTTTATGCAAGTTCTGTGAGGAGAGGATCAGCTCCCAAAACTTTATACTGGCACCTGTGGGTGAGACTCTGCACTAGATCAGTAACAATGAATTAACTGGTTGTGTAGTGATTAGTCACCCAGACCTACAGCTAAAACTGGAGCTAATCCTAATAAGAGCTTTTCAAAAGTAGAGGGAAAAAAAAAGCGCACCTTCTTTGTTTTTAAAACACATTTTTCTTAGTTCTGCACCTTCTGATTTCAAAGAGGAGTGGAGGCAGGAATGCTGAAAATACAGTAGGAAATACTAACTTCATACCTAGGAAATACATTTTGGATTCCATTAGAAGTCCTGTTCTTTCTGGATTTCCAGCCCAGATTTGCAGGCACCCAAAAGTTTCCAACTCTGTAGATAAATACCTGTGTTTGTGAGAAGTACTTGGTGTTTTCCTGGTTAGAAATAATTCGAGCTTTCTCCATCGCTATACACCTTGTTGTGATATGGATCTCCAGAGTTTTGTCACAGCTTTATTAAATATTCTACTTTTAAAAAGGTTTCTGTTTTGCAACTCTTATGGAGCTCCCTCTTCCTCTGCTCCGGGAAACCACTAAAGCACATGCTTAATTGACTGCATTCAGCTGTTTGAATCTCGCTGTTTAAATGTGAAGAATACGTGTTGCTGGGTCAGAGCCTTGAAGAGTCTGTGAGGCAACTGGGTGAGCAAGGGCTATGGAGTGTGAAGGGGTATAGCACACGATCTTCAGGTTTGGATTTGGAAGTTGAAGATGCTGGAATTCATATAAATTAAAATGTATTCATGTATGTCAATATCATATAATACTGGGGGGAAAAGGAGGTGGAGATGGGTGGCTTGGTTTGCTTTCATTAGAGAGCGTAAGGTTAACTTCTGGCTTTGGGGTAGATGAAGTGTACAGGGGTGAAAACAAAGCATATGATCTTGCTGAATGCTTGTGAAACAACACAGTCGAGCAAGATTTATATGTATATTAGAGGAAGCTTTAACCCAAAAGGCTATTCCTGCTATGATGTGTCATATTAATATTCTTTTCCTTCATGGTTCTTGATGGTTTGAGTATGTGGCTCTCAGAACAATCATATTTTCCCTAAGAAAATTAAAATAACATTACAGTTTACTGTTGCAAAATGGGAGGCACCAAACCTCTCAAAGATGCATTTCCAAAGCCAACATGAGAATGAAATCTTTGCTGGTGTTGCTGTGGTATAGAAAATACAACTTAATATTGAATTCTGATCAATCTGTACAATGCTTGGAATGTCCCAAATTATGTTAAGCCAAATAAAATCTCTCTTTGCTAACATTTTTTCTTGCTTCCATGCGCACTGGTTTGCTCTAATGTGCATTCAGACTGAGGGAAGGTAACCTCCTTTTTGCAGACTAAGTGCGCTCTGCTGTTTCAGTTTGCATGATGTAAATCAATACATGTGTTCAGAACCTTTCCAGCTAAGGGTATGGCTTTCTTCCTGGCGTACCTTTTGTATTATGGAGTTAGAAAATTCCTTTTCCCTTCACATTTATTGCATGTATTCTTCTGTAGAGCGGCCATTCTGTTCCACATTTCCAGAGGAATTTGGGTCATTGTTTACTTGTGGCTTCATTAAAGAACTTCCAGGAGCTAACAATTTCCATCGTCAACCTTTGAATATCAAGCACACTATTATAATACTCTTTGAAAGCACTGCATGTAGCACAGAAACCTGAGAGACGCCAGAGCAGCTCTAGTCAAGTTATAAAAAGAGCACTACCATCGCTGCCTGAACAGAAGGAACGTGTGGGGAGATCGAGGGCATTGCCATGACAATTCTGACCGACGGATCTTTGTTCTCATTGCGTTCTGACATAGACTTTCTTGTTCCAACATCAGGTGCAAATGATGATTATGAGGAGCCGTGCTTGTTGTGGAGAATACATGGCCAAACACCTCTTCTTCTGTTTGTTGGAGCTACAAAATACGTGGTCAATGGAGTCTAATTTGAATGAAATTTTATGGGCACACAGAGGTTGGTGTGAAGTAAGGAATGCTCTACTTTGACCTCTGTAGCCTCTCTACAGAAAGCTTAATAGAGAAATGTTTTAAATTACAGTATGTTCCAATTATTGTACATTTATGGGACAGTGTGAGCTCCCTCTACGGGCTAATTTAACGTCTGCAAATTCCAATAATTCTTTTTTGTAACAAAGCCTCTGTGTAGCCTAGTGGATAAGGTGCCTGCCTAAGGTTTCTAAGGTTGTGCTCTTTTGAGCGTGTGCAAGATGGCTGCCACAAAAGTGTTTGAAGCTGCCGCGTTTGAAGCTGCCGCGTGTGTTTGAAGCTGCCGCATTTGAAGCTGCCAGGTTTGAAGCTGCCGCGTGTGTTTGAAGCCGGCGCGTTTGATGTTGCTGAGTACGTTTGTAAATTTGAGGCAGACTTTAATATTGTTAGACGGTAGGGGAGTCCTTTTCAACCTTTTTTCATTTTTCACTTGAACTTTTAAAAAGTTTTATTTTAACTTTTTTTTAAACTATTTTAACTACTTATGTCAGCTGAGGAATGCTGTGATTCACAGCCGTTATTGTAAGGAGGCTGTTATGTATTTTTAGTGCTGCTGGGACCATAGGAATTTTTGAGTGACTTTGACTGCAGACAACAATGTGGAGAATAAGCCTGACTGTGAAAAGTGCTGTTGGGGCTGCAGAAAAGTACAGAATAATTTTGACCAAGGGCAATCATGGCTGATTTTAGAAGAAATACGAGTATGCCTGGGTGTTGAATTTGTGAGTTGCTGGGACTGGGAGGAAAAAAAATTGCTGGAAAGAGAAGTTGGAGTTTTGTAGAGAATTGACAATGTGTTCAGTTAGCCAGGAGCTGAGATTTTTTAAAAAAAAATTCTGATGGGACTGTAGAAAAGCCTTCAATGATGCTGGGAGTGAAGAATTTAAGCTCTCTGGACAGTAGGAGAAAAGCGTAAATGGTGCCATTTGTTGAAAGCTATGAACTACCAAAAACGTTAGGAAGTAAATGCCAAATGTATTTGTTGAGAGATGTAAGGTGTAGTTTGTTTCTTCTGGAGGCGAAATGTTCTGTAATGTTATGTTATTTAGGAATGCAGTTTTTGAAGTCTAAAAACTGACCAAGACGTGATATGGGACTGGAAAGTCATTAGCTGTTGGGTGTGAGAGGGAGGGTTTTTGCAAATTATCTGAACGCTGGTTATTGCATGAACAAGCAATATCTTACTGTGCACATGAAAATGAATATTGGTTGGAAGTTAGAGGTTCATACAGTTTAACTAACTGGATGTTCTTCAAGTGTAACCGATTAGCTATCAGTGAACCACAGGTGGACGACTTCTACTGTTGTTCATCATTCAACTGTAATTCGGGAGCGTCGTGCTCCACTGAAATGTTTTGTAGTTCTGGAGGTCTCCCCGTCATTCTCATGCAGAGCTGGAGCATCCCTTACTGTTGAGGTTTGTTTTCTCTCTCTAGGGAGACCCTCTGGAAATCCCATTGGCTCCGGTAATCTTTTAAGCATTAGAAGGTAGGTCTGGTAGCTGTTATATTATCACGTGTGCTTTTTTACCATATCCATCCATCATTTATCAGATTGAATTCCTGGCAGAAGACTGGGATCTGTGAGTCTATACCTCAGTTAATCTGTAACAAGATGTTGAGATCACAGATTATTTTGTTTATAGTCTTGAATCTCCCTCAGATTGAATCATCACCTTTTAATTTTTCTAGACCTGACTCCTGTTCTGGTGCTTCTTTGTTCAGATGTGCTTTGTTCTATCATCTGAGCTGCTAACTTTAGACATTCTTGTGTATGGAATTACACAAGTGATGAAATGAGGAAAAAATTGTGTGGTACCTTACAAAGAGTTGGGTAACTGTTCATGGCTTGGCTTCCCTGTGAAGGTTTGCGCTTAGGGATTTTTAATTTCTCTACAATAACAGGCGCCGAATGGATCTGATTGATATGGTTTGTGATAAATTACTAGTATTGTACGTTTTTTCCCCTCCAGGCATTACTCTTTCTTATTTTAGAATATTTGTTATGTTTGTTTGAGTTACAATGTTGGTTTTACTTCCTTTAGTTTATCAACTACCTCATGAAATTAACTTCAGTGTTTTCTTTGCTGATTACACAGATTTTTCATTACCTTGAAGCACTTTTTATCTAAACCAAAGTAATCTCTGTGCTCTGTCTGGTAAAATTCTAGAGGAGCTCAGCTGGATTGTGAGTCCTAGAGCCTGGTCCCAGTTGTTGGCTTTTACACAGGTTTGGAGCAATGTTTTGTCCTGACTCAATGCATAAACTTCCTCTCGTAATTTTGGTCATATCTATGTATAGCATGGCGTGATCTTAATTACTGTATCAGATATGATGTTTTTCTTGGTCTTGAGTAACCTTTTTCATTTATTGTTTATTAAGTTTTTATTGAATATCATCAACCTTAACACCATCTGATTGGATCATTTTTTAAAATAATTTTGTATTACACTTTGGTGTGTTTGCTGCTCTATTTCTGTTTGCATTCCAAGCTCGGTAAATCAGACGGTTGTCTACTTTTTGTATAGCCTTATAATAGAAAATTTACTGGCATTCATTCTAAACCTTACATATGTATCTTGTCAGAATTTTGGGTTTTTCTTCTGTGAGTTTCTTGCTCCATCCTTTCCAATGTGTGGCATCCCCTTTGTTTTACTGTGGTCCTTGTTAATTTTAAATGGAATGCCCCATTAACTTGGGGATCAGTGGATGTACCATCAAGTTCAGTGCAGTACTTGTAAAACTTTGTCTTAACACAGACAAATTATTACTGAATGTGCTAGTGCTGGAACATCCAAGTAGCTTCTTTACCAAAGAGCTTGCTACTGGTATAATTTAATCAGAAAGTTATCCAAGCAAGAGCATTGCATAATCCCTAGATAAAATGTCTTGACTTTTCTAAAACAAAGATGTGAACATTTCAGGCAAGTCTTCAACTATTTAATAAAATTAACAACATGAGCCCTGGTAATTTACATCCCCCCCTGTTTCTTAAAGTCAGTATATTTTTTTTATCCCTTTACCAATTTATATATGATCAGGTTTTGAGGAATCTAAAACTATTTGAAACAGGAGTGTTTCAGTTTTCATGTGTGATCTTGAAAATTGCTTCTGTTAGATGAAGTTGGTGATACTGTGCTAGTTTACAAAACCACTCATCATCAATCTTACAAATCTCATTTTATATTAAAATTCTACAATAGTTAGTAATTTTGTTGCAAATATTTGTTGAAATAGTTACATAAAAAATAACAGTTCACTGTGCACAATGCTACGTATTTTTTCAAACTATTAGAAATAGTCTGTGCACTGCACTTTTTCCATTTTCCTCATGGACTTTTAGCAATTTGTGATATTACAGCTATATAGTCGTACTTAATTGCCAGTATACTAGTTATACTTAATTATATGTAATTATATTCTGTTCTCAGTCACATCTGAAAGGTTACCAACAAGTAAGAATATGTGAAGGGTTTAGTTTATTGCTTCTTCTACTCTATTGTATAGTTAATGCACAAATGGGATTATAAGGAATGATGATGTGAGGTTTGCTTCTCCCTTACTTTTAGGTGAGTTAGTATTTTGGATATCTTGATCTAATAGTTTTTTTTCAAGAAAATCGTCGTTGGGCAGTAGCTGCATAGCTGTAGTTGAAAATGACTTATGTTACTGTTTCTCAGATTCTTGGCTTCCTTTTGTTTTGGAAAAACATAATGTTTTCAGCTAGTTAAACACGGTCCAGCTCCATTTCAAACTGTGATGCCTAAAATTTAGTTGGAAAATCCATACGTAGATGGAGTGGCCTGATTTTAAAAATGCTGAACTTTGAGATGTCCAAGAACTGGCAGATGATTAGTACTTTTAAGTGGCACCACACATGTAAAATTTTGAATACAACTTTTCGAGCATTACTTTAGGCACCTTGATTTGAAAACATTAACCTTTGTCTCTTTCTAAATAAGCACAGACCATGTTTGGCATTGCACATTCTTTCCCCCAAAGAGCTTATAATCAGAACAAAACAGTCAACGCGTAGCTAGGATATAGTGTGAAATCTGGGAAATGAGATTAATGGGATATTTATTTTTTCTTGTGTTTGTTTAGCTATGGAAATTCATACCATGCTTATGTCCATCCACACCTCATTTCTTAATTTTGCGACTCAAAATTTGGATCTCTGAAAAGAGAACTGGTTTTGTTTAGCGGCAGAACAAATACATGTAGTTGCAGAGCAAGATTTCTCTTGGTGCTTGGTTTATCTGTTAGTATACCTGCTCTACCGAGTGAGGCAATGTTTTGGCCTACTTAGCCTTAGTAGCATACCTAAAAAGTTGCAGAGTAGTAGGGTTTGGCTTATTACTAACATAAAGGCAGTCAGTTACAATGGTAACAACTTTTTTTGCACAATCAGCCTACTTTGGGGCTGGACTGGTGTGCAGTGATGAAGTATTTGCTATTCCATGGTTGAGCCATCCATTTTCACTCACTTGATTTGATCCAAACTAGGGGAATCATTTATTTCATCCCCTTGCCAGAGAACACAGAAGTGCCATTTCTGTTGACGTGGTAAAAGGCATTAATGAACAGAGTTGATGTAGTAATGTGAGAATTCTTCCGTTCTGTTTTGGTTTCTTCATATTCTTTGTTGGACTGCTGCTGCTTTGAGAAGATACATTTCTCTTGTACACACCTGTATGTGCTTGTTAACAAGTTACATTAAACCAAAACATTTTCTACTGTATAGTCATTATTTTTTTAATAATTCATTATGTCCTGCTGAATAATTCCATCCAAGAGAGAAAACACTGCCATGTGATTTTTATGAGTGGTCAAATACGCTTGAAAACTGTGTTGCAGAATTAGATTCGTGTCACACAAATAGTGGAAAAGGTTTGCTTTATGAAAAGTGCAGGAAAAGCAAGGAAGTGTTAATCAACTGGATAATTTATTTGCAATAAATAATTTTACCTGCTCTTTTGTCATACAGTAAGGACAGAACTGAAATGAGTAGCGCAGATGATGTATAGAGGGGAGTCTTTTGTCAGCTGAAATCCTTAACTCAGAGTCTGTGGAATTCCCCTTGCTCTTTAAAACGTTGGCTAAACAGCAGCTTTTTTGGCATGGTGCACGGGTACGTTTTTGCTCTGCTCCCTGAAAATCCAGCAGAGAGAAAGGAGCCAAGAAGAAATGTACTGGAGGTGGGGGTTTGTAGATTTACCTTTCCACTCTTTTGCGAATCTTAAAGTCCACTTCAGTATACAAAACTCAAGAAGCTGGCATGTGTGGAATCACACGGCACAATAGGGTTGAAGGTGATCCCTAAAGGAGCAGCCAGGGTTTTGTTTTCCATGGATTGCAGTGTTTTCCTACCACAGCAAGTTAAAGCACCCATCTATCATGTTTTTACCATCTGAATTTCCAGAATACCGGCGTTTTGCTTGTGAGCTTTTCTGTACTTGCCAGATATTTGTCTCTGAGAAAAGGTAGTATCTTTAACATCTGTATTTTGCAGTTGCAAAAGGATGGCTTCTGTGATTGTAAAGTATTGGTGTCTTCCACCAGGAAATACCCTGATTCACATCTGAATGCAATGGAATGAAACTATACATAAAATTCCTTCCAGTGTTGCAGGACTTAAAATAAGTAGCTTTAATCCCTTAACTGTGCATGGGAAAGCAAGAATAGGTGTTGTTGTTTATGGTCTGTGAACAGACACGGGAGTGAGATTGGTACTGGCAACACTTTTCCCCCATGAATAATAAAGTTCTGCACATGAAGGGAAATCGGAGCATTAATATAGAACCTTTTCTTTAAGTTTCAGGACTACATTATGCATCCATATCTTGGGCCCAATAAAATGAATGAATCCTTTTAGTTTTCCTACTGTTATGGCTTTAAAACAGGCGAAGTCTTTTATTTTTTTCCACTGCAATTTAATCTAATTTTAATATTCCCTAGATAATAGTGAAATAACCAGTTCTGTCCAATTCTGCCTTAGATAAAAGCATCAGCATGTTTGGAACATAAACCTTATTTTACCTTTTGTTGAGCTGCCCAATTTAGTAAGAGCAATTCTGTGCTACATCTTAAACATAGTATGACTTAGAACACTGGAATCTGCCTGGAATGTGAAAAAAGGGAATAATTTATATTTAATTGGTCTAAACCTACCTTTCCTAGGTCAATAAGAAGAGGAAAATCAGCAGCATTAATCAAGATAAAATTATCAGCTGATTAATCAGTGTTCTAATTACTGCATAGTTCTTTCCCTTTTCAGTTTTAATTACTAAACTTCATTGTCTTTTCCATATGGCCATCATGCATTCACGGTACACTTTTTCTCCTGGTGAGATCATTAATATAAAAAATGTACATTCAAGACATTACTGAAGATATAAGAAATTGCTACTGCCTACTAAGAAATTACCAAGGAAGCTGCAAATCAGCCATAGGTTATACAGGAAAAGTCTAATAAATCTACTAACACTTAAGAAAATAGATATAGTAGAAATGCAATTATGATTACCAAATCAACCTTTGTCCTAAAGTGAGTTTTACCGGTCTTATTTCATCAAATCTATCTCTTGGTTGGGTTAGAAACCAATCACAATTTGATTTAAATTGGCAAAATACATGGGAGACCTCTTAAATTCATAGGGCTAACGTAGACCACAAAAATACTCTCTTAGCATATTCTCTTTAGCAGAATATTCCTTCTTACTAAGGCCCAGATCCTCAAAGGTGTTTAGGCACTTCACTACCAATGGAGTAATTGATTTCAGTAGATATTAGATACCTAAATATCTTCTGAGGATTTAAGCCCACATGAATAAATCTGCCATGTATTATGTTAACAGAAGTATCTTGACGTATTTAGTCTCTGTGGAAGTCATAAGGAAATTGAAGAATTGGGCGTTGGCCTTTAATGTTGTTTCTGAGTAAGGAAGAAGGTTAAAAAGTCCTCAGTAGAACTGAGTTTCTAATGAAATTTTAACATCTCATAACTGTGTCAGTCTGTAATCAATCTCACAGATGCCTCTCTGTAAAAGCTGGGAGCTTAAAAGACAACAAACAGGATGTCTTCATGCAGACAGGCTAGGATTTAAGGAAGAACAAAGTGTATCTGGGATGCACTAGTTTGTAAGTCAACACCTAGCTGGAGTGAAGTGAGGAACATGTGGCTGTTCCCCAGTAAGAGCTGGTGCCTCTTCGGTAAGAACATTCAGTTCTGTACTTTTGGGAAATACACAACACGGTCTTGCATCAGTTTAATTTTCTGATTAATGCTTGAAAGCATTTCCCCTGCCTGTGATTTCTCTACCCCTTACCACTAAATGAGGAAGGGCACGCAAAATTGCCTTCGTGTAGTGAGCCTCGTGTGTGAATGGTATTGAGTTCCTCAGTTTTGTGTGGTTGGCTCATGTTGTGCAGGAGTGGTAGAGGCTGCCTGAGCACCCTCTGCTTGCATGTTTAGCTTCCCATAGTAACATCTTGAAGATCTGCTTTTCAAGAAGACGTGGTGACTTGTGTCTAGTTACACCGCTATTTCCTGAATATTTGTCGTATTCCTCATCAGACTGTGTTAAGTGAGCATACATACATCCAATGTCATTACGGAGTTTTTCAGTCGTGCTTTAGCCACTCACGTAACTAGACAAGGTGAATTGCCCCTGAGAAATACAACTCTGTAATTGCATACCATTTTGTGCGGGGGGTGTGCAGGTGGGAAGAGCCGTTGGCACCGCTGGCTGTGGCGTGCGCCGTTAGCCGGGCTGCTGGCTGGGCCGGGCACGAAGCCTGGGTCACAGCACTGGCCGTTGCTGCTGCCCGCGCCGCAGGCTCCGTATCTGGCCTGCAAGGTACCTGGGCTTGGGAGCACCACATCCTTCAAAAGGCTCTCCTCTCCCCTTCTGTGCAGCCACGATCAAAAAGGTGGATTTCCACCATCCGGCTTCCAACTATGTCTTCTAATTTTTAAAATATGTGCTTGTCTGTTTCTGTTAAAAAGCAGTTTTTCCTGAGGAGAAGTGGTCATACCAGTTATTTAGTTAACTGATTAGTAATTGAAGCTCTAGTTTGGAAATTGTACAAGTTTCCTATGAATATTCATAAAAAATAATTAACTTGGCTTCTGATTTAGAACCCAACAACAGTTCACTTCAATTTGATTTTTTTTTTTTTTTTTTTTTTTTGATAGATGAGTTAATTATACGCCGAGGTCTAGTTGCTGGGATTTCTTTCCGAAGTAGTGATTGACTAACTGCTGCTGGTGACAATAATCCTGGTCTGCGGGGCTTTGTGTGTTTGTGTTGTGCTTTGGGTCGGTTTGGGGGGGGACGTTTCACCGTGTTGCTCTGCACCTGCAAGGGACGTGGGTGCCCTGACGCAAGGGATGGGGTTGCCCAGGTGGACCTGCTCCAGCTAGTTTTCTTCCCCAAAAGCAGGAGCGACCTTGGAAATGAGGATTGCTCTGATCCAGCGAGATGCCGTAGCGAAATCTCTGCTGTCCCGAAGGAACTCGCTGGCTTTTACAAGAGGCCCGGGGAGGCGGCTCGTTTTACTGAAGCCGGGATGGGGCAACTGGCCCTGCTTGGCCTCCTGGAGGGGAAAAGGAGCGGGATGGCAGAGCTGACTTTAGCCTTTCGGAGCGGCGCTGCCTCTGGCCTCGCCGAAGGGGCAGGAGCGGGGCAGTACCCCGGGGACCCGTGTCCCGGGGGCGCAATCCCGGCCGGAGGCAGCGCCCAGCCCCGCCCGCCCCGCCGGGCAGAGCCGCAGCCCCGGCCGGCAGAGCAACGCTGCCATCTAGTGCCACCCGCGCCCAACCCGCTCGCCTTTTCATTCCTCTCTTTCTTTCTTTCTCTCCTCTTTTTTTTTTTTTTTTTTTTTTTTTCTAAAAGGTTTTTATCCCGTCAAGGAAAAACTGGCTCTTGGAAAACAACCAACTCAGTTGGAACTCGGAGATAATAATCAGTTTCTCTGGGCTTGTGAAATTGGCTCATTAAGCGTGCTTTTTAACAGAAAATATTGGAAGCGATTAAGTCTGCTTTACTGAGTGGGCATGAAATGGCTAACCTTCGGCCACCCACAGCTCCTAGGTGCCTGGCGTCGTTTTATGCATGCAGCGTAATGTCTTTACTTGAAGTGCTGTTTATTCATCACCTGCTTATTTATCTCTTTGCATTTGGCAGGCACATCGATCAATGTTAAACTGTCACACAAGGTTATTTTTCTTTTACATAACAGTAGAGGCCTAAGGTAGTGGCATATTAAAAGTAATAACTTTCTAACTTGTAGCTCAAGATGACAGCACCATTTGTACCTGAATATATTACAGCCAGAAATCCCCCCCCCCCCAAAAAAAAAAGAAAAAAAAATTAAAGAAGTTATAAAAACAGATGATGTCTGTTAAGAATTAATGTTCTTCCAAGGTCAAAGGCTGGAAGACAACATTCCCTGTGTTGCTATAATTGTGTGCCTGTGTGTGTTGTGAATGTGTCTAGTGAATGGCTCTCCACCACAAAACAAATCCTCCCCTGACCCCTCGGAGCTAACTTTAGGCCTTAATGTCCCTGATAAACCCACTGGGAGACTACATACACTGTTGAACACCCAACCTGACTTATCCCATGGCGATCCAGTAGTTTTGCTTAGAAATGGATTGATTTGTCCTAATGTCTGGATATAAACATAGACGCCGGCTTCCCCATCCTCCTGGCGAGCGGTGCTGCCGCCGTTGTGCAACAGTCACCTGAAGTCAGGCCACGCACATGGAGAACTCGTGGCTCGAGCTGAATAAACAGGGAGGGGTATAGCTATCAACAACCGTGCACAGCCATCTGAAAAACAGCAAAAAAGTCAATGTAGAAGTCTTTTCATTCTAGTTTCTCTCACCCCCACACCCCCCTTTTCTTTTTTTGGTTCTAGTATTCTGTTGCTTTCAAACACTGCCCAGCTTTGATAGACTTCCTGTCTTGGCACCGGGCCAGGCAAGCTTTCTCTGTACAAACAGGTTTTCTTTTTATTTTCAGTCCAGCCTAAAAATGCCTACAGATAGAAGAATGTCAGATCTTTTTAGTGTTGAATTTCAAAGCGGTCCTTAGAATTCTTTCCTTCCCTTGATCTCGTCTTTGGATTGCAGCTTGGACTCGCTCTCTGTTTCTAAATATAAGCCGTGGACAGTGGCTTTCTAATAAAATGCTTTGATAGGTTTGTGTACATGGGAATTAAGCATCAGGCCGTGGTGGACATTGTGTCAGCAGCACCGTTCATGCTGACATGAAGCACTACTCCTCTCCCACCACTGTATATTTTGCCTGCCAAAGTACCCTTGCTAGAAAGTGTGAATGAAGAAATGGAAACGCTGAAGAAAGCAAGGCCATGAAATGCATTTGCACTTCATGCAGATGGCATCTTGCTTTCTGGATTTAACAGAATTTATCGTGGAGGCTGGTCTATCTTTGGTTCTGTTAATTCATGTATTCATTCCTGCTCTTGGGCAGACACTTCTATTTTATCTCATGAAGTGCAAACCTGGAAGGGAGGGAGGGGGAAGCTTGTCCATTAAAAAAAGCAGCACCTCCACGTGTCTATGCTCTCTGGATCAATATTTGCATCAAAGTGGTTTAAATGTATGTGGCTCTAGGGCTGTCCATTCTTTCAACCTGACCTGCAGCATTGATTAGGGCTAGTATAAGGAAGGGAAAATAGCAAATCCGGTAAGATAAAATTTAAAAAAAAGCAAGGAATGTCACTGTGACTCCTGAGAAAGAAGCACTTAAAGTGCTCACATCGTTTGTATGAACTCAGCAATCCCCTTAGTTAGAGACTGCCCCTCTTCGCCACCCACATATGGCAGTTGTGGTTCATTTGATCGTATTTCTGAGCATAACAAAGACTATTTCAGATTTTATCTGAACAAAGGTGAAACCTCCCTTTTTGGGATATATGAATTATTTTGGCTCCCTGATTTTTTTAATTGCTGCCTCACTTTCTGCTTGTATATCCTAATTCATGGAAGGCACAGAGAAACTTTATAATGTAGATGAAAATTAACTTCTACATGTTTTCTTCCTCCATTAAGACTGCAAGCTCTTCCCTGAACTCCCTTGGACATTATACATGCAGGGAGTGCAAGGCAATTTACACCCGTAAGAGATTCTTATCTGAAGAGGAGCACAATTAAAGCAAAGCTGCAGGACTGACCCTCGAATTTTCCTGATTACAAGCTTTTGCTAGCATTCTGGATGAAGGAAACTGTTTCCCTCCCCATTTTGCTCCCTCTGTTGTTTTTCCTAAAGTATTTTTCCAATTCATTTCAAAGCGATAGAGATTGAAATCAGTAAGAGGGAGGTCACTTGGTGAAATATTGTCTTTATTTAAATTGACTTTACCAGGTCCAGGCTTTCACTTGAAGGCTTTGACTGCCTTTCTGTGCCTGCTGTGACTGGATGGTGCCTTGTGGCAAGACCAAGGCTTACTTTTTTTTTCTTTTTTTTTCTTCTTTTTTTAAACATACTAGTTTGTTTACAATTCCCGTTGCAGTGGATACATTTGAAAAGGCAAGTTACAATCTTGGATCTGTGTTTCTTTCTCTTTGGTCTCAAATGGACTTTTGGTATTGAATTCTCTGGATGTAGGATCAGCCTTTAAACTTTGACCTGCATGTGTGATTGCTTAGGCAATGGCTAATTCTGAAGCAGAAAAGATTTAAGATCAGCTTTTTTGAAACGACTTCAAATTTTGACAAAGAGAAACAGAAAACCAAAATGACAGAACATAGTATAATACATAAAACTGAGAGAGGGAAAAAAATGACAGCTAAGAAATTTATCATGTAAACAAAGAAGTCCAGCCTATTGAATGGAATAAAATTGAATAAATAGAATGATCTCTCCTCCACGTTCTGCAACAACTCTGCTGGCAAAGCACTTAGCACCTACTCAGATTAGGCTGCATGAATACAACAGTATTAAGTTAGCCTCACAAAAGAGGACTTCCAGTATTAAGAGTGATCAAAGGATTTTAGCAAGGCAGGCATGCCCACAACCATAAAGGTCTCCTAATAAAGTAGAACTGAGCAATTAATTTACTTGACAGAATGTCTGTGAGCAGTTTGCAATTTCCTTGTATTTACTTGTTATTCAGTGTTACTTGGCATTTTTGTGAACGTGTTTATCTGCAGAATTGATCACGAACAGGGCTCTATAAGGATTCCATACCTGATATTTTAAATTAGGGTTGGGTTGGTTACGGCTAGTTGGACATTTCAGTCAGAGGAAGAAGTAGAAAATTAGCATGTTGAAGACATTTGCCCAAATGTTAAACCACTGTTGGCCCCATAAACCTTGCCTGCAGCAGTTGGCATTTATTGTCCGTTCCACTTGTCTCACTTCACGTGTCTCCCAGACATAATTTAGGGCACTAGCTGCCAGTAGCCCTGTCCTAAAACTAATATACAGCTACCCATAAAACAGTTCTTCTCTGACCTGGCATTGGTACCTCCTATGTTTGTTGTCTTACAGAATTTTATTATCCCTAAGGATAATGGCTCCTGGAAAATGGCTTGGGATTTCGTGGCTGTCATGGCAAGCATGGGCTTGTAGCATGTGCTTTATATATAAGGCAGATGGGTGTACGTACTGTAGTTTGGGGGCTAGTGCAGAGAAATTATGGCCATTTCTTCCTCCAAACACTGGGCCTGGGTTGTATCATTCTTAGCCTTTAGAGGCTGGTGATTCTAGCGAGGTTTCAGGTGTAGCTTGGTGTTAAAAAATGTTTGTTCTGGTTGCATTATATTATCAGCAGCCTGGAGACGTGCAGAGATTGGGACCGCTGGAGATACCGAGGTGTTAATAGCCAACCAGTTCTGAGGTATTTTCATCTGAAACCAAACTTCGTTGCTGTGCAGCATTTTTAATTCATGTTATTTGGCCATGCACAGCGGGTGTGAGCACTTCTGTGGAAGAATGCACAGCAAGGAGGCTACAAACATAATAACCTCTATAATTTTATAGTCTGGTTCACCAAAGTTCTCTTATGAGGCAAAGTACCAGCTTTCCTTAAAGCAGTGGTTAGCTCTTATGAACTTAGCTTTTAAAGGAAGTCTTGCTAATATTCCCTCATGTCCTTTCTATTATCTCTCCCTTCTCCTCCCCGAATTCTTTCCTCTCTGACAGCCACATGGTAACTGTAACATTTAGTTTTGCCCACCAGGCAAAAAGTTTGGGATTTGCTGCTGTAGTTTGTGCCATGGAGTTAGTTTTAGGGTAAATGCTTCTGTGTTTGAATGGTGATTATGGAGAGTAAAGAGAAAATAAGGGTAGAACTATTTCAACGAATTCATGCTTGATTTTACAAGAGACTGTGTTTTCGGCCACCTACCTTATAAAACCTCTTATAATTAGGTCACTTATGTAAAAATGGATATAAGTTCCTAATGTTGGACAGGCAAGTTTTGCAATTTTGGCTCTGGTCCATTCCCACGTAAAGGTGAGATTGCTTCGTGCATTACATTCTTCAGTGCTATGTTCTAACGAGTTGGTGCCTCTTAAGCAATGGGCCTGTCCCACTTAGAGTGCTAATTCAGCTCCCTGCGTGTTGTGTGCCCAAGGATCCCAAAGCTCCCATTTACATTTCCTTAAAGTATGTCTAATTGTTAATTAAACACTAAAGGAGGAAGCATTTTTAGCTTCCTAAGAAATCTTGCCCCGACTTTTGGTGTAAGCATATAACAAACACAATGTTCAGCAGTAATGATGTTTAAGAAATATAATAAGAAAAGTGAAATTACATTATGTACTTTCATTACAAAGAATATCCAATAGAAGTATCAGTTTAGAGGGTCTCTATTTCTGAGTCAACATGATGTCTGGACCTGTGGACTTGAAAAGATCAGATTAGGATATGGAAACCCGGTATCTTATCTTGGGCAACCATCTGAGATTCTGCTTGGCAAATATGGCAAGATATATCAACTCGAGTTACAGTTGGCTAAAACTTGCCCTCCTGAAATCTGCACCATTATGCAGGCCAGACTGATCTTTAGTTTAACACTGAAAATAATACTGGAATAGATTACCCAAGGGATGTGAAGCGTTCTCCACCCCTTTGAGCCCTTAAATCTGTACTTGCTGAAAGTGATGCTGTAGCTAAGCCCAGAACTACACAGTTTGATACAAGAATTTTGGTGCAACATCACTGACGTAAGTTGTAGAAGACTCACTCTGGACAGTCAGCAGGTCCTTCTGTCTCCAAAGTCTGTGGCTCCAGGAGCGTATGCAGCAGAGTAGGCTTCCTGGTCTGCATGAGTGGCAGCTGCAAGCGGGGGCCTGCATTTGCAAGAATGCAAGAACTTGCCAAATATTTGTATCCCATGGGGTACAATACAACCTAAGGGTTGTCAAAGGGTTGACAACCCTTTTTTTCATACTGACTAAAGCAGTGAGAAAGACGAACGTTTCTGGCTGCGTGCTACGTTCCGTGCCTGCCTTGCACGTACAGAGGTACGTAACGTAACCTCCCTCTGTCTCCGGAGCCCTGCTGCCCATGCCAAAATCTTCCAAATGCTACTTAACCCTCGATTAACAAGTTGTCTCTTACTTGGAGAAGATCTTAGCAAGCTGGCTGACATCCAAGAAAGCCCAATCCTGTCAAGAGAATATCCTGCACTTGTGTGCAGAGCATGCCATTACCAACTGGGATAACAGAGCTTTTGGAAAGGTTTTGTTTGTGTAGACTGATTGTCCCTACAATCAGTTATGGCCAAATATGAATTCTACTTTGTACTGAATTAATGGATGCATGAACAAATTCAAATCAGCTAACATAATTTTGGGACATAAGAGAGAAGGGAAAAACCATCAACAGTTAGGACAGACCTATCTTCAGACATGTGCTCCTCTTCCCTCCATCGCAAAAAAGTATTGACCTCTTTCCTTATTACACACCTTGCCTTTATGTACTTTGAATGCATCTAAATAACTAAGAGATTTGAATATTTTCTTGATGTTGGTAAGGCTTCAGCTCTACAGGCAATTTTTCAGCACCCCCAATTAAATCTAAAGCAGCCTTGTTCTGCGCTCTTTGTGGAGCCTTAGACACGCTGATTTTTCTCATGGGACTCCTTCATCAGCCCTGGAGATGTGGCTAATGCCCAGTCTGAGACAGTGAAAAGGGACAGAATGGCCCAGTACTTCCCAATTAAGGGGTTTTTTTTAAGGCTTTTGAGACTTTAATTTAGCAGCAGGATGAGAAACTCTATATACCTCTTTGCTTTTAGGAAAACAGTTACTGTAGATAAGGTGCAGCATTTCTGTTCTTGCACAGTACCTAAAAGGATAAGTTAAATGTTAGCTTTTTAACTTTAGTGGATACTTGCTAATGCAGAGCAATGTTACACAAAAGCAGTCAAGCACATAAGTAATTCGGGTTTTTTTTTTCTCCTATTTAAACAGTTCTTGACTAAAGCTGAGACTAGACAACAGATGAAGAGATGTGTCAGATTCTGAACTGGTTATCTTTTCACCTCTTCTTCCACTAAACTGATACTTCTATTGGATATTCTTTGTAATGGAGCAGTATAAGGCAACTTCCTTACTCTTTTAGTATTTGCAAACTGAAACACAATCAGCAAGAATTATGTTTATGTACTTTCATCAAAAGTAGGGTAAGAGTTCTTAAGAAGCTAAAAATAGTCCATGTAATGATCTCAGTAGGAGGGAGATCATCAGACTGGGAGGAAAAAGTATAGGGAATTAAGATGTCAAATACTGTAAGGCCATGTTAGTAGGCACTTCATGTACTCTGGAAAACCGAGTATCCTAAATTCTCTGAAAAAACCCAAAGTGCGCCTCAGCAAGGCCTCACTCAGCTGTTCTCTTCTAACTTCCTTACAGTTGAATTCAGCCCTTTTATAACGTAGAAAATTTGACTTAAATCAGTTTAGAGAAGAACATAGAAAAACAATATTTAAAACTGGAATTTTCAGAAGAGTGGGTAAGAATTTGGGAACACTGATATTTCTGGGAATAGATGCATATCATCATCTTCACATGCCTAAATTATATGTCCTTAGGCTATGAATTTTGTATACACCTTTATCTTCCAACGGTCTGGTGTACAAATAAAGATGCTTCTATAGCATTTCTAATTTCAGGAAAAGGACAAAATGCTAACTGAATATGATCAGTGTTACAGATATTAAGGTGATGCACGTTATCTAAGAGAGTGCTGGGATGTAATATTAGCTGTTTTCTCCCCAGCTTTTCAATAAAAAAAATATACGGAGGAAAACACACGCCAATGTAACAAGTCTACATTGACCTTATCAATGCTTTTGATGCTATTAGACTTCCAGCTCTGTGAAAACTCTTGGCAATATTTCCAAACTCCTGGATGTCCAGAAAAGTTTGTGAAATTATCCGTCATCTGCACAATGGTGTGCTGGATAGAGGCTGTGGCTGGCACTCTGTTGGATCCATTTGTAATAGCAAAAGGAGTCAAGCAAAGGTATATTTTGGCACAGGCTGTTCTTTGGACTGTTCTTTGTAGTAATGATTGATGATGCCACTAGAGACATGATGCCAGGAATATTTATTAAATTTTGAACATCTGGCAAGCTCTTTAACCTGAGCAGATTGAAGGCCTCCACAACACTGAAGGAGAAGGTTATATGTGAACTTCTTTGCGCAGGTGGTTGTGCTTTCGTTGCACACACTATAGAAGACCTCTAGTTCACGACCAACAAATTTGCTGTGGCAGCTAAAGTCTACAGATTTATCGTCAGTCAGAAGAAAAGCAAGGTTATGCACTAGTCCAGAGCTAGAGAAGCATGTGCAAGATATAGCCACAGAATCAACATATTAGCGTGGGTAATGGATTTAATTTATTTTCAAGAGACTATCAGATGTCTAAGAAATCATACGCTGAATTAAAAATACATGTTTTGCATGTGAGATTGCGTCATAAATTGATGCCTGCATGGTATCCCGCAGAATACCAGAGTTAGTGTTTATTTTGCTGTAGTAATTTCCACATTAGTCTGTGGCTGTGAAACATGGACAAGTCATTGCTGGCACATCAAAGAGCTGGAAAAATTCCATCACCAGCACCTTCAAGCTATTATGCATATCAAGTTGTAGGATAAGAATCACAAATAACAAGATTTTGCAAAGAGATTGCACAAACAGTATTGAAGCAATCATTATAAAAGCATTATTTTACTGGACTGGACATGTCCTCTGTATTTAGGACATAAAACTCCCACAGTAGATGTTGCATAGTTAACTTACGACAGGCCGCAGATCAGAAGTCAGAGAAAAGGAGAGGCATTTGCCCAGAAAAAAAATCACTCCCTGGTTGCTACACAGATGCCATCATTTGAGAAACTCAGCATCAGCTATTAATATAGAGTACTCCAGCGTAAAGTGAGACATGTTGATCAATGGAGCTGAAAAATAATTCACGAATGAAAACTTGCAAATAATCTTGCCTTTGTTGAACATCTGTGATTAAATCACAGTATCTTTATATGTGGTTGTACTAAGTTCAGTTTTGAAAGAAACCAAACCACAGCTGAGGAATGTTTAGGCGTCATTCTCTTGGTGTCTGATGGGCAATGAAGTTCTGCTCTAGGAAGCCATCACAGAGATTAGTGTTAGAGACAGCACTAGTTACTGGTGGTGGTACTCTCTGTCCAGCCTGTGGGATTACCTATGCTCTGGGTTTCAGGCAGGTGTAGCTCTGCTAATGGAGTGGAAGTCAGCTGAGAGGGAATTGGGCTGAAAGACAAGAAACCCTCACGTGGTGCTAAACAAGCTCCATAGCAGCCGAAAAGAGAAGGCACAATCTCAGCTTCCCTTCTGGAAACACCGCAAGTGATTAAGCCTGGCTCCAGGAAAATGCATTTTTCTTTCCGCACCTCTCTGAGAAGGTGTTGGTTCATAGGGAATGGGGAGCTGCACTCGGTGACTCCTGGGATCCAGGAACGAAGCACACAGGGGAGTGGGCTGGAGGCTTTGCGACGTGGAAGTTCCCTGCGGATCAGGATTTCTTCTCATTTCCCCTGTTTCAGAGATCACTGCAAGAGGCATGGTCGTGCACAGGCCTCCTCCCAGCAAACAAAGGGACAAATGTTCAGGGGTGTTGTTCCCTCCTGCTTCCTTAATATGCAAGCTTATAATAAAAAGGAGATTGGAGGGAAGGAAATAATCAGATCAACTGCTGTCATTTACATTTAATTGCCGTGTTTGCCGTTTCAGCACCAAGCATTGAAATGTGCTCAAGACGGTCTGAGAAACGCAGCATTCGGTTCTGTAGTTGTTCTTAAAACAAGAGTTATTCAAATAACAACCTAAGATGGCAGGTGCTCCAGAGTAGTTACTGTGCTAAACAGGTCAAAGGAAGAGCACAAAGCACATCTCGGATTTTAGGACGTGTCTGTAATAAATGTGAACAAGCCAATTAGAATATATTATTTGCTGAAATGAAACTTCAAAACGAGGGATTGCTGTATACAACCTATAGGAAACGAAGTGAAAGCAGTTCAGTGTATGTAAAATTGAGAGGCAGTTTTTATCTTGCTATCCTTTTTATCTAGAGCATCTGAAATTCACTAAATATATTCACTTGCCCTACTTTTGAGAGTAATTTTCATCAGATTTTCAGTAATTGGATATCACGTATTTTATGGTCTTACTCTGTGTTGTTGGAATAGCCAAAAAGGAATAAAATGAGAAATTGAATTACTTTAGGTTGGGCAGTTTTTATGGGAAAGTAAGATAGACTGGATGCCTTAGGAGTAATCCTCTAGACCACGTTTGAAAACTTTGAGGCTAGAAAAAGCCCCATCATTGGTATGCAGTATTTCATCTCTGAAACAAGATATTGTTTACTGAAAGAAAAAAAATCAACAGTGTTTTAGTGTAAAACCTGTCTAGATTTTTAATGAAATATTGGAAAGAGGAAATACTTTTGTCCTGGCAAGACCTCAAGGGTGCTTTTCTTAATTTCTCAGTTCATTTTATTCTCTTATCTAAAGTATGTAAAAGGGATTCTGTATTTCAGTTATGAAAATGTGCATATTTTATACCACAAAAGAGAACCCTTTTTTTCTTTCATTCCCCCCCCCCCCCCCTTTTGGTAAATATTCTTTCAGAAGAAACACAATCGATGTAGTCAGAGCTAACAAGCAGATGGATGTATTTGAATGCCATTATCTTATGTACAATGATATTATCTCTTTCATGAAAAATTCAGCAGTTTGGGCTGCTTTAGTCAAGGAGAAGAAGGAAGTAGGAAAGAAAAAATAGTGAGAAAAACATGATCAGACTTGGAATCCCTGAGGGGGTCACATTGCATCATTTAGCAGGAGAATAAGCAATGCAGAAGGAGCAAAGTTGGTGGAGTTGCTGTCTGCTCTCCTTATGGCGTTCTTGGCTCCGAGCTCTCTTCAAGCCCTGCAGCTGTAGGTGGGCAGCTCTTGGGCCTGCTAAAGCATCACACCATGACATTTTTATCATCAGTCTAGGAGAAGAAAATAAATTTGCTAACAGAATATAGTTGGCAGGCTAATACTGCCTTGTCACATTCCAGACATCTCCAGGTCTGGCCTGAGCCAGGGGAAACAAGAATAAGGGCCAAGAAGTTCATGATGGACATGTTATATAAAGAGCAGAAATGCATTAAAAGAGGGGGGAGGCTTCGCTATAGTAGAAATGGGGTATTCCTTGTGATTGCAGAAACGGGAGTACTTGCGTATGTGAAATACTTAGCACCTGGCAGGTGGAAGGCTCGGTTTCTGTAAAAGCTAAACTGAATCCTCTCTGATGTCTGTGAAATATTCTATTTCCTTTTAGTGAAAAAACCCCACAACTTAAACTTACACTGTCGAGGTATAGGGTCTTACCCTGTTCTCGGGTGTCCTGCTGTATCAAGTAAACTCCAGCAGCTGAACGAAACCTTGTACGCAAAACATTAGGTTTTGCTCTCTCTGGGAATGGTGTGTCAGAATGATTCCCGCTGCTGCTGTTTGGTGCTTGTGGCATTTTCTGCTACACAAATGCTTATCTGTGTGACTTCCTCCGTGGTGGTTAGACTTGAAGAGAGAGTAGAGAAGGTATGCCTGTCACTGCACAGTTTTCAGGGGGAAACTGCCTCAAAGAACTTTAAGTTCTTGCCAGGCAACTCTAGAGTTGAACCATGTCAAGAATGGACGTTTCACACCACAAATGACAGCAGGAAAGCCTGCAATGTAATCACTCAGCTGGGCTATGTCACATGTTTGGCAGAACAGAGGAATAAAGACTGTGGTGGGCAGTTTGATCTGGGCAAACTGGTGTGTGATGGAAGAGTTGCTCTTCTCTTCGAAGCTGCGGTCAGCACCTAGGCTCCTGTAACCTCGTAGTATGAGATGATTTGCATTGGAAGGCAGACTGGTAAATTAGATTTATTTTTACTTGCCTACCCAGTAGAGTGCTTCTTGTGTCTGGGTGAAAAGACAGTGTTCCTGAATCACAGGGTCTATGCTCCAGAAGCATCATCTTCCAGATGGTCGCTGCACCCTATTCGACTCAACAACATTTGGAGGGCAGTGTTGAATTTAGCTTTGTTTATGCTAAAGAAAAGAAAATTTCAGAGAAATGAATAATTGAAAAAAGATATTATGCAAACAGTGCAACTTCTTTGGGGTTCCAGATGTGTCACAGAATGTCTTAATGATGAATGTTTATGAAATAATTTTTGTAAGTGACCAGATAGATTGACTGCAGCTTTCCATAGCTCGGGTTGTGGGAAGAGACACATAAACCCAAACCAGACCTTCAAAAGCCCTTGCCCAATATGTGATGTTTGTATCCAGCCATGCTGCCTTTTTCACTGTGATTTGTCCAGCATCAGAGCACGTAAAAGTAAGATTTACTTTAGTGTAAAGTATTGAATGTCATTGAGATGTTCTGCTTAACTAAATGGTTTATCTTGGTCTGAACTTTTAGTTAAGACAGTACATCAGGCATGAGTATAATGGTTTTCTTAGACAACTTTCAAATTATTACTGCTAATTGGGAATTCGGCCCCCCCCAAAAAAAGAAAAAAAAAAAAAAAAGATGAGTTACTCAATTCCTGTGTCATGTCCCTTTAGAAAAATAAAACTGTTGGCCAGGAAAATATTTGGGTCATTCCTATAAAAATAGCCCCCATTTTTTCTTTTTGATGACATGAAGTTTGTTGAAAGTGCTGGCATTTGGTGGGCTGAAAGAAAAAGTAGGACTGAAAAAATATTTAATCTAAGTTGTAAAGGAGCTTGGAACCACACCACAAGCATCATAATTAACTTTAATAATTATAAATGTAAATGCAGACAAGCCACAAGGTTTTAATGGTGTGCCACATGCTTCTGCTAATTATTTTAGAGTTTGGACACATTCAGTGCCAGCTAATTATAAACCCTGCTATGGAAATCATCTGTTTATATTAGACTTATTGATCTCTAGTGTTTAAGCAATATGAAAAGGGAAATCTACAATGCTGTACCATCTGCTTTGTATTCCTAATTGCTTTTAAAGAATCAAATATATAAATAGTCAGCTTTTTATATGTTGGGCTTCAAACTCATTCAAGAAACATGTTTTGCAAATCTAAGCGAACAAGAAAAAGATGCAGCATTAATAATTTCTTCCCCTCCAACTTTTTCCATCCTTGAGTTTCTGCAGTTCACTGACCTCAACATGGGAGAACAAAATGTGCGTGTCCCAGAAGTCCCACATATTGGTCAAGCCAGCTGAGAAGTTATGCAGTTTATCATTTACATCTTTTAATTGCACATTTTCTTTTACTCCTTGCCATCAAACACACCTTATGGCCATGAACATTTCTTGTTATTCCACTTAATGGATACACAAGAAGAGGGGAAGGGAAATTAATGTTCAAACTAACGATCACCTCCTCTGGGAAGTATTTGGCTTTATGGCAGATTAAGCCTATTGGGCTGCATGATGGGCATTTTGGGGGGGGAGGATTCAGACTTTGATTTTTTTTTTCCCTTTCTTTTTTGCTAGAAGTACCACTATTATGTATTTCTGCTATTTCACAGTAATTTCTTCATAAAATTGCTGATTTTCATGCCATGTAAAATAACTGTTTTCAGTGCTTTAACTGCTTACAGTGTCACTTTTACTGGAATTGTCTCTTTTGTTAGATATTTACTATTCTTTGACCCTTCAAAATTGCATTAATAAAAAGACAGTGCATTCGGAGTGGTGCTCGATACTTGCAGCACTCCTCGGAAGTGAGTGTTCCCTAGACCCATTTCACAGATGGAGGAGGCAGGAGCAGACCTGAAGTGATTTCTGTGTGAAAAGTGTAGTTACTCCCAACTCTCTAGCCCTTTCCAATGTCTTGTCCTCTAGGCTTTTTGTTCTGCTTTTGCAGGGCTTTTTTGTGCACAGAGCATTGGAGAATTTTTTTTTTCCCTAAAGTTAGAAATTCCAGCTTAGATTTTTTTGTTGTTGTTGCCCCAAGAGGAGGTGTCTCATTACAAGGTTTGGCACTCGGGATACATAATGATGTTACTTCTGGAGGAATCCTGCAGTGGACATAAGAAGGAGAGTAAAGATGCAGAAACGTGTCAGGGGTGAATTGTCATAACTCTGTAACTTTTGAAGCCCACGATGTTACAAGAATTTGCATAGGACAGGAGTGTGCCCTAAGAATTGTCGTCTTTTTGACAAATTGAGAAACTGGGCCAGATCCCCAGCTAGTGTCAGTTGTAGTAGCTCTACTGAAATTCATGGAGCTGTGCCAGGCTGCACCAGCTGGGAGTCTGGCAATAGCCGTTTAAAATTAAACAAGTTAATGCACTTGACTGCTGCAGTTAAGAGGTCCTGAACCTCTGCTGCTTTGCCTATTGAGTAGTTGCTTACACCTGCTTAGACAACTCACTGCTCCTCCATCCCCAGTTACACAGCCAAGCTTTGCACAAGGTGTAAATGTTTATGGTGGGGCGTGGGGGAAGAGAGTTGGTCCTGAAAACACACCTCAGAGCTGTGTTTGTGGGTGTGGAGCACTCTCTTGCTTTTTTGAAATGATATTGTTCTGTTCCCTGTGTTTGTTAAATCACTCTGCTTAGCCTGACACTTTGGAAGAAAAGTCTGCCACATATGGCTTTATGCTTATCCTTTTCTAGTGCACATGCACACCCTTATTTTAATCTCTCTGCGGGTACATTAGTAGTGCAGCCTTCTACTATTATCTGAGTTTATTATAATTAGGGCTCCTGGTTTTCTGCAATTCAGCAGGGAAAGAAGCGCAGCTTCAGTTTTCTATTGCTTTAAAATTCAGGCTTCTTCCCAAAAGTGAGGTACCAAGCAAAGAAACACCACTGGAATAGGCTTTTGAATGACCTTTCTACTAAACCTCACCTTACAGTGAACAATGTCATTTGGAAGCTTTTAGAGAGCTAGCCAAACTCCTGATCTGTTCTTCAGATAACTATCATCTTTCCTTTTCATCTATCAGCATAAACAATAATGCTGAGAAGAACTACTGACCATGTAGCATCATCTATTCTCCTGGTGTTGGGGAGCAAGAAACAAGTGTGGAAGGATGGCTTCCTTTTGGTGACACGTGCTACAAGGGCATGCTGGGACAATATGGGGTTTGGTTTGGCAGCTTGCAGTGGGCCAGAGCCTAGGATGCTATGTGGAGAGGAAAATATATCAGTGTTCAAGAGGACTTTTATCTTGGGATGCTACTCCTAGTGCATCTAGCATCACTGCATCTTCCCTAACGAAAAGCCAGGCCTCCAGAGGAGGCCACAGCAGGGTGGAATAAGCACAAGCATCTTCCTTTCTGAGGATGGATGTAGGAAGGATTACTTTTTTTTTTTTTCTACTCACAGACAACAAATATAATTATCGTGACCTACTCTTGTTCAAGTCCCCTCTTGGAAATCATCACCTGAGTCAGTGATGATCTGTCTACGTGTCGTCTTTAACTTTTCCAGAATGTAAATGTTATACCTCTTCTGCAGTACTTTCAGAGGGCTCTTCTGGCGCCGTTAGCATTTTAACATTATTATTAAGAACTGGATTACTCACTTTGTACCTTCTGATGGCTAGGAAAATGAAAGTGAAATGTCAGATGCAATTAGGAGAGATGCCACCTCCCGTACTCCCCCGACTCCTTTGTTTGTCGCCTTCCCGTATGACCCCCGTTGGGAGTAAAGCCTGCGGTAGTCCTCAATGAAGTTATCATGGATGAAGCTTATGCTGTGAGCACAGCTTTCACATGGTCTAGATTACTTAGGGCTTTTGAAGATCGTGGAAAGCACATAACATTTCATCAAAAAGGGTCTGTGAACAGAAAATAAGAAGCAAATTAATTACATAGTTTTATTGGACAAGGAAAAACCAATTATACCCTCTCAATAGCCTTCAGCCATAGCTCTAGGAATTCTGATGTTAAGTAATTTAGTCATAACTTGCCAAAGGTGGAGATTATTACTATTGCAGAGGCAAAATTTGATGGAAAAACTTCTCTGGATCCACTGGAGGTGGAAGTAGTTGTTTTCTGATGCTGCTCTTGTCTGGACAAAAGGAATTTGCTTTACAGATTTAGATGTCAGCTGAACGCTTTGATGTTTTATAGCCTGTAACTAATGCATCGCTAAGATCGAGGCCGTCTGCCCCCATTTGTTTTCCACCACTTCTGTATTACATCCCACCATGTAAAGATTACATGAGTCATCACCCACTCAGCCAAAACATAGGCATCCAATCTGTAACCTAGAATGTAAGATTACTGCCTAAAAGCTCTGCCAGAATCGCAGTGATACCGCAAACCGGGATAGCTTCAACCACGTTGTAACTACAAGGCTTTGTAACCTCCTAGGGTGAGAATACGGTAGTTTGGTACGGTGATGTATCAGTCTCGTTGCACCTGAATGTCATATTCTCTTCAGAGCGAGTAGATAGGCTTTTGTGTAGACTGTCATAAAAGCAGTAAAAACTCTTACTTTTGGCAAGCAGAAGCTGTTTAAGAACCAAGCTAAACTGCTATAAAACAATAATTTTAAGGAGGAGTAAACCAGCGCTAACCTCCATGGCAAGTTTCAGCTGATACACTGCGAAATGGCAAAGATATTAAACTCCCCTAAGATAAGGGTTATAATAGGAACTCCAGTGACCCTCCAGTACAGTGGGGCTTCCATGGTACTATAATTAGGGTTATTACGATGAAGTCAGGCATATAAATGTTAACATTCTGCTCATTAAAATAGTTCTTTTCAGAGAATTAAGGATTCTGCATTTTACATTCATAAAGTGAATAATATAAACTTAACTTGCGGTTTCTTTGATTATGTGTTGGAAAGAGTTAAAATTCTCTATGTAGATCACTGTAGTTTTATTATGTAAGATGACCTTAGGAACTGTCATCCCCCTTGAATTTATACAAAGAATTCAAAGTAAAGGTTTTCTAGGTTACACTTCTTTTTTCAACCCTTTGTCCTGTC
Organism: Strix uralensis; assembly: GCF_047716275.1. Classification (NCBI taxonomy): domain Eukaryota; kingdom Metazoa; phylum Chordata; class Aves; order Strigiformes; family Strigidae; genus Strix; species Strix uralensis. The sequence continues at coordinate 133,967,856 of NC_133974.1, forward strand.
AGCTCAGTCCTAGATATCTTCATCTGCCGACATGCCCAGATGTGCAATGAATGTTGATTTGAGCTGGCCCCTCAACCCCTCCCTGCTGGTGTCATTAAAACCAGGGAGGTAGCTGCTCCCCTGGCATCTTTGGCAAGGCTTGGCTTTACACTGCGGACTAAATTATTGATGAAGAGCACTTCTGTCGCAGTGTGTTTTACCCACCTTTAAATGAAACAGTGCGGATAGAGCTGTCATTGCCTCCTCACTCCCTGCAACTTCTACATGACATTTATGATGTGGTTCAGATTGCACTGAAGCAATTAATTTCCAGTAGAGCCTGCACTCAGAATGAAGTTCCCTGACAATTACCAAGGGCTGGTTTTTCAGTGAGCATACCCCACAGTCATTGATACAGTATACAAAAGAAAACATCACAATATACCGTAAAGGTTTGTTGGTCTTTTTTTCTGAATCTGATGCTTAGTGTCTGAACATCCTTTTCACACCAATACCTTTTCTTAACAATGTGGATGAAACCTGGTGTTCAGACCCATGTTTGGGCCTGATCCTGCTGTGCGCTGAATGCCCTAAGATCCTGCTACAATCGGTAGGACCCAAGTTTTGCCATCTGCTAAGAAAAGCCTTACCAAAAATGCCTGTCATTTTTGGTAAGAGACAGCCAGTATCTTCACATCAGACAGCTGTCTGCACCTGGAAGCGAAGCCCATTTTGGAATTCCGCATTCAGCCATTCAGATAGTGCTGGTGCTATAGGAGCTGCTGTTTTCTATCTCTTCTAGGTGCTGTCTGAACACAAGGGTAGACTTTTCTGTTGAGAAGGTGTGCTCCTTGCTTAGGATTTGTGTAGGATAAAGAACAGAATACATTTTGGTTATATATGTTGTTTCTCTCATACTTAACAGTCTCCCGAAGACCTTGATGGAGAGCTTGCCACGTGAGCCATCTGCCAATCTGCGATGAGGAACGTTTTTGTCCAGGCTTGGGATTTATAGCCTGCTTTATTGGAGAAGGGAACAGTGACCTGAAAGCAGGATTATGCCTGCTACTTCTCTTGAAGTGAAGCCACCAGCTTCCACAGTAGCTACCAGAGATGGACAGAAGTAGCCAGGGTTTCGTATTTTAGTTGAAGCACAGTACAGCTCTGTCTTCCCTGATGACAGCGCTGTCAAACTAACGTGCAGTGAGAATTTCAACTGGCACCAGTGCATCAGGGTGATGGGCACTTTAGGAATGCATAGACAAAAATACAGACAGTATATTGATGGATAAACTAATGTGTGGACTTGTACGTACATGCTCAGGCTCAGAGGTGAATATTCTGACAACTGAAACATTTTGACACAAGTACTTATTAAGAAAATGTGTGAACTGGTTTGGATGAAATCGAATGCATCTTTACCCAGACCATGAAACAATCTGCGAGAGATTTGGAAAGACTACTGTAACTTGCCTTTTCTACAGCTCTGGTATTCCTACTGTATCTCATGGGATGGCAATATCAGAATGTGACCCTCTGAAATGTGGTCTGATGTGTTTCAGCCAGGAGATGCTCTGGTGTGAGTGCTAGGCTCAGCAGAAATGTACAGAATGAGGAACCTCTCTTTAAGCATTCCCTTTAAAAAATTGTAGCTGTACAGAAGTTGTCTGTGATTTTTTTCAAATACATGAGGTTTACATTTCATGCAAGGAAGAGGCACTAGAAATAAATCAAGTAAAGTGATTTATGTTCAGCTAGAATGAAACTAGGAGTTCTCAAAAACACCCAATGCCCCTGCCCCGCAAACCTGATTTAGATTGAGTTTCAGAGTGGCAAAGCATCTGAAATATTTTCATGAAAGGCTAGCTAACTTCTCCTGGCAAGGAAGCTCTTCCCCAGTCACTTCATCTCTGTTTTGTGGTAAGCGAAAATGTGTGTATTCGTAAATCACATGAGGCACTCAAAGTTGTTGGTGTGGTTGCGTTACGACAAGCTGCCTTAAAACCTCTCATTGGTATCGATCAGAGGAATGAATATTGAAATTGTTGGAACCTGAATAAGATACTATAAAAAGTGAGGAAGGAATCTGGTGTGTTATTCATATTTTAGTGAAATCTCACTTTTAATGATTTTACCATCATTTTGCAGTTAAGGTTAAGTAGAAAGGCTTATGGGATTCATTGCAGTATTATGTCAGAGAATGAGGGATGCTTTATACAAGGAATTTGTAGGATAGCATGCAGCCTTTAATGAGCATTTCAAATCTCCCGTAGTTATTTTTCAGATCTCTTTGGTGAGACATGAGGAAGGTCTTCTAGCTAAACCATTCACCTTGAAGAATCTTGTCGAATCTTGGTGCTTTTGCCCAACATTTCATCTGGTTTGGGATGGAGCCCTTAAGCAGTGTCCTTTCTGCCGTGGGTCTGATAGCACAAATGCCCAAGTCTTCACTATGGTATTTCAGGTTTGGCTATTTCAGTATCAAGATTTGAATCTCTGCCAGGACACCGTGTTTCGCTCTGGATGCCTGGAATAAGCTGTACTGACACACTGTATTAGCTGTGTCTACCTTACAAACTTGCAGATTTATCCAGTAGCTTGTTGGTAGGTGTGTTGGTTGGCCTGTTGTGGCTCCAGCAGCAGATGCTAAGGTAAGATAGCAGATGTAAAACGCGGTTTGGTGTCACTCTCGTTTCTATCCTCTCAGTGGGCAGCCACCGGTAACGTGCTAAATTTAAAAAGGTTTGGAATTTGGTTAACTTTTAAAAAGGCTGTCAATTCATCAGTTGTTTCATAAGGCTGATGGGCTATCGAGCAGTCTTGCTCTGGGCATCGGCATGGCGACAGACAGCAGATGAAGGTCCAGAGAGCTGAACAGAGCTACTGCCCAGTGCTCCTGTGCCTGCCCTTCCCTTTGGTAGCTGCCAGCCCTGACTCCAAACAACCTTAGATCTCTACACAACCCTTTCTTGAATTGTTTTAAGCAAAGGGAAGGAATCGGTGGTCTTGTCTCTGCTCCCATGTTTTGAGCAAACCAATTTTTCTCCTGTTTCTTTTTTTGGAGGGGGAATAAGGTGATAGACCTGTTCCCTGCTGAGTGCCTCTTTGGAGGAATGTTTTTCTGGCTGTGTAGTGCCAGACCGTTTCACTGTTTTTCTGCAGTAGATTAAAAAAAGCCCCAGTCTTGCTACTTGTTCTTTAAGACACCCTGGGGATGAAATGCCTCAGAGAAGACTTGATTAGTTTAGTCTGTCTCCTTTCCCCTCCCCCACTTTATTTTTCAAATAAAACAGAAATTTATCGTCATGCCTACTTCTGCAAACTAGTGTTGTAATGTAAGCCTGATATACATTTTTCATGTAAAAACACAGCCTATCAATCAGCATTTAAAAACCCCAATGTCTATATTTAGCAATCTAAACACAATAGCTTTATTTTCAGAGGTTCAGGGTAAGGTATAGAAGGAAGGAATCGCCAAGTGATTGAAGAAATAGCGTAGCAGCACGTGGCATAGGTGTAAGTTGAAATTTCCACAGGTGCAGAGTGCCAGGGCAACTGAGGCAGGGATGACATTGGGGGCAAGAACCAGCTGGTGCCCAAGAGAAAAGGATATGGATAGTTTGGTGGGCCACATGTGTGGACAAACACAAGCTGTTGAAGACAGCAGGTTTGTGGTGGTGGTGGTGAGTGGGAGAGAGTTAAGGTAGAGTTTTATGGAGGAAGGCTTGGTATAGGAGGAGAGCGTTAGGAAGACAATATAGATTTGGAAAAATCCCACGTTTTACCATATTTGAAGTGATCCTTGTGTACAGAGGCACAGACATGGGGAGCTACTTTGCACTTCAGTGCTGAAATTCAGAGGGGGCGGTGAGGAGAAGGCTGGGTGCTGCTGCAAAGGGAATGCACTGTCTTGAACTAAATGTTGCTCTTGTCTTCTGGAGCTGGAGAAAACTAATGATGAAAGAGAGATTAATTTATGTTTAAAAAAGTATATCAAAAATCCCATCTTTACCACATCTACAAAAGTGAGTATCTGTGACTTCAGGCACGTGATCTTTTACCGCTATTAGCTGACACAAGATGGGAGTCTGAGCTCCAGATTTTTTAATAGGATTGGTTAAAATTTCTGTTTGAGTGAAAGTTAATGTATTTAAATATACCTGAACAAATTTCCTTGTCTCCTGGAGAGTTAGGACGTGACTCTCTGCTCTGTTCTAGCACTTTTCTGCTGGTGCTGCAAATATGCTTTGTCCAAGTGTTAAAAAATGCTGTTACGAAGCAGAGAATTAGACCTCAGTATGTAAAATAGGGAGATGATGCAGAGTAATTTGAGTAGGAAATCCTGGGACATTAGCGATGCTCCAAGTGCAAATTTTAATATGGATTTAACTGCAGAGCTGCTACTGAGGCCTCCATAATGTTATTTTAAGGTTAATTTGGAAACCTCGTTCAGCGTTTTGGCTGCCTAACAGCCACTGTCATTAGTGAGAGTCGCATGGTTGAGTTCCAGCACTCTGCTCTGAAAATCTCCCTCTCTACAGTTGTTTATGTACATAGAAATAAATGAGCAAATAGACCGTTCTTTGAAAAGACAATTTTGTATATAATAACGTGTTAATGTTTTAATCCAGTCATCTGTACTCCCACAAGGCAGGCAAAGGAGCTTCAGATCTGAGTTCTGAACCTTTTCTTAATGACAGATTTCTTTGGTCAGAAGCAAGTCAAGCTCTCCCTTTGTCATCCTGGCTTATTTTTCAGTCTTGCTGTCTTTCCACAAGACAGCAGTGAGAGATTGCTATGAAACTAATTAATGTCTGACAGACAGATCGAACCAAATATCCAAAGGATTCAGAGTATAGTTCATTCCCCTTTACAAAACAGAATACCACAAGGCAAGAAACATATAGATGACATTATTATACTAACAAATAGCTGAGGGAATTTTCTCGCTCATTTTATCCAAATTAGACAATTTAAGACAATTATGGTTAAACTCCCCTCCCAGACTGCAGCTCAGTTACCTTGATGTGTTGGTAGTTGTAATGAGATACATATGAAATATTACCTAAGAGGGAAGCTGTGTGCTTTAGTGGACCTCTGTTGTCTCTCAGAGTGCAACCACAAGGGAGAAATAAGGGTCATGTGTCATATATGCATAGCCAAAGTATAGAAGATTTATGACTTAGTGAATATGTAGATATGCTAGTGTTCTTGACCAAGCTGTGGAAGCTGTCCTTGAGTGTGTCTGAGGTTTTACAGTTTAAAAAAAAAATACTTCAAAGCGAGAAAGAGACAAACAATTATACACATGCAGTCTTGGAACACTTGGGCAGTGTTCTCTGCAATCGCAAAAATAATGACTGCTCATCCTAGTCTCTTGGGGGGGAAATTTCCATATTTTTGCTTTCGAGGCACTTTCAAAGCCATTTACTGCCATAATTCATACACCGCTGGATTAAGAACCATATGCCTCTTAAAATCAGCAAGAGGCTATGTAGCGGATTTGCTGATTTAAGGAAAAGGAAAAAATAAAAATAAAATAGGCAGATTGAGACCTACTTTTACTTCAAAGGACATAATAATATCAGTTTGTAAGTCCACTCATTAAGAAATAGTTCCTAATTAATTGGATAGGGTGACAATAAAAAACATCAAACTGCAGTACGTTGACCACTGCATTTGATTTCTATACTTAACTGTAGTATTTTTTGGTCACCAGTTACCCGTAATTGTTGACTGTACGAGTCGTATCCAGAGGCTTAAGCAGTGCTGGTGAATCTGGAGAGGAACATTTCATCGGTGAAACAGATATCGTTCTGTCAGAAATAAGGGATGGTCCTGTGACGTTAACTGTGAATGATAACAGTTTGTTACACTGGAGTACAGCGTGATGCTAATTCACTGTACTTTTCAGCAGAATGTGCACTGATTTCACTGTTTAGCAGTAAAACACCTATCACTGGTGTTATTACTATCAGCATGCCTTTTGGATTCCCTAGTCTGTTGTCTGGAAATTCATGTCTTTTTGGATATGTGCTGGCTTCTCTATAGCGCAGCTCACGAGTGTCCTCGGAATCCAGTATGTCTCACACATCTGTATATCAATACCCACTCACTGCCTCTGTGATCACAAAGAAAACTTCTCAAATAGCAGGCTCTTCGTCCACGAGCGGCATGCGAATGATTGCAGAAGCAACTGCCTGGGTCTGCAAACAGCCTGAAAAAATAGCTTCAGAAGGGTTATGTAAAGGTCAGTGATGAAACTTCAAAACACACCCATAATCTTCTCCTGGTTAGTGGTCACAGCAGAGGTATAGCCCATACAGTCACGATTCCTGCACGTGGCAAGGGGGCGGGGAGAGGTACATTGGCGTAATTGGCAACTGCCAAAACCAGTAAAACATTCAGACTCTTGAACCAAATTTGAAATTATTCCTAATCTTTTCTGCAAAGGGACATGGAAAGAAAATGTACTCCCTCTTCATCACCATGATTGCTTTTCCTATTTAAAACTAACTGGCCCAATGATAACATTGTTCACAGCAGATAACATGATATTAAAATAAAACCAGTGTCAATGCAGAGAACAGGGATGCAGATACAGAATTTGTATCTTCTTGGCTAAATTGTAGTTATCAACTTTTCCTAAATTTGTTGCTGATTTTTCTGTAATAATTTTGTTTGGTTTTTTTTCTGCACAAAAGCACTATTACAGACAGTTTTGCTTCTGCTTAGCTTACACCTCTCTAGCATCAAAATAGACTCTAATGCTTTGACCCACTTCTTACCGGACAAGGTCAGGACATGTAGATACACAGAAATTAAAAGGTGCATTCCTCTTACCTTTGTGCTGATTACATTGCTGCTGGTGGTAGGAGATGGGGAGTGGGGAATATGAGAACATAATGTGAGTCAAGTCAGTGCTGGCTGTGTCACTCTAGGAAGGACCACTCTTCAGTCCACGGTTGGTTTTTGGGACAACACAGTAACTTGTTTAACATAGAATTTTGTGGAAAGAACCTTGTTTATATCTCTTTTTGGTTTTAGCGTCTGGCTAACGGCTCTTGGGGAACGTTTGCAAGAAGTTGCATTGATTTCTCGTTTCTCGTACTGTCCCAGCTGGAGCCTTTCATCCTGTTTGGGGCAATGTAATACGGGAAAGATTTGGATCAGTCTGACACAGTTTAGAGGAGAACAGGAGGGTAATCAGAACCCCAGAAAGTGTGCCCACAAAGAAAGATTAAAAGAAATGTGTTACTGAGCCTGAGGCACTGATTGTTCTCCCAGTATGTGTCAAAGTCTGCTCTCCCTGTCCATGATGGGCAAAGCAACGGGACTGAACTGAAACTTGCAAGATTTAGGCTGGATTTTAAAAAAGGCTTCCTGGGCAGGGAGTTTATAGCATCATGGGAGTAGGTTGCTGGTGTCTCTTTTACTGTGCCCAGCTTGGAATTTGGTAGACAAACACCAGGCAGAAAGGACATAATTTGCTTTCAAATGGAAAATGACCTTTGTGTGTCAGGGTCCTTTCTCAACATATGATTCTGTGTATCTCCATGCAGTTCCTAAAATTGCTGTTGGTACAATATATTATTTTATTCCTGGTAAATGGTTGGATGAATGAAGGAGAATTTCCTACTTCCCCTCCTTTTCCTGGAAAGTTGCTACTGATAAGTAGAGAACCTCATTACAAAATACTTAATTTGAGAAAAAGCTATCTGTTTCCTGGGAATTTTGTAGGGGCCAACAAGTTCAAAAGTATCTAGAAAAGAAAGATCTCAGGGATCTGGGAGGCAGGGCTTGACTGCTGTTAATATCCATCATGCCCCAACATGGATTGGTAAGTGTTCTATCTGTCACATGGGACTGTAAGTTCTCACAGAGCAAACTACAGTGTCCTGGAACAAACTGCTTGCTTTTTTTTTTTTTTTTTTTCCCCCCCTCCCCTGGACCAACAGGAGATTATGGCCTAATTGTGTCCTAAATGCTCTGTTTTCTTGTGTTTCAGCCTTTCAGAAATGAATAGAAGAAGGTCAAAGTGTGTTGCATTTCAGTGTGTTCTACCAATGTATTTGCTGAGAGAATTTAGCTTAGTAAATGAAACCTTCTGTTTTGTAACGAAGAAGGGTTGCTACTTTTTGTGCTTTGAAGGGGTTTGTAAACCTCTAAATCTGCTTCTAAGGGAGAGCTTCTCCTCAGAGAATCTGGGTGAATCCTGAATGGGACTGAAATGGGTCTCAGGCCCAATGGTGTCAGCCATTTTTCATCATTCGTTTCTTCTTTTGAGGTCTTAAAAGCTTTCACAGAGAAACTTGATCTAAACCTCCGATTGCCTCCCTTGCCCTCAACAGGCGTATAGGAAGTCTGAGGATATTGATTGAATAAGCACCCCCAAATACATGCCTCGGAATTCACTTTTTACTCCTGTTTGAAAGAGCAAACAGCCACATGCCTGCAATAATGTAAATTTTACTTTCATTATGACCGTACTCCCACAAGCTAATTACATTTCAGACACAAAGCCTGTCAACTTTCCTGCTCCGTGGTGATAAAGGAACCTGCTGGGTAAAATAGCCACCACTCATGTGTTATTTCAGGAAATATCTAGCCAACTGTGGGAGAGAGTTCTTGTTTTTGTATTGAAGTAAAGAAACAAAACAGGAAAACTCTAACAGATTTATAGTAAACGTAAGTGGCTATAATGATCAATATGATTGGACAACATAGTCGAAAATTAATCATAGTCTTTGTTTAAGGAACCTGTCTGGTTTTGCGTTGCATGTTCTCTTTCATATTTATTGAGAATACTGACTGAAATTGAGACCCTTTCCACTGGGATTTAAGGTAGCATGTTTTTCCTTCACAGTCAGGGTGGGCTGGAGCTATTCCAGAGGAGTGCTGCAAAAGCAGCTTCATTTCCTCTCAACTATTTGTTACTACTGGTGTCCTAGAGGTTATCACCCTAACCAGCTCTCTGAGGAGAAAAAAACCCATTCAATCAGTCCTTCTGCACTTTAGTGCTAGTGCAGCCAACTTAGTTTTGAGATCTGTTTTAACTAAGCCAGATGATTTTTTTTTTTTCCTCTTCTTTTTTTTTCAGTTAAACAAATGAGAGCACTCACAGATTTTGGATTTGCCAGTTGAAATGCAAAGGTGGCAACTTGCAGCAGAGGGGTGGTGAACAGCCAAACAAACCAGGGGTGAAGGCAGCATCCTTCACTGCACGGCCCTTTCCATAATACGCTTCTGGGTGGAACATAAAGACGCTTCCAGAGGTAGGTTTAGAGGCCCAGCTGACAGGTGCTAACTTGTTTAGCTGCTCTGCGTTGATTGCATTTGATTGTGTGCCCGTAACCTGAGCAGATTCCAGAAAGGAGTCATATTCTACTTATGGCAAGTTCCTTATGCAATACATCATGATTCTGGCATGTAGCTTGGCCTTGGTGCAGTGCTCAGGGGAAGAAGTGAACTCAGATGAGCGTGAATGAGGTTTTGAGGGGAGCTGGTGCTTTCTTGCCTGACCTGGGCCACGTGATGGTTCATACTGTTTTTTGGTTGCTTTTAGTGTTGAGCTGTGATTTAGAGGAGGGGCTCACCCCCCAAAGCATAGCATTATAGGTTCTGTCTCACGCTACACCTGGACGTGGGGCTGAGGAGCTACAGAGATGTCTTGGTGTGTTATTTGAAGTGGGTGGAATAGCATTGCTGGGAGGAAAGGCTGGGAGATGAGAGTGAATGGGAGGAGTGGTGAATTCTTATTTAACTGCCCCCAGTAAGTGAACACCAGATACTTAGGAGGATGCCCTTTTTACTCAGGAAGAAGCCGATGTGAATCACCCTTTCTGAACAGCTGTCACATTGCAAGTTACTAAGCATCACTTCATTCTCATTCAGTTTAGCAGCACTAAGCATGATATAAGATCAGGGAGGTCAAACTCAGCTCCAACTGTTTAACATTAAATCTTTGTTGATGGTTTCAAGCCTTCTCCAGATTTCATCATGCTGCTGATAAGCTGACGTCCAATAACTTCAGCTTCATAAAGGCTCTGCTGGTAGACTGAGAGTCCAAACGCACAAGGGCATGGCTCTTCAGTTGCCTGGGTATCTCACTTAGTAAAATCAATAGGAACTGGTGTTTCAGTACCTGTATGAATCTGGGCCATAATATGTAGCAATGCACAGTATGTGCCCAGATGTCTAATAGACTCGGTTGAGGTGGATGGTACATAGGCAGTTATCTGGAATTACTGCTGCGTGAATTACTGCTTCGTGTTTTTGGTCTGTCACTAACGAAGCTGCGTGATGCGCATCCCCGTTCAGAGTCCTCAAAGCCTGTGCGCAACCTGGATCCCCCGTAAGACCCGAGAATCGTGTGAAAATGATACGTTGGCTTTCTGCAGGGTTTTTTCATGGGGAATGGTCACCCTGAAAGGTCTCCATTGCAACGATACAGACGTACTCACAGGCACTTGTCAGTCTCCTAACCTTTATGCTTTGAAATATCCACTGGAAAGTAATAGTGCGTGTTTTCTAGGGCACGGTGATTCAGACCCTGTGCTTTGCTGATTAACATGCCACTACCTTCCTCAGTGGAGTGGCATGCATTTATGCTAGTGAGAATCTGTCCCAAAGGACTAAGGAAGTAGGAGTGCGAAGTAAAGTTTTACTCTAATGTTATTAAATAACTCTGTCCTTGGAAAAGGAAAAGAGCACAAATACTCCCTTTATATATGAAATGAGTCTGAACGTTTCGGTAAATGTATAAATATCCCACTAAGTAGTGCTTGGTTGAACACTTTTTTCATGAAATAGTTGTTTTTCTGAACATTTTGAGTTCAGAAGGTATTTGGAGAAGAAATGGTGGAAGTGGTGAGGACATGGTGCCTTAAAAAAGCCCTAATAGTGCAAAGTAATTTTTTCCATACATTTTCATGAGTATTTTTTAAGTGGTGAGGACATGGTGGCTTAAGAAAACCCTAATAGTGCAATGTAATTTTTTCCATACATTTTCATGAGTATTTTTTATTATGCATTGCACACGTCCTAAATACATAATTACATGCTGTCTTGGCCAATTGAGTAAATAATACTTGTTTGTTTTTTTTTTTTTTTTTTTTAAAAAAAGAATATTTAACAAATGGAGCGCAATGGCTTCAATGTGGGGAACATAATATGGGTTTTAAAAACCTGCCTAATTATGCACTTAACCAAGACATGAGGACAGTTCCTCTAGAGCCATTCTGGCCTGTCAAGTAAATAATATGCATTTTACAAAACCAACTAATTATGGCTTTACCCATGGGACTGTAAAAGATCTGAAAATGCAGGTAAGTAATATGCACTTTATAGCTAACCATGCATGGGGAATTTAATTTAATTAAAAATGTGGTAGGTAAAAAAAGAAAAAGTAAATAATGCCTATAATATCTCAAAAGCCAGGAAATTCAAGTTAAGTTAGCTCCTGTGCCATCTTGAAAAAGTCAATATACCAGTGAGAAATATCCAAGAGTGGGATTCATGTGGGTGGAGGTATTTTCATTGCTTTCCTATAGCTCTCTGTGATCCAAAGAGTCTCTTTTGGCCATCAAGACTGCAGAAGCAGGGCTCCTCCTTAAGATTATGTTGAGGGTTCGGGGCTACAACGTGCCCAACCTCTGCCTTTGGTTACACTTGTTCATTTTCCCCATAGCTTTTTATGCTTGATTGGCTGCAGGCCTGACTAGTGCAGAAAAAAAAAAAAACTATGGAAATCTGGGTTCATATTTATTTTTATTAATATGCATTTGCCAAGGCGCTGGAGGAATTTTCAGGTCTGCTTAGGGGATTTGAAGGTGACTTGCTGTAAGCTGACATTGTGCTTTCTGAACCACTGGAAAAGAAACGCTAAGGCTTGAACGGTCCATCATGTGTCTCTCTTTGAAATACCTTGTACAGAAAAGAAGGCAAAAGGTGGCATCAAGACTTTTGAAGAGTCTTGAATGAGAAAAACATTCTGAGCTTTATCCTGGGAAGTACCAAGAACTTTGTGTGTATCTTAGTGTGTCACTAGGCCTCTGTATACATGACTGCCAAAAAATTCGTGCCTGAGAAAGACTGGCACTTGAGCAGATGACCTTATAATTTATCAAACCAAGGAAATGCAGATCTGAGGTGAAAGTATAATTAGGAGTGTTAAGTAGGGTAAATGAGTAGTGCAAGTGTTCGTACTGCATACACACACTTGGTGTACGAAAAGTGATTTCCTCACCGAAGGCTTTAACAGGTGAATCTGAAAGACTGCAGACAGCACATTTCCTTAGGAAACAGTCACTCAACAATAAAGTAGTACGCAGTTAATGGTGACCCATCCACTTCTCAAACAGTATACAAAGAAAGGTGTTGTGGGTTTCTTTGAGTATTCCCCTTTTTTTTTCTAAAGTCTGAAAAATAGTATTGGGACAGCTAAAACGTACCAGTCCCCTCTCAGATTGCTGGGCGATACACAAATACATTGTCTGACATTTCCCCCGTTTTATACACCAAAGTTGTGTTCTGAATATAAATTCCTGCAAGCTAGAGATCACAAGTATGAAATCTGAAACTGCTGGTTCTATGATGATAAAGGGACATGCTCTTTAAAAGAACCCATTTTTGCTGCAAGCAATGAACATGCTATGTGGAAAGAGACCTAGATTTGAAGTAGAGTTTGAAATGCTGCAGGGATTGCATTACATCCTTCTAACACTCTTCCTTGGTCAGATAGAAGCTTTTTTTTGTTGTTTATGTGTTTACTTTGAGAATGTTAGATTGGAAAACTTCTATTAACCCTCTTCTTCTTGGCTCCCTTTCTTCCCTGTCTTTCCCTGTCACCCACCTCCCCAGCGTTTACTGAATATAGTGGTTCTGTTTGGGATCTGAAGAACTGTACTGTGTAGCCACAAAAGCATCTCCTCCAGCTTTTTCTCTTTCCTTAAAAATACACTATTCTTTTTAAAATGCAAAGTGGATTTGCGGTATTTGATTGTATTATTAGGAAATCAAGTTTCATGCTAGGAGAGATTGCAGCACAGTCAAATTAACAACCTGGTTTGTATTTTAACTGTATTATGATCTCACCATTCTGCTTATGTTTCTCACAAAAAAAGCCCCAATAGCAGTGATCACTGCAAAAAAAACCCAAACCCACACTTGTTGTTTATTGCTTAGAAATAGCTGCTTTTGCTTCAGATACTTTGGAAAGCAGAGGAGTGAAATGAGCTAGCGGCAAGCTGTGAGGGTTTCAGGACCAAATACTGCAAATAAAACTCACCTGGAGATTTTGAGGAGTGAAAGATCAAGACTGCAGTGAACAATTTCTTGCCAGCAATTGCCTTGACCGTTGGGTCACCATTGGAAAAATAATATGATAATCTTTACATTAACTTCAGTAGTTTTCTTTGTGCCAATTGCTCCTATTGTTGCTATGCTCAGCTCAGCTGGCATGATGGGAGGTGTATTACTGGACTGCTTAAGAGGAGACTTGCTTGAGTTCTCAAGCAAGGTGAATAGGACTTGGAGAATCTGACAAAAATGTTTTATCTGAGCTGTTCTCTTAATTAAATTAGTCCCATTCCAATAGCCAGCTGAATAGTGATGTCAAGGAGGAGACAGCCACCTTACGAAACCTCTCCTGTAAAACTTACTGTATTTTTAGATTCTTGGATTCTTTCAGTGCCATCTGTAGCACACACATCACATTCTTCACCATGCCATTACCTTACAGAAGTAGATGAAGAATAAGAAATTATTTTATCTAGGTCAGAAAGGGAATATGCTGAGAAAACTCCTCTGTGAAGGGAGAAATCAAGCCATTGCAAACATTAGGGAACACAAGATGCATTAATTTAGATATTCTTTTAATAGTAACGATTTTAGTAGCAGCACGTCAGGATCATGTATCAACCGATGCTGATGTTATTGCTGGCTTAAAAAAATTCTTGCCTCAGCTTTAGGCAATTTAAGAAACATTTTTGGGTCCTTGCTTCTCTGATACCTGATGGACAAATTCTGCTCCCTCTGTCTGTTGGGGACCTCTTCAAGAACTGGTACCTTTTGCTGCGTGATTAAGACCCACAGGATGTGGCCCTGAGAACCTTGGAATGTGTGTGTGAAGGTTTCCTAGGTCTGAGCAAGGAAATTGTGGTGTTTTTTTTTTTTTTTCTTTAGCTTTCTTCCTAAGTACACCAAGAATTCAGAGGGAATTAGAATAAAATTTCTGTGGAATTTTCTTGAAGCAGAGGGGAGAGTTGTGCTCGCAGAGGGCTTGACAGCTCTTGACAGTGCTGCAGAAAATGCAAACATGCTGCAGAGCAGCCGGGGCTGTGTACCGTAGAGTGTGAGTGCCCTCTGCTGCTCCTGGACACGCCGTACAGGCCGGGAAAGCTTGCTTTTGTTTTATTATTTTTAACAAAGGTAAAACCTTCAAAAGAGGTGTTTACCCTTGTGATGCGCATTGAATGCGTACTGGTCGTGCCAGATCTTTTTAAGGCATGTGCAATATTCTAAGCTCGGTTAGAGTTATGTCAGCAGAGGTGTCAGCAGTCAGTGGAATTTACTGAATTGACACCTACTGTAAATATCGTAATATTTTTATGAATATTTACAGTGGTGAGTAATTTCCAGAGCTGTAGTAACAACTTTGTGAACAATTCCAGCATCTATATGTGAATAAAGTAAAATGCTTTGAAGTACTTAAAAGTAAATTTTAATGTATTCCCTTAGTGCTCAGGTCATTTATGGTCGTAGTTCCTAACTCATTTATTTATAACAGAATTTAAAGGAGGGAAAAAAAAAACTTTTAAGTTTCCCAGGTGGAGCTTCTACAAAATCTAGCAAATCTATTTTAAACAAAGTATTTTAGCTATTAAGTATTCATATTATTTTGTGCTTCTCCATATAACTTATACTGACAGCAGCTTTTATGGAATACTAATATTCTCTCACACACATTACATATCTAAAGCTACTAATTACAAATCACATTTTACACAAGCTTTGAAAGGGAATCTCCAACACTTTGTAGAATATTCTTTTAAATAGCCTAGTACAATATTAAATAATCATTAGACAAAGATTATTATAAAATCAGGCTGCCAAATTACTGACTTTGTGTTTTCTGTGGCCCTAATCTTTCATTTCTTCCTCAAGCAAAACTCCCACTGATTCGAACAATGCAAGATTTAGGTCCACCGAAGCGAAGTGGAACATCCATATGAGCTACATTGTAGCCAGATATAGTATTTCAGTATTACCTAGATATCGGGTGCAGATTGTATATTGTGAACCTGCAACTGGGAAGCTTCGTGGCTTTTGCCAAGAGGTCTGAGGACATCAATAAGATCTAAAGTGTCTTCACAGTTATACTTGTGAATGTCAGCTGGAAACAACTTTAAAGTGAATTCCAGGTTTACAATCAATAGCATCTTGAAACCTGCTGCAAAAGACAGTTCTCCGGTTCTGGGGCAGCTGCTTCCATGGGACCCATGAAAAAATGCAGCCTGTGGTATGCCGTACTGAACGGAAGCAGCTTACGTGGTATCTCATGGTGACCTCTTTTGAATCACTAAAAATGCCTCCCTTCTTTTTTTGTCCCAAGTTCAGCAGTCTTCCAGATAGAGCCTTCAGCAATTTAAAGCGTCACCATGAAATTAATGCTGTGAAAAATCAATACAATTGTAATTTAACGCCACGCAAGTTAGTGCAAAGTGAATGTGCTGTAGAATTGACTGGAAGGAGATCCCACAAGTAGTGCAGGTGGCGCAATACATCTGTGCCTCCTGACACCTCAGTTCAAATATGTATTTGTTTTGTTGGCTCAGATCAGTATTTTTTCATGCTCCCCACAATGATGTAAATCAGAACTGATTTAGTAGTCCCTGCACAAGAAATGTGTATTGCAGAGGTCTGCAAATCAGGACTGAAGTGCCTTGACAAAGCCGTGTGTGGTAAATTCACGCGCAGATATATCTTCCCTGTATCCTCTTCTGCTCCATGTTATTGTTTTTTTGTTTCCACAAGGATGGAAACTCACCTCAAATCTTGAAGATAAATCAAATTCATAACCTTAAGTGGATATGCAATTCCATAGAGGACAAGTCTGACAAAGACAGTGAGGCTAATACAATTGTAAGACAGCCGACTAGACTAGGGTATTCCTTTAATGCTACTTCTGCTGCAATGAGACGTTGCCACAAATTCAGACCTGGTACAGGCAGGAGCTCTTGAGAGCTACATGAGATCCTGAGCTAATGAGACTACTCTTAGGATTGCTCACAAAGTTCATGGGAATGTCAACGCTTCCTGCCCTAGGAGCTTGCAAAGAAAGATGCATCTCTGTGGCCAAGTTGAAGCCTGGGATGAAACTTGAATGAATGATGTTCAGAGAAGTCTGTGTTGAGAACTTGCTTGAAAACAGGCAATGCTGTGATCTTGGATGTCGGCATTTCTATGAGCTGGTACGTGAGTAAGTACAAGCATGGAAGAGAAGTTGTCCCTTGTCTTAAAACTGCTGTGGTTTTACTTTCAACACCGTACCTGGTAACTGAGTCTTCATCATAATACGAGTGAATTCTGTCTGTTTGGATAGTAGATCCTTAGACCAGATCTCTTCATCTCATGTCTTACCCAGATGGAATTTTAAGAGAAAAAGTTAAAACTGAAATACTTTCTTGAGTGTTGGGATTTAGCCCTTCATCTGAAATAGATGTCTGAATCTGGGCACTATTTAATAAGCTCGGCCTTCTCACAAACACCGTTTGTCTTTTCTGTTTAAAAGCGTTTCTACAGGGAGTCATGGGTGATCGGGGCTCCCAAGAGCTACCACAATACCATGCCATGAATCATCTAGTGAACCGGCTGTTGTTTAAACACCTTCCCCTTCAGTTCTGCCATCCCTCCTAGCACCTCATTTTCGGCTACAAAGGCTGGGGAGTAGCTCTCGTGAGACCTGGTGAGAGTATGATTCTATGAAATATCAGAGGTAGTTTTTAAGAGTGCATCTTGCTCAGTATCACATAGTACTATAAACATTTCATATAGGATCTGTCACATAAAGTGTCTGACATTGATTTACAAGCTGTTAATATATTGCTGCTCTGGACTGGAGAGAGTAAAGCAAATAAAGTAGCTTAAGCTGAGCCTCAAAATGAGAAATAGTTGTTGCCTCTACTGTTACCAACTTTGTTGCCTTTTTGATGCCTCGCTCACAAAACCAAGGAGGTGGCAGACTACTGTTTGCATTTTCCTTGTCAGAGTTTTCATTTATGTGTTTCCCTTTAGAAAAATGGGTTTTGAGCAGTCAGAACATATGGTCTTGTAACTCTACAAAATTGTAGCTTTATTAACTTTTAGTGCAAGTTGTTAAAAGGAGGATTGAGGAAACAGAGTTCCATGCAGATACTGGAATGAAATCTGTACTTCTGCAGGAACATCTACGCTGATCTGAAGAAGTTAGCGTGGCACAGGGCAAGTGTTTGCTAGAACGCTTTCAAAAAATAATGTCAAGCCAGAAATGAAGTACAAAGTCCGGTTCATAAGCTCTGTACCTTTCCTGTCTTCCACACAAACACACGAGCTACAGCTTTAGTAACTCCATTACCCATTCCTGCGTTTCTTCCTGCCTCAGTCCCTTACAAAGCCCAAATTCAGAAAACTCATTTCACAACTCTTTATCAGCTGACTTGTTTCTCTCCATCAATTACTTTCAGGTTATGCCCATGTGGGATGCCCCATCCCAACCCAATCATTATGCATTGCTACCTTTTCCTAGATGGAAAGCATGTGTAATCTTCTGTCTTCCTGTCTCTTTTCTAGGGTAGGGAGATTGTTTGACATGTTCTTCTCCATCTTGAGGTTCCTTCTGAAATTGTCAGTCTGGGTTGCTCAGCAGCTTTTGTCCTTTTATGTGGATGGCATGGCTATTTCGAAGAGCTACGATAGAGAGGATACTTTTGCTGGAGAATGAGAAGCAGTCTTGGTGACTGTGAAACCCAAGAAGCCAGTGAGGCCTTATTTGGTCCAGCAGCCGTATAGAATATTTTTGTCTGTTTTAAGCCGCCCCAACTCTAGGTTAACAATGCAAATTTGTGAGGATAATTATATATCAATTTCATATGCAGGTCCCTTTATTGAGAGGAAATATCAGAAATTAAACCTTACAAGTATCCAGAAGCAATTATAAATGAGTAGATTATAGTGGTAATACTGTAAATGGAAATTCACTGAAATGTCAAAGTACTTGCCATAAAACGTAGCAATGATATGATACTAAACACAATACAGAGAGCTTTCAAATATTAATACCTTTATTATTTTCTCTGTTAATACTGATAAAGTTCAAACAATCATCACCAAGCTGATCAGGGGAATAATAATATCATTACCATCATCTGCTGCAGGGAGCTATAATGGTGCTGTCATTCTGTCCTACTGGAAGATCACTTACAAACTGAGTTGGATTCTGACATAAATCCCTGGAGGTAAATGACAGGACATTACAAGGCTCAGAGGATAATTGTAAACTCGCATGCTAATGACTCAGTCTTGTAAAGATACCAATCATAACAAAAATGGTAACAAACAGTAAATTAATTTTTCAGCTTGCTTGGCACTGTCTGCTCAGGAAAAAAGTTCATTGTATTTGAAGGCTTAGTGAGCTTTGCTTGCTATATTTATTCTACTGTTTTTTCCTTTATAGTGATCTGTACATAATGCCATCTCTCACGGCTGGTTTATTTAATGACCTAATCAGCAGGCAATTCCTGGAGTTTTAACAGGATGGATATGCCTTTTCCTGCAGAAACGCCTGCCTTGCAGAGGAGTCTTCTGAGCTACTCAGACCAAGAGACCTCTGACAGATGCAGATCGGTGCATAACTTGAATGTCTTCTAAAATCTGTAGCTGCTACTCTATCCCATTGGGTCGTGTGGAGGCTCTCTCAAAATCTGCACGTGTATCTACATATAGGTTTGCCATCACGACCATGGTAGATAATATCAGCATCTAATGTGGAAATTCTGAGCCGAGTCCTGCCTCTGTTTACATGTGCGGTACCTAATTTTAATCTTCAGTATGTCCATATATTTTCATATAGCTGAATTCTGCTCTCACAGTCACCGCCATGAATCTGTCGCATCTTACTGACTGCTGAGAGGACATAGCTTTGTCATCTGCTGAGCACTCTGCTTTTCATCAAAATGTATACCCTGTGCTTCTCTTTAAAACAGTGTGTCACAAGAGACACTGAAGGCGTATGCTTCATATTAAGCATGCATGCAAGTGCTCTCTTGGATTGGGAGCACAGCGCTTACCTTCTTGTGGGAACAGAGCCGTGCAGGTAAAAGCAGAAATTAGTCCTTCTATTTCTTGAGGCCACACAAAGAACATAACATGGCCTTCTTTGTTCTTTATATAAATTATGTGTGTGTCTATGGGAGACTTTCTTAGTATGTTTATCTCCTTTTTCTTACCGTATTTATGTAAGATTGTCATTAAAAAATGTGGAGAACAGAGTACCACTAGTCCTACTTTTTCCCTCTTCAAAATAGATTTCAAAATTTTGCATTAAGATACTTTTCTTTTGTTATGAGCTACCAAGATCTACCAAAGTAAGTCACATCAATGACTGATTTTGTTAAAAATAACTGTATCAAAACAAGATATTTACATTAAAGAGAGGACAAATATATATCAGCCATTACTTAAAGGTATAGACACTCCTAAAGGAGCATATTTTGGGTATCAGGTTTAACATCAGGGGCATTGCTAGCTGCTAAGGATAGGTTGAGGAGTAACAGGGCCTCAGGCAAAGCTCTGGGCCACATTTGTTGTAAGTGCTGGCGTACATTTCTGTTGCATTGTGGAGGAGTCTGTTGTTGATCATGTACTTCACAGGTATGTTTTTAAAGTTATTTTTGTTTTAGAAACAACAACAACAACAAAAAAGATTTTGCAGAAGAGCAGCCTGTGCATTTAATTATAATACTGAATATTAATTAATAAAAAACATAAAAAATAAGTTGCTGGCTGCTGTATAATTAGGTATCTACACCCATCAGATCAAAGTATGTAAATGAACTACATTCTAATAAGCCCGACTGTTTAGCTCAAGAATGATAATGAATCTAATTTGCCTGCCTTAACTTAGCCAAAGCCACTAACTATGTGATTTTCTTTTCTTTGTACATTTTTTTGAGTTGGTACAAAAACGAGATAATCAATAATGGGGGATAGTCTCCTGAGTGATTCCCGCTAATGCTAATGGGAGTTAATTGCTTATATTTAGAGGAGACTCTGCAGTTCTGGCACCCCAGTGAATATAAATTACACAGTGGTGGAGATTGCACAATGGGCTAAATCATCCCCACCCTCAGGAGAAGGAAAGTTATTTGGGGAAAACTGCTTTATTCCTTCCGTGGCGTCTTGTCTCGCTGCTCACAGGAGGGTTTTGCTGGCCAGGTGAGAGAGGTCTCATGGGGCATGTCGTGAGGCTCCTCACTGGACCTGGGACCTGCAGGACGTGTCCTTGGTGCCCACAGGCCCTGGGAAGAAGAGCCACCTCGGGGCTTGGCAGTCCTGCTGTCCCCTGCCAGCACACTGCTGCTTTGTGCGGCTTTAGAGATGGCGACGCAAGGCTCGCTGTGCCAGCAGGAGCCAACTCTGGGATTCCTCCTATTTTTCTGGCATCAGATGGATTTGGCTGTCCCAGCTTCAGACTCCACTGTGTTTCTTTCAGCTCTCTGCTGAATAGCCACAGAAAAGGAAACAGCATCTTGTCTGTGCTCCCACACTTTTCCTGTCCCCATCTTTCACTTGCATTTTGTCTTCCTCTTCGCTTCCTTGCACCAGCTCCAGGGCACAAATGAAAACTCTGCCATAGACTGTTGGCACCAGAAAGTTCCTGAAATCACTGGCACGGGGCACAGCAGCTGTGGGGTTTCATTTACCCTTTGTTGTGTTGGCGTCTGCTTGCTGTGGTTCAGCATTGAAGGGCTTGGAAAGTACAGCTGGAAGAATAGCACAAGTTCAAGGCATTTACAGCTCCTGGGGCTTCCTGAGGTGGGGTGAGGTAGCCATGTGGCACTGTGCTATTCCTTCATCATCTGGGCAGTATTGCCTGGAGAAAGGTCCTAGCCAGAAGTTCTGGAGATTAGTCTGGCACCTTGGAGGTGTCCTGTGGTGAAACCAGTCTCTGCTGGGCAATGCTGCTGTTTCCTTCCTTGCTGGTACAGGTGTGGTGCTAATGAGGGGAAACTGAAATTTTAATGTGATTAGGAGTTTGTCAGACCCTGTTTTGAAGGGCTGTGGAGAGATGCTGGGTTGTTAATTCTACTATTAACTTATGTAGAACTGAAACTCTACCACTTCACTTCTTAGTCTCCAAACATACTATTTAAATTAAATCGGCCCGACGTGACTTTATCCGTTTTTAAACAAGAAACAAGACAAAACAAACAGAAGCTATGCCAGTTTAGCTGAGTCTGTAAAAAGTGCTGCATTATCTTAGCTACAAAAAACCCGTAGACTTATTTGAAGATGAAATTTTGCATATTGTTAGTCTATAATTTAGGCACTTCAGGATTAAAAAAAATTATATGGCTGAGTTATTTACAGCAGAAGAGAGGGAGTTGTGCGTACAGATTAGCTTCTTGTCATCATGTTTTTAAATCTGTAATGGGCATAATGGAGTCAGCTGTACAATGGTAATTTGCAAAGCCCCATTGATTTCAATGAAAGTGCAATGAGGATGGTTAAAGGTATTGGGAGGGCTGGTGCTTCCAAATGAACAGAGATTAAAAAGGCCAATATTAGCAAAAGGAACAAATAGAAATGAATGGGATTAGATAGAAGCTGCAGGATACAGAAGTCCAGGCATAGGTTAGCTGATCACAATAGAGAAATCTTCTCCCTGTATTTAAACAGAACTCAAAAGTTTTTGTGCTTCCGTTTAAGGTGTTTGACTTAGAAATACCTGTTTTCATTTCTTCTGAGCTGCATTTCAAACTGATGTTCACATCTACCCGCTGCTTTTTTAGGTCATTCATTACTCTTCTATTTTATCAAATGAGCAGGAAGGGATGAGTGCTGTGAGCACCAGGCCTGCTTGAGCTGGGAACAGGAGCAGTGCCAAAGAAGCAAGTGGAGAAGTGACCTGTTTTCAGTCGCTCGCAGCTTTGCCAAACCTGAACTGCTTGAGCAGAAGTTGTCTGGTCCTGCTGTCTCCCTTAAGCTCCAACTTTTGAAAAGCTTTGGCTGAAGCGATCCAGTTGTTTCCGAAGATGAGGTTAGGAAGAAATACAGGGTAACCTTTCTGTTGGATACCTCAGGAAGCCACCCATGCGTACCGGTGGACCAGTGGTTCATGCATTGGGGCTGCTGCCAAGGAGTTCTAGATTTGTCTGCCCTGAGAACCAGCCTTGGCTAAAGCAAATTTTTGAAGCTCAGTGTGAGTCAAGAGTGTAGATGAAGTTAAAAGTGTTTTCAAGGGCTCTCTTGATTACTGGGCACAGAGGAGTGGTGGGACGGCAGTTCATGCAGTAAATTAGCATCCTGCTGTCTGGTTGCTCACTCAATGCCTGACGCTTCCCAGCTCAGCTGTTCACCCTCTGGCATGCTGCAACTAGGCTGCTTTTGAGCTGCCGGTGGTGTGTGTTTAACAGTAAAGTGTCACTGACATGACCCTCCTTCCCTGATCCAGTCAGCAGTAAGAGCTTGTCCTAGCCTTTCTCTGCCTTCTTAGTATGTGTATTTGGCTTCTGCTGCGAGTTGCTTTGTTGGTCATAGTCTGAACTTGGCACTTCCTTTTGCTCAACACAAGCTGAACAGACAGACTGACCAGCCCCTTTTCCTTTTAAGTTTTTCTTTCTAAACAAACACTCTCACATGAAGTCGCTTCACAAAGACTTCACAAAGTCCTCTCATTATTGCTTACTAAATCCTTTCCCAGAGCAATGTCCTATTCCTGGGAAGAGACGAGTGATGTTTTGCTGTGACATCTTTGTGACAGTATCTCAAGACTGTTCCAAACAGAAATGGTGTTTCCTTTTACTCTTGTGTGAGGATGTCCCCCAAATATTACCAATGATAGCTTTCAGGAAATCAGTTATTAAGCGTCATCAAGGCATAAGTTGGTTAAAAGATGGTGACTTACTTATAAAGAGCAGGTTCAGCATCATCGCAGGTAAGAGTATCAGCAGCATAAGAGGTGTCAGTTCTGTGACACATTGCCATTTTGCTGTCTTTGTTGGTATTCAGCATTTAATTTTTATAAGTATCCAGCATCTTTCTACTTCTGTTAAAAATGGTTCTCTGAGGTTCAGTGATGTTTGTGCTTACGTGAGAATCCTAAGTACATGAAGACAGTTTCTGTCTTTTTAAGGGCTGTTGTATGGAAGGTACTTCATGCTAATTTTGTATCATGCTGGAGAAGAGTTCTTAAACATTTGCAGGATTATTTTATTATTCTCCTTTAATTCCTCTCTTAAAACTCTGTTGTGACAGGACGTTACACATAAACTTAACAGCAGATAGGCAGCTGGTGTGCAGAGACCTCTGCCCACCAATCTGACCAGTATTATCACAGTGGACTTTTTTTTAGCTTTTTCCTGTTTGTCTGTATGAAATCGCATACTGTGCCTTGCCCTACATTTCAGTTACAAGCACTCTTTAAAGTGTTTGTGCAACACCTAGCATAATGAAGTTTTGACTGAGGAATGAACTCCTGTACAATTGTACGAGCAAGTGTCATAAACACGCGTGTATGTATACGTAGGTATACACACATATATATATAGATGTATGGAGGGGGGCAGGTGTAGGAAGGGGTTTTCAAAACAGTTAGAGATACTGCAGGAGATCCCATTTAAAAACTTCCTTTCACCACTCCAGTTTTACTTTGTAGGGACATTTTATCCTTTAATGATAATAATGATTAAAAGTTCTTATTTGTAACATAAGTGTAGCTCTCTTCCGTTCACCGAGGAGTCAAGAGCTTGCTTTCTTACCGTAAATCATGAGTTTTCTAGATGTGTGTTGTGACGTTAAGCCAAGTGAACTGTCCTGAAGTGCTAGAAACAATTTCTTTCATATCAGCGTGTCATCGTTTGTTACTGTTCTCATCAGCAACAGAGGTACAGAAAGTTTTATATCTGGCACTGAACATGAAAAGATAGCAACCCTGCCAAAGAACAAAAAGAAATATCAAGATTCATTCCAAGGTGTTCCATGTCTCTGCATTTTGAGGACTAAAACCATTGAAGCAGCTAAATAGTTATGTCAGTGCTACTTAAATTGAACCAGTTATACATGACTGAGCCATAGGCTTTTTGTATAGAGGGTCTGAATCACCAAACATCTCATTTTTAGCAGCGGTGTTAACAATAAAAATAATACTTCATTATCTTTGTAGATAGTCAAGTGTATCTAGATTGCTTTTAAATTCCAACTTCACTTTTGTAAATCGTGTTATGAATAAGGCATGCAACAATGCATCCATTGAAATAATTGCATCCTCTGCTTTTAGGAAGCAGGGAGATATTTGGGGAAATATATTTCTATGTAAATTGCTTCTTTTGAGTTACGAGGCATATTTATTTTAAAAAAGACTCCCAACGTCCCGTAAGACTGCAGATGTTTTGTGGCCGTCTTCTGCGGTTGATGTGTAGGGCATGCAGCAAACTCCACACCTCTGCGAGTTGAGACAACTGCCCTGTTGGCCAAGGCTGTAAAGTGAATTTGAAAGATATGATATACCTCTGCATATTAGTGAGTGGATTTAAAGGGGATAAGAAAAGTACATTCATTCAGTCCTACTTTCTCTGTCTTTGTATACATAAACGTTTTGGACCCTCTGGGATGACACTTCTCTTTTATTGTGGTAAATCTGTTGACTTAAATGGGGATAACTTGTGTAGAGAACTGACATTCAGATCAGAGATAGAGCGTTAAGAAACTGATTTCTCTGTGGTTAAGCCTGGACATAAGTGCAGTTTTTCAATCCAAAGTGTATTTTATTGTGAACTATGTTCTTATACTTGAAAGTAATGTGAGTTCTTTATCTGACATTGACAGTCCTGCTGTAGGATTTCAGGGGAAGAACATCTCAATTGCATCAGTTAGACTGACATAAGTGTCAAATCCATTATCTATTCGCACATTTACACTCATCTCTCCTTTTTGGTTTGGTTTATCCAGGAAAAACATGCCAGATCTTTAGAGGTGAGGAGTAAGTTGCAGCAAATGGGCTTAGTTCCAGAGTACAGAAACTGGTTCTTCATTTTTGTATTTCAACTAATTCTCTATATTTCCAGCTATAACCTGAGACATAACATTTCCTAGCTGAAAGGAAAAGAAGAAAGGCAAGTTGCATAAGAAATTTGAAGTTATTTCCCCAAAACTTCTTCTGATTATTCACTGTAATAATGCCAAAGCCCCAGATATTTTCCCCATCTATGAAGTTAAGCTGAGTACAGCTCAGCTGTGCCTCAGGTATATTGTTCTACAGAGAGGGGGCTCTTCTTTTTTTTTTTTTTTTTTTCCCCCAAACCCATTCTTTAGTGTGGGGCAGTATTACACTGTGTTATGTGAGACTCTGGTATACCTGTGGCACTTCAGTTTTCCCAAAATCACACCTTTGGGGCCTGATCCAAAGCCTGACAGTTGATTTCAGGCTTTTCATTAATATCAAAGAGCTTTGGATAGGGACTTCTGGCTCATTCAAAGTCTCAGCAGCATCAGAGAGCTACACCAGTGAGACCAATAGTGCAAATTATATTGCAGGTGGGGCCGTCCATTTTTATCAGGTGAAAAATTAAACAGTGTAGTTAAAATCCTGAAACGTTCCTTGCACTAGAGCTCCCATCATCACCACAGGAAGCTACAGCTTGCAGGTCTGCTCATACAGCCCCAGAGAGAACTGCAGTGTTTTTACAGACAGGCCTGCAGTCAGCTAGGTGTCATATACCCGTTAAGTTCTTCAGAGCATGTAACAGAATCAGATGGGGAAGTGTTTCTTTAGTGAGTCAAATCTTAAGACGGCATTAGGCAACTTGCAGGATGAATGCAAGAAGTGCCACAGCACAGAACCACGGGAAGCTGACAGAATCCTACAGGGAGCTGGTTAAAATCTACTTCACTTGAGTGGCCAGCCTAAGAGTACAAAGAGGTCAATATATCCATAATTATTATTACAATTCTCTGTTTAAAATATGCCAAGTTCTTTAGAAAAAAAAAATAGTTTCTTCAAAAAAACCCCTTTTAAATTACAGCTTCAAAGCATTAAATTGTCTAGTAGCTTCCTAATTTCCCCAAGGATCTAAGAAATAGGCATTAGGATTCCTGGAGCAAGACAAAGACTTTTAAAATTCTAGATTTTTAATATACAAGCATTTTATATATGTTACTGAAATGGAGCAGCTAATTTTGTGTGACTTCTACTAACTAGTTACTGGAGCCCATACAAAAGTACTGCTAGTTATAGGCAGAGTATGCTATATTTTCCACTTCAGCATTTGGAAGAAACAAACATATTTCCATTTTGCATATGTCTTTGGAAAAATGTTTTGCTGGTGAAGAAGAATGACTTCTATTTCTGAATTTGGAAAGTTGTACAGGTTGTAAATAATGCCCATCTTATTTTTTCAGCATATTTATTTTCTACGGCAAACAAATGAAGTGTATACTTCATGATGATGACAATGAGGAAAACATTACAGATCCATTATGCAGCACTTCAGATAATTAATTTTAGCATATCAAGTAAATAATTCTCCCAACAGCCTTATGAACTTTCTAGATAAGTATTATCTTTCCAAGGGTAAGTCACTGTCAGCATCAGTATTAAGAGTGGGATGCTGAGTTCTAATTTTCGTCCTTATTCAAGCAGAGCAAGTTGGGATATGTATGTGATAACTGTACGTAATGTCAGTCCAAGAAGTTTATTGTGCCGAATGATACATGATGTGCTTAACCACATCATACTTGCCCCTAGTTCAAATTCACAAGTAGTAAAATTAGGAGCGGTGCAGTACCTTCCTATCAGAGAATATTCGCTGGCACACAAGGATCATATGCCTGTAGGCAAAGGAGACGGTGTTTATCAGAAGAACTGTTGTATGTTGGAGGCTAAACTAAAGACCTCTCACAAAAGTAGCCTTTCTGACTTCACAGTAATTATTTCTTTTTTACTGTCATGAACCAGATCAGAAACTGGGTGCCATGACAGGAGACGGGTCTGTTAGTTGAACAGAGGCAAGTGCTATCAGGGATGGGTTTATAATCTGCCAGTGGGTCACCAGCTCCTTTCACATTTAGCATATGTGAACAAGAAGACAGCAAAATCACGAGGAGTTTAGCCTGCGGGGAAGAAGGGAAGAATGCAATGCCATAAAGAACTGAATCCAACATGGGAAATACTGTGCCAGACCTCATAATGACAGACAAAATGATCACAGAACTAAAAATTAATGAGTGGTTTGTTATAGGTTATCATAACTTGATTACAAATTCCACATGTAAACAGAGTAGTTTCAGCAGTAATATTATCTGGTATTTTAAAAGGGCTGCTCTTAATGAAGCTGAAAATGTTTCTGAGCCAATCATCCAGGCAGAAGAATTGAAAGAGAAAAGGCAATTGTGAAAAGGTAAAAACTTTCAGTGGGATCTCTCAAAAGCCATAAAAGCCCAGTGGAGAAGAGCCTTTCCTATTTATAAAGCAGTCTGTCTTAGATGAGAGAAAGCAGGTGAAAACAAATAGAAAAGGGAAATCAGTTAGCTAGTGTAAACTGTAGGAATTATACAAAATGGATAAGGGAAATGAGAACATAATGAGGAGCTTGGAACACTCAGGGATGAGATTATTAGGAAAAGGGGCACTGATTCATCGCAGCATTAAGTGAAACAATTCTCAACATAGAATAAGGAGGCTGCCGTTTGCAGTAAGTATTTTTGTTCTCTATTTAGGCAGGAGAACGACCATGTGCTCAGACCAAGCAGCGGTAATGAAATTTTTTCCATTCCAACCATAATTCAGGAGAATATTAATCAGGAGTTTCTCAGCATGGAATGGCAGGATACAATGTGTATGTCTGGGTTTGTTGTGAATGACCAGGCAGACTTGAGCTCTGAGGAGACATCGTGGCCAAAAGGGCTAATGAGATTCTTGAATGAATATAAAGGGAAATTTCAAGAGAATGAGAGAGGTTCTGCTACCTCTGTTTTTGGCGCTAGCATGGCTGCTGCTGGCATACTCCTTGCATGCAGTTCTCCTCCTCATAATTCAAGAGGATACTGACAACTGGAGAGTATTCAAAGAATAATGACAAGAGTGATTAAAGCGTTGGAAATCACGCCTCAGCAAGGAGAGAGATGGGGACTCGAGGAACTTGTCCTTGTATGTGTGGTCTTTCCAGCTCCTCAGACCACCCTCCTTCTCATCTCATACTCGGTAGTGGAATTACAGGAGCTGATAATGACTCTGTCCCACAGGGGCATTGTCTTGGCTTGGCACCGAGTTGCTGTTTCTCTGCTATAAAGGTCAGTCCAGCTCCTGCCTTTAGAGCTTCCCTCCATATTGTGAGGACGTGTCAAAATGAACCCAATAGAGCTGGAGTTAGTCAGGATTAAAAACTCCTGTATTTTCTCTGGAGGTGTTTCATTTTCCAAGTTGAATCTAATGAAATACATAGGAAACAATAGTTACTGTCCTTACGATGTGTTATCTGTGTGGCTACAGGGACAGCACCTCAACTTCGTGCTGTGTTGAACTTCTGTTAATTTGCACCACGTTAGGTTTGGTTCTCGGTGTAAAGGCATTCTTCATTGGACATTTAATTGAAAATGGTTTGTTTGAAAGGACATTGTTTCCAAGGCCAGTGTTTTAGGCCTTTATGTAAATGTTGAATAACTTTTATCAAAATAAGAAAAAGAAGAAAATAATTATAGCAATATTATTATATGTAATTTAAATGTTGGCCTTAATGGCGTACACTGTAATGGAACTTTTCAAGGTAAAGTGTGTCCTGATTAAAAGGCATTATGAACTCTCCATCTGCTTATTTTAAGAACACTGCATTAAACTCTGCATACAGTGCGGTGCTTTTATGATCTTACATCATTTATATGAAGAGCTTTAGTTAAATGCTTATCCTAATGGAAAGCTCAAAATCTTATCTCTAGAGATGTCACAACAACTCAAAGAATAGGCTTTACCGACGTCCTTGTTTTGGGGTGGTTTGGGCTATAGTTTGTTCACATCAATCCCTATACAATCAGATATGAAACGTAAAAAAGAAAAAAAAAAAAAACAACAAAACGGTAAGGCTATAGAAGTTACTCATTTGAAATGCTAAAGGCTAATACTATAGTGAAATCCATAGTTATGTAGAAAATACTTGCTTTATATTTAAGATTCTAATTAGAAGTTCATATCTATTATTTTATTTTGAAAATATGGAAACATTTAAAGAATACTGATATAGTAGGTATTAATAGTCTGAGGTACCTTTGATACACTTTATCTTTTCCTGACAATTAATTCAAGATCATTTTATTACGTCCTATTGCAAGAAGTATCCTTGGGACTCAGATTTCAAAACTGTGGTAAAGAAAAGTATGTAATATTAATTACTTTAGAAAAAAATTATCTGTTCTTTTCAGGCATTTAAAAAGACTTTGTTATTAAATTAGTTACAAGCTACAAAATACCATGGGAGAGAAAAGAAAATATGTTATTGTTGGTTCAGTGGCTGATGACAGCACTTGAGAATGTGGTGAAATAGATTTGCCCAAAACTGTGTTTTCTTAACTGCCATTTCAATAATACGGAACGCTGGATTCTGCGAAAACATGGGAAAAGAGTAGGAAATTGTCACATAAACTAAACAAAATATTCTGTTGAAGTACAGTCTCCTGGAGTAAACAGTCATTACTGTAAGAATGGAGAAGCAATCACGTCGGTTAAGTGTTTTGCACTTGTCAGTTCTCCTTGTATTTTCCATCCTCAGCTTTAACTGGGCTGATGGACTCCTGCTACGGGAGGGGACATAAGCAATAAAATGCACTGAAGGAAGCAGCATGTAGAGGAAAAAGCATCAGAAAAGACTGCAGAAAAATATGCAAGTTCTGCTTCTTACTCTAGGGAAAAGCATCATAAGAACTGTAGCTGTATTTCAATTGAGAAACAATAATTTTCTTTAAAAAATGTTACGCTAGTGATGTGCTTTGACTTTTTTAAATCATTCTGTTCATTTATGTGGGGGAAAAAACCACAGAGTTGTGTTTCCTGGATGAAAGCATAGCTCAGTATTTAATTTCTGGTTTTATTTTGATGCATATTTTAATACTCTGGCCATAGATCTGAGAAAAGAAATCATATTATGTATGCACATAACATGATGAAGCCTTTTGCACCTTCTGCTATACATGTGAGCCTGGCAAGCTTGAGCTTTCCATAGTTTCATACACTCTATTGCCGGTTCCTGTTCTGGAGTCTCGGAAGTTTTCAAGCTGACTTGGTTGCTATCATTTTG
Organism: Strix uralensis; assembly: GCF_047716275.1. NCBI lineage: Eukaryota > Metazoa > Chordata > Aves > Strigiformes > Strigidae > Strix > Strix uralensis. The sequence goes on from NC_133974.1 coordinate 133,998,374, forward strand.
TACACCTTATTCTAGTACTCTGTAAATGGCACCTTTTCTGTGGTTCATGACAGAATAATCCACAAATTCAGAGCTCACCCCTTGGAGTCATCAAGATGCCCAGAGTCTATCACCTTTCTGATGCAAGCTTCTTGCACAAGCCTAGCCCTGTCTGAGGATTAGCCTAAGTCCTGCAGCATTTGTGTTCCTTTTTGTGCTGGTCCAAACCTTAAATATCAACAGCTTTGATATTGTCTGTGGCAGATCATCTGCAGTGTAGTCCTCTGGTTCTCAGAGGGCATTGAACGCTGCCCAACTGCAGGATTTGCATGCTGGGTCAGCAGGAATTGGTCTTCTGAGAACGCAGCACAAAGGGGTTTTATGGGAGTCCCTCAGGTTCCTTCAGGTGGTTTCAGGGACTGCCGTTGTCCTGGCCAATATGAAGAAACCAAATCACAAGGGGAAAAAAAAAAAATCCTGTCTAGTGAGCAGGAATTAAAACAGGTTGAAATTGAAGAGGGTGTGTGGAAGGTTCACATTTTAGCGGGCAGCAGTTTGCTGGGGAGCTCAGCTTCCTCCAGGCCGGGAGGTGGTAGGAAGCTCCTCTGCTGATTGGGGATGGGGCGGCAGAGATGTTCCCCTCCCCACAACACACCTTTACTTCAATCCCAGCTGCAAGACTGGAGGGGGCTGTAGGTGTTCATATCCTTCTGCTGGTGAAGCGAGGGACTAGGTGGGTGAGAGTGGCAACAGGGGCTATAAAAGAAATTAGACAGATAAATATGAGTTTAAAGTCTCTAAATGCATCTGCAGGCATCCTGAACAGTGCAGTAATCCAGGGTAAGCTTTGCTCTTGGCAAACATTTATTCAATGGCCGTTTAATAGCTCCTGACTGACAGCAAGTCTGTAGTGTAATCGAAGTCATTCCCTCCTCCTCTGTCCGTCCGTCACTCTGGAGAGAGTTTCCTCTCCTGCAAACTGTGAGGGAGAAAGGATATAACTGTTCTTTCTGGAAATTCCACTTGAACCAGGGTTCAAGGATAAATATTACCTCCCCTTGGATATGTTAACTATTTTTTAATGATGTGATCTGATATTTTAACAGTGTGCACAGTGCAGCAGAGCTTTGGGTTTGTTGTTTAAATATCTTTGATGGTATGTCATAACAAATTAGTTTCTAAATGTTGCCAATTTGGCAGACAAAGCTGATTATTTCCTGCAATCACACTGCATATGTGCACAAGATTATAATTAATGACCAGGGATGCCAAGCACACTTTAATAATGATCCTTCAGCATTTAAGGGACTGTTAGAGTTATTGGCATTTGTGCCTTGTGTTGCAGAGGATAGGAGCAATGAATACTGATAGATCTATCAGTGTCATAGAATCCAATAGTATCCTGATTTTTCTTATAAATTGGAGGATTCACTGGGAGTTATTGACAAAGCAGCTGCAGTGAATATTAACAGTGTTTGTGCTGCTTTCACTGAAGCAGTACGAACTCCTAATTAGATTGGAATTGCTCTTTTGGCAACTTTGCAAGGCGGTTTTTCTTAGCATATTGTCCATTTTGTGTAAGGATTACAAGGAAATCAGTGATGGATTTTTGAAGAGCACCTGAATGTCATGACAGCCTAGGGCTGGATCAGAATAAAAACTAAAGTGGAAAGCCACAGTGGACGTTTAAGGGGAAAAAAAAAAAGGTTAAAAAAAAAGGTGTAAAGCTTGTAATGCAATCCAGCAGAAATAGGACGTGGAACCAACTTCAGTGCTCTTCTCAGGATGCTCAAGGAAATGTCTCTTTAGGATTGTTCATGTGCACAGCACAAGAGCTGTTATAAAACTATATTTAGGGCAATGAGAGGGTACAAAGAAAAGCTACCAACTCAAGTCCATTGCTGTCTTCATTTCAGTGCCTCCCTACTCTGTTTGCTCAAGCTATCTGCTCTTGGGTGTAAGGACAGAGATAGTGGTTCTGGTTTTTGTTTGCTCTGGGTAAATCAGTTGATATCAATGCTGCCCTGCAACTTAAGTTGTAGAGGTGCTTGTGGCATCTTCAGCAAAGGCAGCATAAAGTATGCCCTGAACTCCAAAAGCCTCGTAAGGTATTTCTGAAGACTTCTCCATAGGGATGAAGTTGTCGCTTTTCCCTCCGAAACCTCACATGGCATCTTCTTCAGCTTTCTAGAAGGAAGGAAAAGAGATGAGGAATGGGATAGGGGATGTGATGGAAGGAAATGTGCCACGTGAACATTTTTGATAAATTCAACTCGCAACTCACAAAAAGCAGTTCCTAATGTCGACAGGCATTATTACGTAGTAAGATTGGAAAAATCTATATTTACTCTCTGGCTATCTGAAGCAGGGGTAGATCTCCTGAATGTTTCTGTACTTTCTGTGATCTGACTGTGAAAATCCTGACCTAAGGTCTGTTCTGCTGGGATTGTTATCATTAAGGCAGACTTCAATCATGAAGGCAGAGTATGTCTCCAGAGCTTCTGTATACCGATTATGTTTATGCCTGTTAACATTCACCAACACTCTTGATCCTCTACCTTTTAAGTAGACTGTGTTGAAATTGTTGACAGTAAATGTCATCTTATTGAAAATCTATATATTTTTTCAAATTAAAACTTTATGGACAATCTCTCAGCTATAGATATTTGCATCTATTTCTGTAGATGTTTGGAACCAGTGGCTTGAAACCCAACTATTTAGTTTATTAAAAAGACAGGTTTTAGTAAAATGATATAATTCAAACTCTGGAAAAAAACTTTAGAGTTTATCATAAATTATTTTACTTCTTGTCAGCTTTGGTTTTGAAATTTTTGTCCAGTCAGATCTAATTCTTCACCCCTAAATTTTCAATATGATTTGTGAATAAGAGTCTGGGGTTTTTTATTATTTTTTAAAGGTGAGCTTAGTTTATTAAAGAAACTTTTAAAGAGGATAGACCTCAGCTCATTATTCTTTAGCAACTTGTCTTTTTAAGTTAGATTGTACAGAGACAGGCTTGCAGATTGATACGTATGCCTTAAATTAAAACCCAGTTCCCTCAGATATCTATGAGGGAGCAATTTCCCAAGAAAGGTAAAGCTGTGTTGGTGCTGATACATCTCATTAAGTCCAAACCACAAAGTTCCAACCAACTGAAAGTTAAATTTTACTCTGACTCGTGTAATTGAACCAAATTTAAGTGCGTGATAGTTTTCACAGACCAGGCAAGTACCTGAGAGGGAAGTGGAAGCAAATGTCCTAGTTCAGGGTATTTTGCCCAAGGCAGTGGTGGGACTGGCAGGAGGGGCTGGAATTTCTGACTTACAGTCCCAAGGTCAGGCAGTTTGCTCCTTTCAGTGGACACTTCTGATTGTATTTCAATGTCTTGACTCACATGCGATGATTTTTGCACTTGGTTGTAAATATACGTGATGATCTTTATGCTAGAAATGTTACAAGAACTGGAGATGGCAGAAATGAAAGGCTCAGTTCTGTTGTGTGGTATTACCAAGTAGGTTTGTTAAAGGAATTGTGAAAAGAAAAACCAGGGAGGACTTCTGTCCTGAGGACTGTTAGCAGTATTGTAAATACTGGCACATCTTTCAGTATAACAAGCAGATCGGCATAGATGCGAAGAGCTTTGTTTAAAAGTCTTCCAAGATGACTTGGATGCACACAGGCTGCAGGTCCTTTGCTTTTCTCAGTTTGCAAACTGCAGCCCTGAATAGTTTTCCTCAAGTGCTCCTGAAACATAGTTGCCAATTTTTATTTTTAAAGAAATTGCTGTGAAGGTCTATAGGGGCTAGCACTGCCAGAAAACAAAGTCCCCAGGGCTCAGGAGATCCAGATACCTCACAGCTTCTGCCCCTGCCCTTGGCCTTAGGGAGGTCAATTCATCTTTCTGCAGCTCAGCTTTCCAGTCTGTAAGACAGGTTATAACAATATGGGGCACTGGGCAGTCAACATTTTGCTGATACGTAAATCTACAGATAATGACCACTGCCTAAAAACATATGGTTATTATTCACTAATAAAAGGGAATTAAAATTTCCCTGGTGATAAAAATTGAAGAATGCAGTTATATTATGAGCAAGCAAGAATATAATTGAGGTCTGGTATAAACAGAGGTGCCAGCATATGAGCTGCTCCTGATATTGATCAATAACCATCTTTCACTGTAATTGTTCCAGTTTGTTTACTGCTGTATACGTGAGTTATTGATCTTCTCTTTCTAGCTTCTTTGTGTTCTTCCAGTTTCTAATTCATTCTTGCTTTTTTCTCTTAGAGAGTTTAAATAAAAGCTTGAAAAGGATTATCAAACTGAGCCTTGAGAAGAGATTGCTTAAAGCCAGCATTCACTACCCCCTCAAACCCCCCCCCAAATAAATCAATAGTCCTGATGACCATTCCAGCTTATCAGTGAGCTGTCTAGTAAGGACAACAAATTAGAATAATTTATGTACCATGATGAGAGGTCCAGCACGGAGCACAACTGCTCAGCACTGCTTAGGATCAGTTCCCTGTATTCACTGCCTCTCTTCATGCTGCAGTGGGGCTGATGCCCCAAGCTCTGTGTATTTGTGGGGTTTCTCGCTTGTCCAGAGTTGCAGTGAAGAGGCAGAATGTCTGAAACGCTCAACCCAGGGCACTTTCTGAAACCCGATCGCTGGGACATGTGCAGCACTAGTGTTTTTAAAGCCCAGGCCGTTCCTTCAGGTGTCTGGTAGTGAGCTGGATTTGGGGGCACTGTTCATTTTAAGCTAACAGGCAGCAGGGGTGCCCCTGAGCTTCTGCCCGAGTCTAATGCCTTGTCTCATTTTTGTGCAGTGAGGGGAAAGCGATGTCCGTTCATGCGCGCAGGTTTCACGTTCGATTTTATGACATAACATCCACACCTGAAATTCTACTCCAAATGCCTTTGTTTGCCCCTGTAGATGCTGAAGCATTGCAATAACCTGATGTGCTTCTTAATGGGTGGGAAGACACTCGTTTCTCTAGCTTCAGTTTGCAAATGATCTGGAGGGGCAACCCGGGGATGGTATAGTCCATTAGTCCAGTGTCAGTTATTGTGGCATGGCTAATGTAGCATGCTCACATTTAAAAGCAGCAGACATGCTTGGCTTAATCAGCTGCGGTGCTGCCACCAGAATATCCAGAAATAACTTAGAATCAGGTGACTTATTCAATTTTTGAAACTCCCTGAGTGTATTTTTCTTTATGTAGCAGTATTCACATAACCAAAGCTTTACTGCAAGGGAGCAATCACGCTCTGTAGTTTCGCATCACGATGTAGTTTAATGTCTGTGCATGAAATGAGTTTACTTCTCTCTGAAGAGCTCAGTTTCCACGCTTCTTTTCACTCAGACCTCATTTCAGTGGAGCACATTCCTCTTACTGAGTTCCCCACTCACAGCTTCTGCAGCGGGTTTAACGTGCCCTTACAGCCTTGGTGCCTTCTCAAGCTTCAGCAACTCCAGCAGCATCTCTTGGTGGATAGACAGCCAGCATCAAGGGCAACACCTGGAGCTACATTTTCTCTTGTCTTAGAACTGGTGCAATCCACAAATGATGATGATCTTTCTCATAACTAAACTTAAGAAATATCTGACATCATTACTTTTTTTTGACATGCTATCTGGGAGTATCTTTTCATTGTTGAATTTGAATGGAAATGGGATGCCCTACCAGTGGTACACAAACTTTTCCTTTGTCACACCTCCCTCCTTGCCTCAACAGCATCCCTCAGGTTTCTTTTGTGCCCTCCTACCTTGTTTCCCTGCCTTCTTTGCAGGCTGCTGCTTTAGCTGTCCCTTGGCCCCTTTCTTTGGCATTGTCCAGGATCACCTTCCTTTGAGGAAGGAGAGTAACTCGGGGAAGCACAGTAGCCACGTGACTGGTAAGGCTGTGTAAAAGTAGATTTAAATGGTGAGATCCCTTGCGTATACTGTGTGTTCATGTGTGCTACCTTCACGATGGATAAGGGGAAGGAGAGGAACGAGACACAGGGAGGAAGTGGGCGACTTGATCCCATACCTCGTGGATTCAGGGCAGCTGCATGAACCTACTTCGGGAACAGTTTCTTTGGCATATGTGAGCGACAACATTCTGAAAAGCAGAACACGTGTTTAGATACCTGAAAAAGGATTTAGGTGTCTTACATTTTTAACAAGCTTGCTGAAAATGATGAATACCCCCATCATGAGCTTTTTGCATTTATCTTCATAACTTTATCAAGACCTGATAGCAATAGCTTTGAGTGCCCCATCTCCTGTCCCCACTTTCATATTGAAATGGCTTTTAATATCAGCAGGTATTAAAATGGCTTGTTTCCAGATAAGAAAAATATATGTCATATAAAATATCTGTGGTTTTCTAAATGGCTTGCACATCTCATTAACTTAATATTTTTTCCATTGGTCACTTTGGATTTATTACTTTCCAACCATAATTTTTTTAATTTAATTTTGACCTGGCATTACCCTAAAATTAAATTCTGATCTACCCTCCACCTAAAACGGTCTGGGGAGGAAGCCATTTTGCATTACATTATCATCCTATCAAATCTAACTAATTTAAAGGTGACATGAATAAAATATTCATTAAAAGTACAGTAACCGTTTGTCTGTGATCTTTAGCGATGTCCCCATTAACTTTCAGTTGACTCTCAGTTGAAAATAGCAACCTCTCTTTCTAAGCCTTTCTGGAACAACTTTGATTTACATGAAGAACGTAACCTGTCTTCTTGCTCTCTTACTCATTATTTGTTAAACTTCCTTTTTATTGCCTGTCTCTGGGCTAAAATACTTCCCCCAATAGTAGTCTGAAGTACTGATGCACTGATGTGTTAAAGCAAAAAGATATTGTGACATTGTCGAGCTTCCTTTAACAACGTAAAGAAAAATATTCCTGGAGGAATTCAGCAGCTGTTTGGGGGATTAAGCAACTTCTCATGGGTCGCTTTGCATCATTCTTGCATACTTCCTCGCTCTTGACATTCACTGAGTCTCAGGTTACTGAAAACCATGAAGACCAAGCTCTCTCCTTGCTTACACTTGAGTTCAAGGGGAGCAGAACTCTGTTAAATCTGAGAGGTTCAATTTTCTTCTTAAAGTATTCTTTTTAAATTTTTCTTTCAGTTCTCAAAACTGATGAGAAGTAGACAGCCTTAAAGTCCATGTTGAAGGTTCTTATTTTGACCTGTGTCTCAGTGAGCAGTGACTCTCTTGAGCTGAGGACCCCCCTCTTGCAGGAGCTATGTCTGCACTGCAGCCCTGAATTTACCTTTTGTGAAGAACAGTACAACTCCTTTCAACTCAGATTACTTACTGCTGATGATAAAGTAGTGTCTCATATTAAAAAAAGATAATTACTAAATTTGAGGTGATTTAGCCTAAATTAATGAATAAACACTACCAAATAAATTGTGTTTGTTCCTTAGAAAAGGAGTGATACAAAATGGATTTGTAATCTGTCACATTTGCAGATTTGTATAAAAAAGTGCAAGAAATAATCTTTCAGGTAGCTCAAGGATATTTTCTTGCACTTAAACAGGAGTTACTACTGTTGTAAAATGATGATCTGTGATCTTTGAAATATAATTCCTTTATACTTTAAGGAGAGAAAATTCAATATTATTGAATTTAGTCTTATACATATGTGCAGCTCCATGATTAGTTCTTATATTTGCTTCTGCACTAAGGAATTCAGGCAAGTTGGGATATTTTGCAGAAAAGTACTGCATACTGGGCTGGATTCTGCGATGTTGTAAATGGGGATAGCTCAGCCTTCGATGAAGCGGTGCTGATTTGTCCAGGGTAAAAATCCAGCACAATCTTTATAGTAGAATACAGGAAGAGGATATTATTTTTCTTTTTTAAAAAAATTATAGCTGGAAATATCTCATACATAAGTTTATATTAAACAATAAACAGAAATAAATATTCAGTTGGGCATTTTAAACTTGGTTTGGGGCTCTCATGAAACACTGGACGCTTAGAAATGCTCTATTCTCAAGTTACAGCTGCAGTGTTACAATGGTCTGAGGGAATCATAAATAACTCTTCTGCACACTCTGTTTTTGCCTTATTGATTGTGAAATGATGGGATAATTTCAGGGGCTTTTTTCCTTAGAGATTGTCAGATAAAGGATTTTCCTTCTTTCCAAAGTTAATAACCAAAATCAGTTGGTGCCACTGGGGTGGGGATGTGGTCCGTATTACAGATACTTGTCATTCTTCTTCCCCTTTAAAGTGTGAGTATTCCGGATTACTTTTAAGTGAAATTCAAGATTTCTTTCTTTTTCAGACCTTAGCACCAGAAGCTGTTATGATTTATAAAACCTCAAATTACTTTAAAAAGTAATTTTAGAAATCTGTTTATCTGTATATATAATTTGAACAAAAATAGCAATAAGTTAATAATAGCAAAAATGGTTCTTCACAGTTCAGTGTCCAAGCCTGAATTCTTACAACTCTAGCTGAAATCAGTGAAACAGATCCTTACCTCTGATCCCATAAGAGAAATTGGGGCAGTCCCAAGGAAGCCACAGTGTTTTTACTCAGCGTAGCTGAGTTTAGAAGTAGGCTCAGCCACCTCAATATGCCTGAACAACGGGTAGAGTATTGAATGAAAGAACATGGCATGATGGGTGATATGTATTATTAGGGGATGGATTTTAATTGTGTTGATGCTTCCAGTGTAGGAATACAATGATCACTGTTCACACATTACTAAGAAGCTATGGCCCCATCGGGTATTTCTCATATACTTCTATTTGTAGATGAATTTCATATTTGTTTGCCAATTCTCCAGTTTCTGCAATGATCAATACTAAAGCAGCCATGCACAAGTAACAGCTATGTGCTGTTCAGTGAGGCAGATAGCATATTTCACTCCAAAACGTGAGCTACTGCTTTATATTAGACGTTCATTTCATCTCATTATGTCTTGCAGTTGAAGCAGTGGATACGCATCTGGTCCAGCCTTACTGGTGCTGGCCTCCCATCTGTAGCAAATAAAAGATAGAGGGGTTAGAGCCACGTGCCCTGGCTGCAAACCGAGGAGTCTCAGCAACCACAGGGTACAGTTGTTAAATTTACTTAGTCCTAAAGACCTGTGTCAGAGAAAGACAGAGCTGCAAAGCTCATCCTTATGTATTATCATGGTATAGCTTAATGCTTTCAGCCCAGCTCGAATGCTGTACACACAAGTCTGTAGAACTTGAGTGTCTTCCTGAGGACGTCCTTTGGTTTGTATATACGGTGCTTACCTTGGCAGTGTGCGCAGGAGATAAGGAGAGCACCTTATCTCCCATGGTGGGAGTCACCAGGGGCAGGGCTGGCCAAACCTTGTGCCCCTAAGAGCCAAATACCAAAGTCTTTGTATTGCTTCTCTATCTTTGTTGGAAGATAGAGGTCTAAGCTTACCACAGTCTTACAGACTTACCAGAAGCTTTAAGATCATTTTAGTGATTTATACAAGCCTCATCCACAGTCAGAGATTCTCTCATTTAAAAAAAAAAAAAACAACCAACAACAAACCACAAAAAAACCCCAAACCAAAACCCAACCAAAAAAACCCCCAACATCCTGGCATGAATTTAATACCTTTGTAAGTTTGATTCGATTTTTGATTCAAGGAGTTCAGTGAGTACACAAAAATCAAAATTAAAGTCAGATCAAATTCGCCCAAGTCAATACAATGTTAATGAATTTAGAAGATACATAGCTTGAAAATTTCCTTAGAGCCAGCCAGGCAAGCTCTGCCCATATATGCCAAAGGGTTAACAAAAGGTAAGGTAGCAATTACAGCAGGACTCCAAGTGGAGTGAAAATTTTTTGTACTAACTTTTGCTTTTTGTATCTTTCTTGAACAAAAATATAAAACCCAGGAAATGAATATTTTTCATGCTACAGCAGTAAGAATTTATGGATCCAATAATTTCTCAGATGCTACTTGAAAAATGTTTCTTTATCCAAAGGTTAACTCCTTTAGGAGTACAAACCTCTAAATTTTCTCACTTGCTCTATTAGTTGGTACAACTAGATTCACCAGAGTTATAAATCTATCAGTTTTCTAGTCTATAACAGAATAATCCCTGAAATCTCATAGATATAAATGGAATTGCTAATTTTCAATAAATCTGCAGTAACAGGTAATAGTGTCATGGTCCCCAGTTCCAATCATTTCTGCAGTAATAAATGAGACTATAGAAGACTCACTTTTGGCCATAAAATTTACTGTTCAGGGCACAAATTTTAACCCCCGAAGTACTTAACCAATTCCCCTCTCTTTGTTTTTGTCACTGTTGCACCACACCATCTATTCCTGATGTAAGATCAGGGCCATTTTGGACCACACATGTTATTTATAGGCTGATTTGGGGGGGGAAATGGAGAGTGTTTTTCCAACATATATTTTCAGCCTGACAGTATTCAGTCCAGAGGGGCAAATTCAGGCTATTTGTAAGAGCCCAGGGATAGATGCAATTCACCTGAGGCTCCCTCCCCACCCCAACCCCAAGCCTGAAATCTGACTTTGAGGTTAGACAAGAGTCCTGTGAATGCCGCTGTCCCCGCCGTGCTAAGGAAAACTGGCTCTGTTGTCCGTGGAGGCTTTGAAAGCTTATGCTCAGGTGCCTGCTGCTAAGGGCTCATGGGACTCCCCAGTTCTAAATGCTCCTAAAAATGAGGCACAGCTGGCTCATTTTGCTGGCATTTTTGGCATCCCAGTCTGCAAAACCCGCTGGCTTTTTTGGGGTACTACAGGTAGAGTCTGGGTTGACTTTGGGAGCATCAAATTTTGTAGATAAATTAGCCCAATTCAGCACAGTCGAAGAGTGCACAGTCCAAAGCTGTATCTTATAAAGATTTTGAATGCTGGATTTAATAGTAACTTTAACTCACCGGACTGCTCACAGTCATGCAGTTTGCTAAATACCTTCATAGTTTATACAATCAAATACATGCATACATCTTTACAGAAACAAGGCCCAAAAGGGAATGGCTGGGAATGGATATAAGGGCCTAGAGAGCTGTAGTTACTTGTCCAAGATGTTAAAAATGGCTCCAAGAGTTGAATACGTATCTCTGGAGTCTCAGTTCAGGGATCTGCCGACACAGGTTGGGCTTTCAGTGCCAGCAAAATAACACTGAAAAATATTAAACATGTTAGAAGCATGCTGAAAGAAAAAGTTTTATTAACAAAAGATGTCTCTTTGAGCTGTATCAATTTTCAGCTCTGGGTAGAAGAAACTCTCTAGACAGACATTTAAACATATTATTGTCTTCTATTTACTCAGCAGATATACCTAACACACTTTATGAGATGAGTTCAGGAGGGAAGAAGTCAATTAAAATCTGAATCTCATGCAGTTATAGAAGATTAAAATAACCCCGTATTTGTTACGTTGAGCTCTAATGCTAACGCACAAACCACAAGAGCATCTAAACGTGGCTTTAAATCTTGAACACCATGTGCTTTCCCTGTACATGTTCTGCAAACTGGTTTAAGCTTAACAAAGTACATAAACAGATTTCTTTTAGTTAAGACCTGTGAGGCTTATAGTTGTTCAGCAAGGGATAAATGATCAATCAGGAGACAGCTCACGAGCCGGTATCAGTCAGAAGAACTCCACTATGTTGGACAGATCAAGATCTTACACTCTTTTTCTTAAGGATTTTTCTGTCTGTCAGGGCTGAGATATGATAAGCGTATTCAAGAGTAAGTTCTGTATCAAAGATAAAGCTTTTGCATGACAAAGCTATGGGACTTTTCCGAGCTGTGTGACTTAGTGTAAGTCACTTTGTGCCTCAGTTTCCCTATTTGTCAAGTGTAGACATTGGTATTGGCTTCTCTGTGGAGTACTTTGAGATCTGCAGACAAAAACTCCATTAAAAGTAACAGAAATAAAAAGGCAATGGCTATCCTGAAGAGGACCATAGGCAGTTCTTTTCACAATCATGTATTTTTCAGCCTTCTGCCAGCTGGGTTCTTATGCTTTATTCCAGGAAACAGCCTGGCAAAAGAATCGATACCACTAACCTGGGACTGTCACATCACCCTGCTGGTACATTTTCACAAGCAATGGAAATGTGAACTTTATGCTTCATGAAATGTTCTTTTGATCTGCTCTTCCACTTTTACCAAAGCTTTCTAATACTGCTGAGCTTTTGCCAGGATGCCTGAGAGAATTGCTTGATCTTTCTGAAGTTTTTCTCTAAATGTTGACTTCTGTTCTTTTACATGCAACAGGCATAAGATTAAGTATTGGTAGTAGAGCAGATGCTAAAAACATGTTTATTCTAGAGGTTAATGAGCAATAGAAAGGCCAGCAGCTGAGGGAACTGGGGTTGTTTAGTCTGGAGAAGAGGAGGCTGAGGGGAGACCTCATTGCCCTCTACAACTACCTGAAAGGAGGTTGCAGAGAACTGGGGATGAGTCTCTTCAACCAAGTAATGAGTGATAGGACAAGAGGTAATGGCCTCAAGTTGCACCAGGGAAGGTTTAGGCTGGATATTAGGAAGCATTTCTTTACAGAACGGGTAGTCAGGCGTTGGAATGGGCTGCCCAGGGAGGTGGTGGAGTCCCCATCCCTGGAGGGGTTTAAGAGTCGGGTTGACATAGCGCTGAGGGACATGGTGCAGTTGAGAACTGTCAATGTTAGGCTAATGATTGGACTAGATGATCTTCAAGGTCTTTTCCAACCTAGACGATTCTGTGATTCTGTGACATGTACTGGTACTTGCATCAGTACAGAGGGCTGCTAATTTTACTGTGCCTTTAGCTTCATTTGGCTACCTAGTAGTTTCGTGGGCAAACATACATCGTCATCCAAGAACACTTAGCTAGAAAACATTTTATTTAACATCATAACATTTTACAAAAAAGGCACTGGAGATGCATGAAATAGATCTTGTGCTACATTGGTAGCACATATGGGAAATAGCATATAACATATACAAGTGTGGGTATTGAAGTAAAATGTTCAGGACATGCCTTTAGACCAACATCTGCTCCCTTTCATTTCTGTGAATCCCCACTGTCCCAACCCCAGTTTATCTATGCTGTGACAGGTGTCTGGATGGAAGCATCTTTGTGCAAGGAGGAAAATGAGATGTGATTAAATGGTGGTAAGTCTTCCACTGAAATCCTTATAGGGCATCGAGGACTTTTATACAAGAATTAGAAGAGAAGCAGGAATGCAAGGGAAAAGGAACGTTCTGTTGTCTTCACACCTCAAACTGCAGTAAATTGTCCATGCCAAAAACTATCCAGAAAATTAAAAGCCAATCGAATGAAAGCCCAAGTGACGCTAGCAGTAAAGGGGCTGTAAAGTGTAGGCAGGTTCAGAGGGAGGTTGAAGGTGGGATGGTCAGAGGCGAGTGCAAAGTAAAATGGATATTCTGTTAAGAGTATAAGAAACAGGAAGTAAATGAGAAAATGGACGAGTTAGAGAAAGGAAAATGTTCAACAGTGAGAAAGGAGAAGTTAAAGAAACTTACATTGAAGACAGAGCAAAACTCTTCATTTCAGCCTTGGCTACGGATCGTGGTGCGAAGCAGTTGCCTCAGGACTGCTGTGCTGGTTAACAAGGAGGGGTGCTATCCCAGGCGTTGCAGGGGAAGGTGCTGGAGGGAAGTGTTAAGAGGAAGCAGCATGACATTGCCAGGCATAGAGGATATTTAGTCAAGAGACTGAAAGGAGTTTGAGAATGCAGTAGCTGAGTCAACGTTGCATTTTACAGACTCATTACAACTAGTAAATATTTCAGAAGGCAGAGGATAACATCTGTCTCGTGTTCCAGCCGGTCACGTTTCAGTACTTCCTGCTTTGTTTGAACTGGTAATCGAAGCTGGAATGTAGATGCGTCTTGGGTAATGCTTTCCAGGAGAAACAAACCAGCCCACCTTCTGGAAACACAGGCTGGTGTCAGTGCTTCCACTAAGAGTCTTTTAAGAAACAGTATCTGAACTTGCTTTTGTGAAACTTTCCTAGGATGCGCTTGTACACTGCTGAAGTAAGCTTGATAACCGATCGCCTTGTTCACGCTCCACGCCATAGCTGTGGTTTCTCCATATATAATATATGTAATCAGATTTGGTTTGGTTTATTGCCGTGTTCTTGAAGTAATAGAAGTGTGGCTTGTAAGATTTCAGCGATTATGTACTTTGTTGTCTATTTCTGTTTGTTTCTGAAAGAAAGGGCAAGTCTTTGTGGAAATAGGTGGGATGCCCATTACTTTTCTCATTATTTTGTGGATACGCATAAGGAAATTGCTCTGATTAATAGGCTGAAAATTTTAATAGAAGGATTTTCTGTCGAGCGGGCTTCCAAATCCTTCAGAACATCTTCTAGAAGCTGCTCCTCAAGATAATTTCATCATTTAAAAAAAAAAAAAAAAGGAAAAAAGAAACAGATACAGATGTCTTTTCACCTTCTATCCACCTGTTAAATAAATTTGTCATTTCTACAGCCAATTCAGGAAAGGAGTTATCAGATCCTTTCCTTGGAGACCTAAGTGTAACCCTGCAGGTCTCTGGGGTCAACCTCATACGTTCTCAGAAAAGCTCCCTGCACAATTTGATAGTCACGGCAGTCATTATCAACCAGCTTGGCATAGGCCTCTAGGGTTTTCCCATTGAGCAAGGTCTGAACTGTGCTGCCCATGCCTCCTCTCACCAATTATAAGTTCTGTACAGTTTTTTAAAAGACTGCAAAAACATATCAACATCATTCCCTTCCTTGTAATGAGGAAGCAATTTTGCCTTATTATAACTGACTAAATATGCATGGGCTGACCCAGTAGGACCCTCATTCACCCCTATTCTTTCCCTCTGGAAATCATATTCCATTTTCATCGTTTCCATTTCAAATTTTTCTTCCTCCCCATCCTTTCTTTGCTCTCTCTCTTGATCCCATTCTTGTTCCATCTTTATCTTTCCCATGCTGAATTGTCACTCTTCACGCTTCTGCTCTCATTACAACTTCCTTTGTGTTTGATGCTCGCTCATACCCGTTTGCAATTGCCTTCCTTTTTACCTTGTGCCTTTTTATCATCTGTAGTGGCTTAGCACCTATGCAGCATATTTGCCGTTCAGACTCCTGTGCATAGCTTCAATTAGTTGATAGGTGTCATTAATGCTGTTTCCTGCCTCCTCCCTGCTGCTTCAAGATGTTAAAGAATGATCCACTGGTGGGAGAAAGCAGAGAGAGTATGGGTGTCCCTGAGTGGCCAGAATATATGTCCGACTGTGCCCTTCAAGAAGAGCACTTGTACGCAGTAGTACCCATTGCCCACTTGAGCCTTCCACCATGCTCAGTCCAGTTTCCAGGGTCAGCCTGGTTTGGGTACCCCCAAGCTCCCCAAGTGTAATTCCTACCTGAGCTCCTCTGAGAGCCCCCAATGTGGACCCGAGTCCTTTTCATGGCTCTCTTCATAGCTCTGGCTCTGTCTGGAAACCACAGTCTGGACTGCGAGGAAATTTATAGCTTTGTGAAAATCACTTTTCAGCCTTCTTAGTGGCATCTGTTGAGATTGTTTAGCAGAGCATGTGGAAACCTGCTTTCTCAGTGACAAAACGCTGCACATTTTTCATGCCTATCATGCCCGAGGGCTTGGCATGAGAATGAGGTAGGTGATGCAGAATAAGACAAGGAGACTGTTAAATGCCTCAGAAAATCTATGCCCTGAAAAGCGCCCTAGGCCTTAATGTCAAAGATAAGAGAAAGTCATGGGCACATCAAACCTGTAAATCTGTGACCACTGGAGGTAACTCCCAGCTGGTCTCTGGTTGGTCTTGGATCATACATTTACAGAAATGAAAATAGCTTCAAGAGCTTTACCTGGGATAAACTGATAGTTAAGTCGGTCGAGTATCTGACCCAGTCGAGCGGAAAGGTATAGATGTCTCCCAAAGCCAGAGACCCCCAGGCATTCCCAACTGCCCAAATCCTGTACACAGGGCGGTGGTGTAAACTCAACACCCACAGGTGATGATGGAAAATAAAGAATTGACAGATGTGAAGAGTGGGGTGGACAGGTTATAAAGCCTTAAAGCAAGGTCCTCCTACCCTGGGACAGGCTGATTGCATTTAAACCATTCCTGACAGGTATTTGGCCAACCTGCGTGTTACTTTCCTATAGAGAGCAGGTTCTTTGTTTTGATTGACCAAACTCTTTTTCTGTATTTTATGCTCCAAATACGTGTCTAAGGGTGCAGAGGTATTGCTCTTCTGTTGACATTTGAAAAATATTCCTCTCCTTTCAAGATTTGAAATATAGGAAAAGCAGTCATTTTTTTATATGCAAGAAAGAGCTCATATGATCTGTGACCTTTTTGCAAAAGGTGAGTAGACCAACATACCTTGGCTGTAGGTGTGGGAGACAGGAAAATTCAAGTGGAGAGTGAAGGCATCCAGATACCTCTGTAATGTGACTTCAGCTAAAGGTGGAGTGAGCCCTCCCAGCTGGTGCTGGAGATGTGCTGCGCAGGGAGAACACCCTCACGTTTTCTGGATGGCTTCTTATGCACAAGCCCTGTATTCAGCCTTCAGCAGAGCATTGGACTGTGTGGGCATCTCGCTTGGGGAGTTCAGGCTGAGAAAGGATCAACTTGGATATTTCCCTTTATTGATCTATACTCGTGTTCACACGCGCAGGGAAATTCTTTCTGTGCAAGCAAGCTGAACTAATGGAGCCAGTGGAGTGAGCATCTCTTAACAGCTTCTTATTATCATCTGTCTCTTCTTCAGATGCATTCTGGTGTGCTACACATTTAGCTCTGTCTGCTGGAGAAGTAACAGAGGTCAAATGAAGGTGAGAACACTTCATTCATAATTTTTATGAGTTATTCAGACCCACTGTATCATTACCCCTTGGAAACATATGTTTTCTGATAGCAGTTTAGAAAATATTCAGCACATCTCGACAATCTCTCATAAGTAATACAGATCAGCTGTCACACTTTGTCATGTGGCATCAGGTTGTGTAGTGCAGTGAATTCACTGTAGTGTGATATACTACAGCCATTTGAGATCCCATCCTGATAATTTCTGCGTCTCTAAATGTAATGGTACATGATGTGTCTTGCTAGAAGTCAGAAGTATTTTAGTATAGCCCCATTTGAGTTACAATTTAAAGGTTTTCAGAGAAAATACTTAGTCACCCCTCTCCTACTAGTTTAAGTGTCTCTGATATGAGTATGTTAAACATAACTTTTGATGAAATAGGTACCTCGGAAGACTTAATATTTTATTGGCCCTTGGCTTAGGCTGATAAAGGTGAGTATTCTCAAAAATACTTCTTGCCCAGTGCTAGGGTAGTTGTGCCTACCACATTCAGGATGTTTGAATGTGGGGGTTATCTTAGGGAATCCCAGGGACTGTGCTACTGTAGAAGAAAGGCATCTGTGTGTACCTCTTCCCTGTTTGGTTGTGAGGCAGGGGAGGAGTGGTGAGACCTCACCATCATTCTCTGGTCCCATCAGAAGCATGAAGAAGACAAGACTGTATTTCCCAGTAGGATTTTACTAGCCTTTTTACAGGAGAGTGGGAACACAGAGCAAGATCTGGGTGTTTCCTCCTGCCTTGCCCACCCATCCACAAAGCTGGCTCTCAGCAGCCCTAATTTGGGAGAGTTTCTGCTTCATCTGATGCCTTTTCCTCAGAGGAGACAGGGACTGGTTACCTGCGTTGGGGAAGACAGCCTTTGCTTGCCTTGCAAAAGACTGGCAGGTTGCTGCTTGATGTCGCTGCCATCTCTGCTGAAGGTGGAAGATGGGGGTGGGTTTGTGTGGGGAGATAAGTGACTTCAAAACGGGGAGCCAGTCCTGACGGCTGATAACTTGAACTGTGGATTAATTTTAGACATCATTCAGAGTAATTATGTTAATTATAACCTTTTTAAGCAATCCTAAGGCTAGAAGGCAGGACAAAACCAGACTGGTTCAGGCTGCCTCCACCTTGGATGAGCAGTTGCCACTCATGTTTGTGGTGCTGCAATGCGAGGTATGAGGATAACGATTTTGCCAAGCAATCCTCTCTGTGTTCTTTTACCAAAAATATTGCACATAACTATGTTTAAATTTATTCATTTCCAAGAGAAGGTTTGCGCGCTGGTGTTTTTCAGCAGCTGGACAGGGACCTTAACCAACATTCTTTGAATTTCAGCTTGCAGGTGAAGTGTCTGATTCAGGCAGAGCTTGGTGGAATTATTTGCAATAGTTGTGTGTTTGGATCAGAGTCGAGCCACAGAAAAAGAAATCTCTTTAAAATCATGTGTGACCCAGGCTATTATGCAAGAATATCAGCACCTCAGCTACCAGTAAAGTTAGATTGAATGGGGCACATAAAGCCTGCATTCACAGCAACTATCTCGGTGGGTATGTTGACACTCAGTTTGTTGGGAGCAAAATCAAGCCTTCATAATTCCAAGTCCTGAACGTAAGGATCACATATTTTAAGTCTGGTTTCTTAAAACAAATCTGTGTGTTGAATATGGCCCCAATACCTCTTGAATGGTGTCTAAGAGGTCACAGATAGCTCCTGAATCTTTCCCCCCAGACAGGCATTCACTGGAGCATGGGTGAGCTGAAGGAACCATTTGTTAATATTTTTGCCCCCACTGTGTGTACATTGGAGGACTATGGCTATAGGTGAAGTTTTCCAGACTTCCAAGAAAATCCACCTTTATCTGTGCAATCACTGTGATTTAGAAAAAAAATGAAATTGTAGGAGTTTACTGCCTCATTTAAAAACATCTGTTTGGCAAGAAGAGTTTTATTATAGTTGTGTGAGCTGACAAAAGCTTAAAGGACAGGGCTTTGCAGCTTCATCGTGCTGTGCTCCACGGTGAGCGTACCAGTCATCTGCTCTGCTTGCAGAGTGAACAGGTGGGAGAGTAGCGATACCACATCTTTTTGGAATGGCCCAATGGCTTTTCTTGCATTTCTTGCTAATTGCACCCTCTCAAATGTTGCAAAAGTAGAAGACTAGAGGCTCTTGCCTCTGTTGCCCCATAAGGCTGGCCTTAAACATAATTCTTCTCGCATCTCTATGCCGTGCTGTGCCAACTCTGTGGGGCCCCACATGTGCAAAGGTGCTTTGCTTTATGATGAACAGATTTCTGAACCTCAGCAACCTCTTGGTTTCCCAGTCTCCTGCAGAACGTTATGAGATTTGCAGAGCACTGAGCCAACATATAAGGTGCTATTACGGATTCTGAAGCGAGAAGAAACCCTTTCTAAGCCATCCATTCAAATGCTTAACTGCATCTGCTTTTCTACTACCACCTCATCAGCAGCAATTTGGAAACTGTAACCACAAAACAACTAGCAGGCCAAGTATGTAACCAGCATACCCAAATGATCTCAAAGCCCTGGTTTCTATAGATTCTAATAGCCTAATAAATGGATTTTTGGTACTGAGCTAAGTACAGTCATATATAATTGCAGTTATTCTCACATTAAGCTGCAGGGAAGTGGCAAACCCAATTAGATTAAATCCTACCATGTCTCCTTGGGATTTGCGGTAGACGTTTAAGCAGAGAGACATGTCACTTCCACAGACCAATTTGCTTGTACCTGTCTGCTTAGATTTATTGTGATTTGTCCTTGTTTTTGTGTATGTTTATTTGCAGAAGCCAGCTCCAGATGCAAAAGACATCAGTGTAGCTTTGGAGCATTATTTTTAATTAGCTGGGTTCAGTTTCTAGTAACATGCTTGAATTGCTTCTGGGCTACTAATGGAGTGTGGAAAATAAATATTGTTGCTCTCAGATATTTTTTTTTTTCCTGGTTATAGAAAACTTCCCATGCTTTGGCATGGAGGCTTTATTTGCCATGAGCCTCACAACATGGGGCA
This sequence comes from Strix uralensis, assembly GCF_047716275.1. NCBI lineage: Eukaryota > Metazoa > Chordata > Aves > Strigiformes > Strigidae > Strix > Strix uralensis. The sequence continues at coordinate 134,018,213 of NC_133974.1, forward strand.
GCCAGTCAAGAGAGAAAGTTGCAAACTGAGTTTTCCTCTTAAGCCTGTTTTGTTCTCCTATCTAAAACCCTCATAGGAATCATAATTATACTGGAAAACATTACAGCAACTGCAGGGAAAAGATGAATTTATTTTTGCTTCTTCCTGAATTTGAACTGTATTGGATAGAGTTTACCTGAATTGGCACCTGGCAGAAGCAGGGCACAATGCAGATAATGAAATGTGGGTCCTAATCCCAAGAAAAAGGATTTGCTTCTCTCTACCAGGCGTAGTTTCTCTATTTACCTATACATTTGAGTGAAGAAACAGCCAAACCTTTTATTCTCCTTTGTATTCTGTGTTTGTGTAAGTGACTGTACAAGGAGAAACACTGTGAAGGGCTGAGGGTGGGATATGCAGACAATTGCTTATTTACTTTGCAGGAAAATATCACTCAAAAAATATTACCAGACCAACACATATCATACAAGACACATTTCTTCTTTCAAAGGAACAAAACAATGCAGATTGACAACAAAGAGCAGAGTTCAAAGTTTCTACAAGACAGGGTCTGCCTACTACCGACAACTCATATCGTTAAATTCAAAGTGAGTGAGCCTCAAGCCCCGCAGTAAAGCCCGGGGTTTAGGGTAATTCTTGTTGTAAATAGCCTTTTCTACAGGGAAGGTCAACTGTCTTCCTCTGCCCACTCTTTCTTCGGCCGAGGAAGCAGCCATGCCAGTGACTGCATGTCCATCCAGGAGGCATTTACGTTCAGGCTTTCACCACGGGCAGTGATTTTACAGCACTCGGCCACTGGCATTACGCTAGGGAAGAGGGTGAAAAGCTCCATTCAGACCACAGCAGATCTCACTGGGCAAACTGAGTTTACCTGGCAGTTACCTGATGGGTAATACCAAAAACCCAGGAGAGGTGGGGAAGAGCAGGATTTGCTCATGCTGGGGGCCTGAAGCTGAGAAAGCGCTGCCTGCATGGGCAGCCTGAGCTCAGCCGAGAGGAGGCGAGGAACGGCAGTAGGGCTGCCATCTACTGCTCACAGATCGAATAGCTGGGAATGAGACTTGAAGAATATTTCCTTCTGAGTCTTTGGTGGGTTTGTGTGGCTTTTGTACGTGTGTATATGTATATATGCGGACGTCACATTGTGTATGATGCATCTGGGGCAGCACGTATCACGAAAGAGTCTGAGGCACAAAACGGATAAAGGCAGAAAGGAAGCTGTGGGATGAGAGCAGCAAATGGAAATTCAGTGTCTTATGGCCCTGTTTGCTCATCCCAAATGCACTGAAAATGCTTGATTTCTATTGTACTCTTTAAATATTTTCCTGATTGCTGTACTGTCTCCCACGGGCAGCCTCCAGCGCGGCACTGGAGGAGCGCAGTGGGGGATCTACGGGTCGCGCTTACATCCCTGCGTGCCTTGTCGGTGCCGTCAGAGCCCAGGGCCACGTCACTGCATTTGCAGTCCTGCGGCAGGAGAAACTTATCCCTCAAACTGTGGCCTACATTATGTGCCAGGCAAGGAGATTTTATTTTGGTTCTTGCCAGTACTTATGCTCCAGGCAGGTTAAGGCTAGTGTCACCTGCTCATGGCCATCTTTGCTATCGGGAGGCCAAAGAAAAGGATGTATTGTTTGGAGGACTTCCTCTGAGGATGGGTGTCAGTTTTGCTCCATGACGTTTGCACCTTTCTGAAGGGTTCAAAATTAGTCCAGCACAGAAAGCAAGTTCTGGTTTTACTCGAGATGAATGTGAACAGTTTTGCCTCAGGGGAGGGATACCCTCATCTGATTTAAAGCACAAGCTGAGAAGTGCTTTAAATAAGAATCCCCAGGGCTGCATTCACTCATAGGGCAGTAGGCGCTCACAGGGCCAGGAGCACACACAGGCAAGATCTGGCAGGCTTACAGCACAAGCTCATGGTCCTGGCACGGCCTTGCCGAGATTGCAGGCTGGTTTGCTGCCCCATGGCACTCGCTGCAGCACGGGGGGCTCCTGTGAAGCTCATGGGAGCCAGGCACTGCTAAGACAGAGACACATACTCAGGAATAACACACAACTGTCAAAGATGGTCCTTGTAGGTGTGTTAGTAGAAATTGGTTATGGAGGATACCTGGTCGAAGCAAGAATACATTATTTTACAAACTTGTTCGGTTTTAGTTGCACATTACTTGTAGATGTGTGATCCAAAACCCACATGAGAACTGGAAAAATTTTCCATTGACTTCAGTAGGACTGGACAAGAAGAATACATTTTTAAGATTAGAAAGGACCATGAGACTATTGCTAGAGGAACCCAAACCTGAGCCAGTAATCTGAAACAGGTTCGTAAGAGATTTGCAATGCTCTCTATATAATATGTGTTTTGGATTCCTAACATCTCTCACCTGTAATACTAATTTGTAAATGCATATTTTAAATATTTTCAGTCCCTGGCCCCGTCAAGCGGTGTAGTCTCTGTGGGACATATCCATCCAGTACACGTCCATCTGTTTCTCCAAACTGAGTGGGAGCTGTGGTGAACCTCAAACAAAAAAGCTGTACTACAAACACCAGTGATGCGGACAGTAACCCTGGCAGTTACAGCCCTGTATAGAGGTTATAGGGACAATTATCTGCAAGATTTGACAAACTACCCTTCTTTCTCTTTTTGTCTGGTCATTTCAGTGGTTATTTAGATACCAATAACAGCAAGACTGTGGGAACACAATTGCATTGTTATTTATATCTGTCTTGTGAACTACTGGGACCAATATGATGGCTTGGAAAACAAGTCAGAAGGTGTTTATTCAATAGTCTGTTCTATTGATTATTATCAAACAACAACTCATAATTTTGCACAGTGAGAATTTTATGACTGCAGTGATCTGAAGCATGTCTCTGTGCTCAGAAACCAAGCTGCTTATTTAATTAAGTACTTCTGGCTCTTTGGATTTAATAATTCTAATTAAATTGTTATGGTTATGACTTGCATTTGGATTATGCCCACAGTCTCAAGGACCTCATAAGCACATGGAAGGACACATTGCCTTCCTCAAAGTGATCAGGAATATGGGATTGGGAAGGACCTGTGGGGTCATCAAATCCAGTGTCCTGGATATTTCAGGGACCATGCTGAATAAAGCAAAACATGACAGTCTCATTTACCACAAGAAATGATAGGTAGGAAGGGTGAAGTGAACAGTATTGCTAACAAAATGTGCTCTGTTCAGGCCAGCTGCATGCATAGATTGATACTTCTGTGTCTTCAGAAATATTTAAAGGAACATCTAAATCGTAACAGGAGTTCACAAGAACATGCTGATTTGTTTTCCTGCAAACAGTGCTGAGCACTAGCACCTTCTGTTGCCTTGTGGCTGCTTAGTAAATGTGAAAAGATGTGTGGCTGTCTCAATGAAGAGCTAAGCACTCGGTCTTAGACACTTGAGTTCAAAAATTGTGCTATGATTGTGAGCATTATCTTTATATTACAGAAGCTGTTACTAGCTCTGTTTGGAGAATGCATCATGACTGAGAAACTGGTGTCTTTGAGTGACAATTATCAGCTGCTATCCTCCTCTGGCCAGGCAGATGTTAGCTTTCAAACTCATATAAACTTGTTCTAAAATAATTACATGTTGTTTTTGTGGTAATAGCCTTACTTCCAGGAGGCTAGTTGGTGCAGCTTCTCTGAGAGACATCTCACCCTAGAGGCAGAAGCCTCTATTGAGAGCAGAGGCAGACTGAACTTGTGGGAGATAGGAACTGAATGTTCAAAAGGGAAAACCAGGTGAGGCAAAGGTTGTTGTTTGAATTGCTGGGGGAGAGAAAAAAAAACCCCTCTTCTGCGCTTGCAGTATTAGGCAGGTGCTTATGCAGCAAGCAGCTGAAGTTGTAGAAAGTTTGGATGGAAAATAACCATGTTTGGATAATGCAAATAGCAATTGGATATCATGGAGCCCTGTTTGCTTCTTCACAGCCATCAGTGAGTAAAATGTACTTGACATTTCCCATCATACCACTTCAGAGAGTCACAACTAGAAATCCATTGTTTTTCTTACTCTGAGAGGGCCATATGCTTTATCTAAGATCCTGTTGTCCTTCTTGACTCCACTCAGAAGATGGGAATGTGTGCTAATGGTTAGAAGGAGCGGCGTGACTTGTCTGTAAGAAAGCAGCGGCAGAACTGAACATCATAAACTGTCTCCTGTCATTAGAAATGTGGGCAAAAAGGTGACTGTCAGACTGGTGTGGAGATCTGACTAGTTCAAAACAGATAACTCATCAAATCTAGTTTCTTTCCACCAACATGTTCTTTAATGGAATACAAGAACAATTTGTTTTCCTAGGCCCTTGCTTCGGCCAGTCACTTGAAAAATAGCAATGTTAGTGCAGTGGAGAGGAGGTCAAGAGCTGTGTTTGATCAAAGCACTGTTATGTATTGTTGTGTATCGATCCATCTTCAAGCACCATACCTTGTCAAATGCCTTTCGAAGAGCGAGGAGACAAAAGAGATCCCCATGCCTGGCTCCACAGGAAGGACCCGAGGTGGTACGCCACTGCCCAGCACTGTCCTTGGAGAGTTGCGTGTTCGCCTGGTCAGGGTCCCACAGTGAATCACAGCAGACCTTACGATTAGCAATGCCAGAGGCTGCTGATCCCCTCAATTCCTTTAGCAGAGGAGTGTTTTTCTGTGGCAACCACTAGGGACACTTCTTCAGCCACCAAAATAAGAAGGATCTCTGTTCCTGGCCAGTTATGTATATTGAGTGACTGTGGCACAGAAACTCCATGGGATTTTAGAGAATGTCCCATCTTTCCCTTCACGATCATCTTTGTTCGTGAAAATGAGGTTCAGTACAGCTATTACTATTGCTAAAAATTAGGACTATTACTGATTAAGGCCTCTTTCCAATGTGAACAGTGCCTGGTTGAAATTGCAGCAATTTTGCCAGCCGTGAGAAAGCTTTACTCGTCATTTGGGCAACCTGCTCTAGGTGGCCCTGCTTGAGCAGAGGAGTTGGACAAGATGACCTCCAGAAATCCCTTCCAACCTCAACCATTCTGTGATTCAGTGATCTCCACCATCTCCACTAGACTTACAGTCCACACAAAGCATCTCTTGCTCTTGGAATGAAGTGCTGGTAGACCAGTCAATAAAGAGTTTATTTATCCTGTGCTCCCTGCTTTGATACTCTTGTTTAAGAAGCAGGAGCTACTCTCTGCAAAGCTGGGCTAAAACCTGTGTCTTATCACTGAAAAAAATAATTCTGTTACCGAGTCTGAAGGACTAATCACAATTCAGACTATTGCGGTCGCTTTGGGAGTTTGTGCTGATGATGGTGGTGACACCACAACAGCGTTCAGAATTTTGTATTTCCAAATGCAAACTCCTTTTCCATTTAGAAGGAAAAAGAGTCTTTGGCACTCTGGTGGTGGCACCTACTGCAGAAAAACAGTAAGAGACATCTGCCATTATGAAACGTAATTTGCATTCCTGCATTTGTTAGATAGTGGGTTAACCTTTTTCCTAGTATTTTTTGTCCTAGGTTATTGTACGTCTTTGCCAGTTTGACACTGCTGTCTTAAATTACCTCCCAAGTTGTACCTCCGCAGGCGCGTTCGGTTTGCAGTTCTGCATTGATTCAGACACGGCAGCTTTCAGTGTTTTGGAATCTTTTCGCACATGTCAAAATATGAAACAAAATACAGGTTTGAGCACTCTGCACTAATCCATTACCCTGTTTGAGGCTGACAGCATGTTCAAAGGAAGTAATTTCCCCTGCTGTATGAAAGATGGAATCTTTTCAAACTTTATTTTATGTCTGTCACTAAGTTCAGCAATACTTTTTTGATAGGTGTATGAACTACAAGTGGTAAAGCTGATAAAAGCCATGCCAGCACTGAGAAGAAAAATCAGGTGTCGGGGTAGAGATTTGAAGATGTCATCTAGAAATATAGCCAGGCGATGTTTGACCCTTCAATTTTTGCATATGGAACTTATCTTTTTATGCTCTAACTCTGCAGAGGTATGCTGGAGAGAGAGGGAAGCTGATGGTCATGACAGATGACCCCTATAGCTCTGACTGATGAGGTTCTTCTTTAAAGGGAGAACAGATTTTTCCAAGTGCTTTCCTGAGATAAGCCTTTAATGACAGTGCTGGGAACTGTCTGGTACGAAGACCACACAAATCTTTCCCAGAAACTGCTGTTTGCCAGATTTTTATGGCTGGTTATGTCCCTTTGCCAAAGGACTGCTTAAGATTCAGGAGTGTATAAAGCAGATGCCGGGATATACATTGTATAATTTAGGAATGCTCTGTTGCCATTTGCATATTTATTGATACTGATAAGAAATTTTAACATCTACAGAGAATTAGTTGATTATTTTACAAAACTTTATTTTATGAATTTATTGCAATCATGAGATATCATTCAGGATTCCTACAAGGTGAACGCAGGAGTATTCGTTTTATACTTCTTGTATATATAGGTGAATTCTTGCTTTGAATAAAAACAGCTGCAAAACTGGCACCAACACATACATACCTATTTCACCTACCTACTGCGCCAAATTATTTATATTATTTTTTTGTGAAGACCTATAATCTTGTCTCATCAACTTGGCGCAGGCAGCAAGCAGGTCTCTGCCAGCACACCTGTACTCTGTGTCTTTCTTACTCTCTCTAGTATCCCACTTTTTCTCCTCACTCTCCTGGTGTGTTTTCAATAGCTCCTTCAATATGCACTTCGGCAAAGCTTCCTCATCCTCCCCTTAGTTTTCTTGGGAAGTTTACATAAATTGGGTTTTTTCACTTGTTTCCCTCCTCAGCTTCTTCTGTATCTGTGATCCTGCTTTGGAAGGTCTTTTTCAAAGTATGAGCTGATATCTCTCACGTACAGCCTTCAGTCTCCATCCACACATCTAAAATACGTTTGTTTCTTACAATTTCATTTCGCCAGTTCTGCAGTACTCTTCCCTCTGGCCCAGACATGAAGTTTCTCCCAGCTGATACTAAGCCTGACCTGCAAAGTTTGTCTCCAAGCCTGTCACTTGGACCATTTAATTCTATTTTACATATTTCTTCTGAGAGCTTATTTTCTCATATCAAACGTAAGGCCCTTGTCTCAAGTACCATCACTCTTCTTTGAATCTGTCCTTCATTACTAAAAAATTGCCTGCCACTGCCAAGACACTGGCAAGCCCAGTTAAATTTTCAAATACTTCATGGGTTTTTTTATCCTGCTGCTTATTCTGAAGAGAGTATGTATAGATTGTGCTTGTTAGATCAGCACGGTTCGCTGCGTGTTTATAAAGGTCATAGTAGATGGATATTATACGTGCTTGTTAGATCAGCACAGTTCATGTATGGGACAACAGCATCACATACATGGTTGAGAAATGCTTTCTCTGTAAGAGCTGCCTAAGATCTTTTTAACATACATGTAATGACGGGCAACATTTGAAGATTTTTCTGCAGATTAAATGTAGAAAACTCTAGAGACTGCCATGGACACCCATGGGGGCAATTTCCCGTGAATATTATTAGCTTTGGGCGAAGATTTGTTTCTTGTGAGGTCATGTTTGAGATCATTCACCTTCCTCCCTAAATTGTGGGTTGCTTTTAACATTATGGCAATCAGAGACCACTAGAGGACTCTGTTTTCCATCATATTAAGTAAAAACTCCGTAGTCAGTTTTTGCTGTTCTGTATTTTTTAGGCATATATTTTTACAAAGTATACAAATACAACCATTTACACAAATATACTCATTTACAGAGTAACCGGGTAGGCACTCGCCATTCAGAAATCAGAAGCGCAGTCCAAATGATGATGAAGTCCTTACGGAAAATAGGGTCTGAGGTCTGCTTCCTTTAAATCAAAAACAATGTATGGGCAAATCTGTCCATCTCTCTGTATGAATATTTAATGTAAGATTAGGATCCTGTCTTTAGTTCTGGCCTGCACAATTACTTGTTTGGTAGCGGGCTTTCAAAATACCCAACCGATGTAAACAAGAAAGTTTGAGAAGCTTTCAAGGTTTAATGATTTTTAAAGCTTTCCCCCCATCTTTTCCCATTGGACTCTTACAGAAAACTTTCCCATCTTGAAAGGTGCATTGGTTTTGGATCTTCTCCAAAGAGATCCTAATCACTTTGCAAGATAAGGGGATCCTTGCTGTAATTTTGACAGAAAGGAGTAAATATAAAGCAGATTATATCTCTGTGTTGTCTTTGGGCAGACAATAGAAATAATTGTGATTCAGGTCCATTGTTTGTTTTTTTCCAAAATGTTTTTTTACAAGAATAATAGAGATTCTTATGTCAATCACCGTGACTGTTTACGCAGCAGCTGGTTGGCCACTGCCCACCCAGCAATGAAAAATGTCTATCTAATTGCAGTCAAGTGAAAAGTGCCAGAGGATATCTGGCCCTCTGTTTCCTTTTCAGCTGCAAGGCAGCCCATCAGAGACAGCCGAAGCAACTGAGGCATTCATGTAGAATTTGCAGTTCATCAGTGCAAAAGAATGAAGATAACTGGGTGGAAAATAACCAAAGTGCCCCACGGGTCCATGGGCCTAACAGGGAGTGCTCGGAATCTGCTCAAGTGAGCATGAGAAGAAAGCCCATAGAAAACCTCCTGCTAATAGGTGGTTTTACTTTATAATCGAATGACACACTGGAATGCAGTACTCTCATTAACTTACTCTTTTAAAAAAAAAAAAAAAAAAAAAGCAGATACTTTTCATTTTAAGAACATTTCAGCATTGTCTACTTCATGCAAGTAGGGATCATCTTCAAACAAGAAAATGAGAATAGGATGGCAATAACCACTGCTTTTGGGAGGAACAAATGAAGCATGTAGAGCCACTGCTCTTTAGTGGCTTTGATTATAGGTGATGCACTACTGTTTTCTTGCTTGTTTGTTTGGAGTTAGCTTAGTCTTTTTACCTATAGCCTACAATTTGGGAAAGCAATTTAAAAATTATTTCAGTAGGAACAATTTTGATAGCTATTGATGCAGTGTTTTGATGTCTTTCATAAAATTGGTCGGTTCTGAAGCCTGTGAAAAAGGGAAAAATTGTGAACTTCTGAAACCTTTTTGTTAGATTTTTATGATTAGTAATTCTTTATGAAGTTTTTCTGAAGTTACTGGAATTCTGTGATTAGCTATGTTTTTGAACAGAAGAATGGCACAAGGGAAAAAACCCAAACCATCACAAACAAAAAGTCCCCCAAGATTCAATTATGAGTATTGAAAGCACTGAATTTGATTTCCTTTTTTTTAGAGAAAGAGTACAGGTATTATAGCCCATGCTACGTGATCTTCTATTGACGCTTCTTGATGATAACTTGTGCTTAACCAATTTCTTCCATTTGAGAATGTTTTTTTCATATTTTTCTGGACACATTGCATCTACTGCCTTTGAAGTGTGTAGTGAAATAGAAAATAGTCTTTTCTTTTCTTAGGTTTCTGATCCCTGCTCTATTTAGCACAATATAAAGAATGCATGAAGGAACCCAGCGCCTCTATTTATATACAGCTTGCATAGATGTGCCAGTCAAGAATTAAAGCTCCAGGGAAGTGCTGAAAAGCCCCTTAGGTGGAGCTTTGTGACCATAAACGGGGACTGATCTGTGGACCACCCACGATTAGAAACACGTCTGGGGAGAAGTCCAAATGAAGAGTGTGACTGTGGCTAAAATCTTGACACCACTAGTGACTTCACTTGGTGTGGGTGCAGAGCATGGGCAAAGACCTGGGTCCCTCACTGATGAATCTCCACTCAGAAAAACAGCTTTTTGGAGAACGCATTTTGCTTATGTGAAATAAAAGGTACAGAGTTAGAAGGATCGTATTCACTGTGTAGTTATCAGGCTTCTCCACTAAAGTCAGATTCGTTTACGGCTGCTGTGAATACATAGTGAGAGGTGAATACAGGATAAAATATATACAGCCATGTATATATTTTATGTACAGAGGGATTTAGTTAATTAAAGCAATGGCCTAGTGAGGAGTTCTTCATGCCAGTTGTGGAGTATTTGAAGATCTCTAATGGAGGCCAGAGGATGCTGTAGGAGAGCAGCTTTTCATCTCAAAGTATCTGTCCCTGTACAAAATCCACCTTAGCAACAGCATGTTTTGGAAGTTCTCTTCTTGTTGCAAAAAAAGCAAAAGGCTTGTCTTGTATTGGGAATGTATTTAAAAAGTTTAAACATGATTTTGCTGCAAGTAGGCCTGACCACAGAGAATTACTCAAGTAGATTCACATGGTGTGAATTATGCATCAAACTTGTTAGTGTTCCTAACATGAGTTTATGGTAAGAATTTTGGCAGCTACTGATGGTGAGCATCACACCTCACCATCTCCTCAGTGCGTAACATATCTCCAAATACCTCTATCTACATTTGTATGTCTCTCTCTTGATAGAGCAGTGCTATCTCATGCTATTCTGCTGTGCTGGTAACCCTTTACAGGGATTCAGAGGGTGGGAACTTCTTTCAAGAAAGAAATTACAGCACTTAATATTTCCAGAAGCTTCCAAGGGGAAAAAAAAATTAATTAATTTCAGATATTTCATGCTGAGCTTTCAAAATGAAAATACCTTGACACGGGCAGGCCAACTTTATGTCAAAGCAGCCAGCATAATTTTAAAAAGATCTACTCATCTAAAAACCTAAACATTGGTTTCAACATGCCCATCCTCCTGTACAAGGTAAAGAATTTAAATTGGAACTGTATCTGTCTAAATCATTCTAGTTAAAAAATCATTTTTTCTCCATTCTCCATTTGTACCTTAGGACTGTAATTTGGCATAAACTGTCTGTAAAATACAGCATCTGTAGGTCACATTTGGACTCTGATGACATTGGCATGGCCAGAGAGAGCACGCCGAGGCAGCTTTCAGATCAGAACCAGTCCTAAAGGATGCAGACATATGTGAGAAGTTTACGTTACGATATCTATTGTGTGAAGCAAAGGCCCTTAAATCAGGAAAACAACTGACCATGTGCTTAGATGTAAGGACATTTTGAAACCAGCTGAGAGCAGATTCCTGGGGAAAGGCCAACCAGTCTAGTGCTTTGGAACCATTGTAGGCACCATAGTCCCGTGCAAGAAAAAAAGTGCAACGACTGCTTGTTAAACCTGTGGATTCCTGGCATGCTATTTCTATATAGTCGTCTGTGAGGGGGAAATTAGATCATCTGGCTGACAAAGACATTTTGCCATCTTCTTTTTCCTGCCTCAGCAGCCCGCAGTGACTACCCTTCACACTTCTCCGGCCAGCTGTTTGTGCCTTCCCCAGAGGAGTTCAGCTCTGTGATGCTGACTTCAAAAGAACATATTTAAGTGCATTCCTGAATCAGAGTCAATATTTGTGAGTAGATCAGTGCAATAAGGATTTATGGAAGATGTGAAAACTACTCAGTGATCCGTGATACTTGGCTGCCTGTCTTTGATATCATAGTTGGCAGGAGAAATAACAATTCTGTTTTGTAACAGCTTTCATGATTTCCAGATTTATTTTTATTTCAGACTAAAATAAAAACAAGGCTGTTCTTTTTTAAATAGTGACATCAATCTATCTGGGTTTCTTTGAGTCAAAAATATCAAGTCTATTCTATCTAGAAAGGAGTTTGGCCTGAACCCATCAAAATGTTAACATCTATAGTCCCTGTAAAATCTCTCAGTGTTTCATTGAAACACACTGATAAAGTGATTCCAGTCATCTCACACAGTTAAAGGTTTCTTCATAGACTTTACTGGGGAATAATATTCCGCTGAAGTGAAGCATGTGGTTATTTATGGTCGAAACAGGCTTATTTTCTAAAGGGCCACTTCTTGACATCGTCTGAGTCTTGGTCATCCGCCCATCACTTTGCCTTGGTCTCTGCTTGATTTGTAACTTCCTTGGGGAGTGGAACTTGTTTGTTTAGTGGTTTATCATGTGCACCCTACAGCAGGGTAAAATCACCACGAAAGCTACTCAGACATGCTGCAAATGTGGCTGACAGCGTATTGTTTAATTACCTAATCAATTGCCCAGCACTACAGCAGAAGGGCTCATTTTAATTGACACACATCACTCCTTCAGGTGGGAAATTCAAAACCTCTGTGGTGTGTATGGGAATGATGCTCTGTGCGTTTGCCAGCTTCCTCGTTACGGCTGTTTATATTATTGGAAGTTACAGCGAATGCTGGCCTAGGTTCAAATGGGAGGATTCGTGATTCACACCTACCACCAGATGCTCATTTGACAAGCCACCTTGTCGGCACACGGACAACCGTCACTGCTGAGGTAGTCACGGACTGGTGCCATTCTGGCACCGCAAGAACTACTCTTTGCTGAATGCACAGAGATGGAGCAGTAGTTGACTTTACTGGGATTGTATTTTTGCACAGGAGGAAAGTTGTCCAGCCCTTGCTGGCCCCTAATGATACAGTGGGATATCTAGGGAATAATTTCCAAGACAATTTCATAAAAAGATGGGGGAAATGAGCCAGAGAGCTGCGGTTGGATTGTATTGGGGGAATCTGAGATGCATAACTCACCCCCCATCAGTTACGGACTGTGCTATGAGCTCACTCTTTGCCCTAAATGAAGCAGTTCTGAGGTGCCTGCGAGCAGCTGCCTTGTGTTATCACTTGAAATCAACTGCAGCACTGGTTGCAGAGAAAATGTTTCCTGCATCATTACATAGTCCTCATCTTGTAGTTTTATGTTCTCAGCCAGGAAAAATGGCTTTAGGAGTGTGCTGTCAAAGTGCACGTGAGGAGGGACTTCGCCAAAACACAGCGCAGGTTTTAATAGCAGTCACACAATTAATCCAAGCTGACTACCTTCACAAATTTACACTTGGTGTCTACACAGGAAATATTTCGTATGCATTACAGCAGATATGTTGTCTTTCTCATTTTTGAACAGGTTTGGAAAGTGCTTTACAATACTGAATGTTTTGTTCTTCAGTGATTGCAGTGGGGTTCATCTGCTTGGACATGGCATCATGCGTCAATGGGTGGGCTTGTGCCTGTCAGTGCTCTGCTCCTTTGCTGTGGTTCTGCGGTTACTGTAAGTGAAGAAAAGGACTCTTTGTGCCTGATTTCATCCCCTGATAGAGACGTTACTATTACTAATCTCCCGTCACCTTATGTAGGGATGGAAAAAGCTTTTTTGGTCATCGACTTTCGTTCCCTGACTTTGTAGGCACCACCTGGTGGGAGCCATTCCTGCATCGTTCAGACTCCACTTCTGTTCCAGTTTTACTTTCCCGACCATTATTTACCTCAAATTTTACTTTTCTTCCTCATCCCAGTACAGCAGTCAGCCTTTTGATCGCTTCCCCAGTGCCGCTAGTTTGAGATGCACACGTTTGGTCAGTGATATTTCCAGAATCAGAAGACTGTTGTTTTCTTAAAAATTACAGTATCTGTGGCCTTGCCATTAGTAATGACTGAAACTGAGCTATTCATACCCCACTGAATCAAGCTGACACTAAGATAATTATATTTGCATTACGCTTTCAGTGTCTCTATATGTCAGTGTTGTAAACTGAATCGAAATAAAAAATCATAGGGCAGTTCAAAGCAATTAAAGTGTAAGGGCTCTGGCTCAGCTTTCAAAACATACCTCTGTGTTTATCTTCCCTCCAGCATAAATCAGCTCTGGCTTGCAGAGCTGCACTAGATGAGGAATGTCTCTTAACAGAGGCTCTTGCAGTCCCGGCGTGTTTATTTAACACGGCAAAAGAAATCTATAACTCCTTGTATTTTTATGTATAAGAATCTCATCATTCACATGGCTTCCCTATCTTGGGCTTAGCAATTCATAAACATGAATAGAGATTTCTCTTCACTGCACTACTGCGATATAAAGAATACTCTGCTCTGAGATGGCAAGTGAGCAGATTAAGAAATTTGCTCATGTTACACAGGATATCTGTATTTGTGCACAACTCAACAGTGTGCTGGCTTGTACCTTCTCCCCGTGGGGATAATCATGAGATTAGGAGGAAGTCTTTCCACTTTCTGGGCAGCTGTGGGCACATGAAGTTTCCTTTCTCTTACCTTTTCACATTCAACCATTTACTAATCATTTAGTGCAATGCTGCTTCTTCTGTCACACATACCCTTTCCAGCTGCACGGGAGGCAATGATGGGAAAGAAGGTGAGATTTACAGCATTGTAAGGAAAAAGATCTGTAGGATCTATTCTCTTCAAATACAGCAGTAGGTCAGTTTACTCCCCAGGAAATCATCAGCCTTGACACTGCAGGAAAATCCACAATCCAGAGTTTCAACCTACACAGTTAAAGCCTGCTGCTGCTGTCTGCTTTCAATAAATAAAATATTTTTAGCTCTGAAATCTATTTTAATCAACTTGCACGAAGGAGTCTTCGGTTTGTTGCGCTCACTTTTTTTGCTTTCAGGAGAAGTGAGGCTGGAAAGCATGTGGCTGTAGCTGAAAAAGTACTTAAAGGGAAGTTTATAGCAGGAGCGGGTGCCCAGAGATGTCACTACATGGAAAAGGTTCTGGGAAAGATAAGTAGGAAAGTCAGAAGATTCAATTCGTGGGAACTGGAAAAAAATGGAGGGGTTTGGGCAGTAGGAGAACTTAAAAGCTACCACTGCAGTTCAACCATGAACTATTGCTTTTAACTCATTTTAGCTAAGTCTCACGCTCTGTGCTCTGCCATACTCTCCTCACGTACCATGGCCAGGGTGCATCAAATCATGGCAGTTTACAGACATGGTCCCAAAGCAGGCTGAAGTTGAACAAGAACAAGAAGTGGAAAGGTGGAGGGTATGATAACGTGGGCAGAATAAGGAATTGCTTGTTTACATGGAGGTTGTGCAAGAGCAGATTGAATACGCATTGGATTTCTAAACATTGCAAAAAGGGCGGCTAAATCAGAATACCGTCTGCTGGGATGGTAAAATTTGCAGCTGACATGAAAAGATGGATGAGTGTCTCCAGGTTCCTTCTGGAAATATTATCCAGTCAGTGATTTTCCACTTTCCATGGAACATAGGGCAATGTAACAACTTTGTATGTAATTTCTTTGAAAACTGTGGGAAAAATCTAGTTCATTTTAGTCAAGAGCCCAGGTGACATTTCAAAGGATGTTGCAGAATTCTGAAAGCTTTTTAATAAATTCAGAAATGGGGATGATTCTGTATCATACACAAACTTGGCATTGATAAATTCAATGTATTCCTTATCTGTTCCCTTTGAGGCTAGATCTTTATCAGGCTCTTCAAGACTAATACAGGCACCAAAATAATTATTGTCAAATAAACTCGTAACTTTTGTTTAATGTTTTGGGCAAGTTCAGTATTTCGATGTCTGTGCCAGCTAGTATGTAACTACTTACCTTTCCATTTAGACATTTTAGGTAGCTGAAGGATACAGCTTTCCTGGATTACAGAAGGTGGCAGTGATGTTTCATTTTTTGGAACTAGAACCACAAGCTAACAAAAGCTTCTGTTCTACTTATTGCAGAAATAGAAATGTCCAAGACCTGTTCTTGCAATCGTGCTTCCTCATGTTACAATCATGCTTCCTACTCTTTACTTTATTTTCTTCAGGAAAAAAAGTTCCATCTTGGAGGAAGCATTAACAGCAGTAGACTGCACAGAGCATTTCTGCCACCTGCCTGAGACCTCTCTGGCTCAGAGGGCAAATTCACAGTAATATTTCAAACTCTACATACAAATGCTAACTACCTGTTACTGGTTAGCTTTACCATGCAGTTTCTTTGGCCTCAGACCTTCTGACATTACAGCTTGTCAGTGACATTTTGTGATTCCCCTTCATAACGGTCTGCCTTCCTGCTGCAGTTCCAGGAAGATGAAATAAAATAAGGGATCATTAAAAAAAATGAGTGTATGTACATACCAGACAGGCTTCATTCTAAGAACATCTTGCATCGTCGAGACATCAAATTCCAGATTTGATGGATTGTGTGATTTAGTTCACTGTGCAGCTGCTCACTTCCCCTTTCCCCCCAGCACTGAGAGGGGGAAAATAAGCAAAAATGCCACTTGCTCCCTCTTCCCACTCAGTGCTGGGAAGGAGGAAAGCAAAGGGCCCAGAAAATTGAGATAAGGACAGGGAGGGATGACCTCATCCTTTATGACAGGCAAAACCCAGACTCATTAGGGGAAGAAAAAAAGAACGTCAATTTAATACAGACACTAGCAACAACAAACGGAGTAGGACTGTGAGAAGCATCACCACATCTTGAAAATACCTTTCCCCACTCCTCCCTTCTTCCCGGGTTCAGCTTTGCTCCTGATATCTCTACCTCCTTTTCCCTCAGTGGTGCAGGGGGCAGGGAATGGGGGGTGCAGTGAGTCCTGTTGCTTCTTCCCCTTTGGGGGAGGGGGGTGGGGGGAACTTCTGTCATTCCTCCTCTGTCCCAGCGCAGTCCCCTCTCACAGCAGACTGTCCTCCATAAACCAACTCCGACATGAGTCCCTCCCACGGGCATGTGGGTCACCCCCACGTGTTGCAATCCTCCCGGTGCCAAACTGCGTCAGCGGGGGCTTCTTCCCAAGGGGTCCCGGCCTTCTTGGGGCACAGTCACCTGTCCCGGCGTGGGCCCCTCCACAGGCCGTAAATCAGCATCTGCTCCCTCGGTGACCTCCATGGGTGACAGGGGGGTGGCCCTGCTGTCTTACCACGGGGTGCAGGGGAGTGTCTGCTCCGGCTCTCCTCCCCACCTTCTCCTCCTTTCTTCCCCTGACCTCTGTGTTCGCACAGATGTTCTCCTTCCAACTCCCCCAACTCCTCCAGGTTCCCCGTCTTAACTGTGTTATCACAGAGACACAGCTCATTGGCCCGGCCCTGGTGCAAAGATGGATCCGACTTGGAGCCAGGGGAGCTTGGAGAAGCATCTCAGAGGGGGCCACTGCTGTAGCCCCCTCCCCTGCTACCAAAAACCCTGCCACTCAATCAAACCAGGACACTCAGACATGCAAGTGCATGACAAGTGAGTTTCATTATAAAATTGCATGCTGTGCTGGCAATGGCCCCAAGCTGCGCCAGGGCACGGTTACACTGGCTCTTAGGAAGTATTTCTTTGCAGAAGGGGTTGTTGGGCGTTGGAATGGGCTGCCCAAGGCAGGGGGGGAGTCCCCATCCCTGGAGGGGTTGAAGAGTCCGGTTGACCCAGTGCTGAGGGATCTGGTGGAGTTGGGAACGGTCAGTGTGAGGTTAATGGTTGGGCTGGATGATCTTCAAGGTCTTTTCTAACCTAGATGATGCTGTATTTTTATATGGCTCTTGCTGCACGCAGTAGGCGGATGGACAATGTTTCTGAGTGGTTTCCCTACGAGCAATTTCATTGTTTTCTCTACCTGACTTAAACTCATAACAGTAAATAGGTGTAGCACAAAGGGTGATAATCACGAAAGCAATGCCAGCATCCCCTGTCCACACTATGTCTTTTCTCCTCTGGCCTTTTACCCAGCCACAAAGCTCCTTCCAGACCTGCATCCCTAAGTCATCAGTCTGAGCACGTTCTCCTTTCTGCATCTCTTCCCTGACTTCTCTTTATCCTTTACATCAATGGAGGCTTTCTCCCACTGGTTCAAAAGGTGTCTCAGCTCCTCTCTGCATTTCTTACCACCGATGCCCTGCTGAGACTTCAAGACGAAACAGGTAGTTCATTTTGACCATTATTTTATAGTGAGGTTGTCTCCTACTTTCCTGTTGCTGATGGTGTGGTCTTTATCCCTCACTTCCAGGCTTTCCCATTGCTTTTTCATAGGTAAGGAACTATTATAAGCCTCCACCAGCTGTACTATATTGTATACTTTAGACTTGTCTTTTTCTTTGATTCTCATTGAGAAATTGGTGACATGTAAACACTTTGTGATACAGATACTCAGTCTCCCTGTATGCTGATATGTGTCAATCTCTGTCATTTTTGTTTTATCCTGTCAGTCGCTCTTTGTAGCTAATGCAGGGGGAACATGGTCCCTGAGAAAAGTTCTGAAATATTTCTATTATTAAAAAGCAATGGAGTGGCTCCTGGAAACTGGGTGTTTGTGCTTGCTTGATATCTTGCTGAATAGCTCCACCTCTTTGGGCAGACCTGTATCCTGTCATGTTCAGTCTTGGCTCTTGGAGAAGTATAAATATTTGTTAAAAGCCTTATGATTAAATAACCAGGTCAATTTAGATATAATTAAATCAAAATAATTTCTGTGACAAGTTTATTTCTAAACAATTATTAAACCCTTCAATTCCAAAGTTGATCAGATTGTATATGTACAGTCCTCAATACATTTCTGAGGTGAAAATGCTTATTGATAAAAAAGAATTTATCGATTTCCTAAAGCATTCTCAGGAAAAAAAAAAATTTAGAACAATTATGAAAGGACATATAATCTTCCATTTGTTACTAAAACACACTGGGAAGAAAAACACTCTCATCCTTTATTTATTTTGAAATTCAGTGACAGAATCACTAAAATCCACATCCTTTTCCATATTGAATGATCTTATAGGGTCTCATTTACCTTTTGTACAGCTATATCAGTGCTTCAGCTCCACTATTCAAATGGAATAAAAGGTATAGCTTTGTCATTATCTGGAATTATCTGTGCTGTTTTTAAAAGATTAGTTATACTTTTTGTGAAAAATAATATTATTTGGTATTTCCTCCGTTCATTTTGCTTTATTTGTTGGTATGTTTTGCAATTGTCCCTTTTCAGGTTGTATTTGAATAGTCAGGGCATTATCACCTTTCTGCCATTACATTACAAACATGTGATCTCAACATGGAAATTATAAGGCTCCAATTACCGGGAGAGACTGCACCATTACATATGGACTAATAACATAATGATGTAATGACCTAGAAACACCCACAAGACTATCACAGTGCCAGTCTTCGTGGTGTAATTAGCCATAGGTGCACCACAAACGGGAGATGAAAGCTGTGTGTTCACCTTCCTCTATGATGGAAACTGAGTATTTACTGAGGCATAAAAGACCATTTGAGTGCAACAAACACTGAAGCCTGGCTTCAGATGAAGACACAGATTTAAATTCTTTTTCTGCCTCATTGAGGCCAAGATTGGGAATCCAGGTTTTTCAGTTCAGAAGCCTTTCAGTCACTCATGAAACATGATTCTGCAACTTCCAGAAGGGAGCACTTTTGCAAAATGCACATGTTCTCCCTCAGTCCAGAAGTAAGAAAAGTGAGCTGAACTTTGAGCTGCACAAGGCAGGAGAAGTCCTTTCTGATAGCCAGCAGGTGAGCTTTACAGGTGGTAGCTATAATGACTGTCCTTTTGGGGAAGCAAGCTCTGTTATCCACCCCCAAGCCTAGAAGAACCCAATCATCTGTAGATAGGTCAACTATTTTCTCTCTGTTGCCCTGTTACAGTGGTTTCAGATGGGGTAGATTGGTGGATCTGCAGAAAGCTTTCCCCAGTTTCTTGACTTCTTCTTGCTTTTAGCAAGGTAGTATGGGAGGGAGAAAACAAAAAATTATGAAATGTTCTTACTTGTTGAAGTGGAAAGAAGCTTTCTCTACTGTGGCCTGTAGTATGCTTGCAGTATGTTGGCCTTCCCCTGCTGTGGGAGGTGAGTACTCGTTGATCTAGTCCAAGATGTATAACAATTTTCTATACTCAATAGCAATCTGTAATCTTTCACTGTCTGTTGTGAGATACATCTGGCTTTTTTTGTGTGTTGTGCAAGAGGTGTGCTGTTGGTGGTCTCCCGGGTCTTCTCCCAAGCTATGTGCTGCAGGATTGGGACCTCTAATGGAAGTATAGTTGCTCAAAAATCTTATTTCTTCATGTAGTCCTTTAGGGTTTGAGGGATATGTTGGTAATAATTGGAATGTGCTGTGACTTGTAGTGTATACTCCCAGCAATATTTTCCAGGTTTTCCCATTGATTTTAGGATAATTTTTTTTTGGTTTAGAACAAACAATTTTGTTCCTGGCAGACATAATTGCTATGTTTTTCTCTTTGCAAAAGTTGTGACAAGCATTGGTGTTCTGGTTTGCTAGTGATCTCATTGAGCACATATGGGGCTGTGGTCCAGCTGAAGCCATTTATCTTTTTGTACTAGAGCCTGCTTAGCGTAACCTCTCTGTCCAGTCAGATTTTGGCCTTTCACTTAAGTTCCTGGAGTTAAGAAAATAGGCCAGCCTGTCCTTTGCCAAGGAGTAGTGAGAGGGGTGAGTGGTCAGCATGTGAGAGTAGTTTCAAAGCTTACTGTAAAAAAAAAAAAAAAAAAAAAAAAAAATCAATCACTACTCAAATGTCCCATGAATTAGAAATGCTTCTCTGAACAATAGAAGTTTTTAAGAGAGGCATTAAAGTTGTTGAGATTAAACACAAAATGCTTTTTATGTGTTTAAACTTAAAAGTATTAAGTCTGTAGACTCAAGCTGGGAAAGAATAATAAATATAAGCGTTTCAATTCAAAATAGTTGAGAATGGCACTAGAAGCTGCTACAGAATTTCAGGTGATATTGTTGAATATGATGTTGAATATGATGTTAATGAAGTTGATATCTGCTTTTGATAGATCAAGCAGTTGTGTTACTTATTCAGGGATCAGCAGGATATCATTAAGTATTTGTGGATAGGTTGCTTTGCTGAGGTCATTTTAATTAACCAAAATAACAGCAGGTGATAGAATATTTGATCTAAAATATAAGATAGCAGCGACGACAAATGAGGAATAATTCTAAATGCATGTGCCAGCGGTATTGGTAATGGGTAGGTAATAGGTTTTATTTTAAATAGAGGTATGTGGAAATCTGCCTGCCTTTAAAATAAATTCATCTATTTAGGCAATCAGCTGCTACTGAACGGTCGGGGTCCTGCAGAAGGCCAAATTGTAATTTGCTGATGGTAGCTTTTAAAATGTCTTTACTCTGTGTCTTTTGTTTTCTGTTTTTAAAGCTCGATTACCTTAGTCAAATTGATGCTGACTGGATGGGTAAAACAGTCAATGTAGTGTTAAAGAAAAGATACTTGTGACTGAGTGCCAGTGAAGGCTTTTGTGAAAATAATAGCATGTCCCTTCTGTCAAAAAATCTCGTCTATGCTTTTAGAAGTGCATTGCTGTATCTGTATATTTAAAAAAAATTAAAAAATTCTTGATGGATATAAGTCTGTTAAACAATCCTCCTCACCCTGGGGTTTCTCATTAATAAAACACTGAGTTTTTAATCCCTGTAACATACAAAGTTTGGGTATCTTGACGTGAAAGCATTTGGGTTTTTGAACGTGTTAAACAGGGTCATGTTTGATAAAGATTTTTACATGTTAAGTTTATGAAAACAGGTTGACCTCTCTGTAACTCCAAAGGAAGAATGATTTCAGGTTTTACGAGAGTTATTCTTATCAGTAGGTACATTAGTAAGAATAGTGGCTGAAAAAACCCTGCAATTGAACCAAACCATGTCAGGGAAAAACTGAACGCATCTGAGGTACTCGTAATTCCCCTAAATGTCTGTTCTAGCACTAAATGTATAAGCATGGTATTCCCCATGTGGATTTGACTGGTTTTGGCAACGTACACTCCTCTTTCCTCATTTTCGATGCCAGATGCTTGGAAAATATTCTTTTAATTATCTAACTTCAGCTCTTTGGTCTGCTTTTTTTGTAAAGATCTAAACTGTAGCTTTACTTATACTCATGTGACTGTTGCGGCTTGCTGGGGAATACTGATTTAACTGAGAGCGCAGCTTCACCTGGTGTTTTTTTAACAGCATATTCCTACACAGACACCTAAGTAATAGCCATGCTTCTGCAGAACATAACAGCTCTGGAAGCTATAGCATATTAAACAGACTCACTGCAACTCTCTCTGGGACTAATCCTTCCTTTGCTCCTGCAAGCCATTGCATTTGGTGCAGATATTTATTTTTTTCTCTCTGCTTTTTAAAACAAAGGCAAAACTTACAAAAAATTTTTGAGATAAACAGAGGCACGGGGGGAGGAGGGGGGAAGAGAAGAGTAGGGAAGGTGCTATGGCAGGCAGCATTCTCATCTTACATGAGGATTATTCATTATTGTACAGCAAATACTAACTAGTTGATTAGAAGAAATTACAATGAATGTTTTAGTCCACTTACCAGAATATGTACTTAATTACTCCTAATTGTATAAGCATGTCTCAACATTTATCGTAACATAGTAGGCTGCTTTTTTAGTACTTGTAGAGCATGTGTTACGATCTAATACTCCCACTGTTAAACTACTCCTGTCTTATTAGAAATGGTTGGGTAAAAGTGCCTACCTCTTCTGGTTATATCTGCACAACATCTTGCCTTATTTAGGACTAAATATGTCACTAGGATAACAATTCTTCTTGTATCCCTTCTTCTTAAATGGAGGTGATATACCTATAAGGAAAGGTCCCATAACACTGGAAAAGGCAGGAGGCTTCTGTCAGTTGTTTTGGTTTTGATGCATCATTAATTAATGAATTGTGCCTGCTCAAAAAAGTAGTAAATATGTTTTCATAATCTGTCACTGCAACATGTCATTTATAACCTGACAGTGTTAAAAATAATGTTGGAGATTACCTAAAGCATTTTGAGATATAATGGTTTATTTAGCATTTATCTTTCTGTAAGACTTGAAGTGCTAAGTGACCTGCAGGGCTCCATGGGCACATCTATGCTGTTCCAGAAGTGCAGGCTAGAATACTGATAGGTCTCAGCTCATGCAAAGCTGGGCTAGTTGGATTTTGTTCTGTTGCCCTCCTAAAGTCCCTCTGCCCCTGCTTCTGGCCTGGAGAGGCTGGAGGAGAGTTGGTTACGTGCACGGTCCCTTGGGCGGTCACTTGGTGTACGATGGCTGAACGCTGCAGTGGGCCCTGGTCCCTGTTGTTATATATTAGAAGTCAGTCTGTCGTAGTTGCAAGCCTAGAATAGGCAAAGCAGGTTATTATCTGCAGTGCAAAAGGACAATGCTTCCATTGCCACCCCTGGGTGACAGTAGTCTTGCCTATTGTGAGAAGTTTTGCTTACAGTGAGAAGTCTGAACTGATGCTATTGTGGCCGAAAATACCATCTGAAATGCAATTTGCTGCTTAGCAGTTGGGGTTTTATAGGTGTTGAAAGGTTATATGTAGAATACAAACAGACAGCACTTGATTTTAACTTTTAACACTTAGAGTTGTTTGAAGTTGATTTCTGCAGGTGATTGATTAGATCTGCAGGTGAGCGTGCTCCTCTCTTTCTTCATCATTAGCACACAGAGGAAAATCCTTTCTTGCTGAACCCAGGTACCAAACAATTCCTTGGAACTTGACCTCAGAACCTAAGACTGCAGTGGTTTTAAAGAGCAGGAGGATTTGATAGCATTACTTTTAAGAGACCAAACTTGTTGCTAAGCGATCCCCTGACTTTCCCTGGGCAGGGTGTCGGAAGAAAGGGTTTGGTTGCCACTGCCAGGCATCTGCATTAGTAGAAGAAATTTCTTGGTAGCATGACTCGGGCCAAGGTCTTCGCCAGAATGCGTGCTCTTGACTTCAGATGCTCCTCCAGAATCCTCCCCTTTATGGAAAGATGACTAGTGAGACAGTGATGCTTTCAGTTGACCTTGCTCAGTGTATGCCTTAACAAAATTGTTGCTGATCCCTATCAAGAGCAGTAGTGCTGATTAAAAATGCCTCTACTTACTCCAACAAGTTCACTTTCTAGCTTTCTCTTTAGTTTACCCGGAAAATGGCCACTTATTTGCTGTGTGTATTGAAACCATCATTGCAGTGTGCTCTTGCTGCATTTTTGCATGTTGTGCTTCTAAAATAGCATATAATTTAAAGTTGCTTTTCATATAGAAATGGTATTTGCCCCTGGTACATTTAGACCAATTTTCAGCCTCGTCTTATGGGTGTTTGTGCTCATCCCTTATCAACGAGCCATCGGCTAGTAGCTATGATGCTTAGAAAATCTAAGCTTCAGGAGTGAGTCGGACTCTTCATGCTATTCATCTATTTTTTGCTACTTTAACCATAGCTCTTAAACACATTCATCAAATGGAGTGGTGGATGATTTTGGAGGCATTTGATTCCTTACTTTGTTATTTGGTATATTATGCTTCAGAGGCTCAGTTATAGTTGTTTGGGTCCATATGCCAGATATCATATAAGCACAGGACGTGAAGGTGGTAGTTTTATACTTCAGCACAGGGCCTTTGCCTGTGCCCAGTGCCTACCCAAGGGTTTGATTTCTGGATGAAATGTTGCGTTTGCTTTGAATCTGCTTGATAGATTTTTTTGCATTAATGTCAGAGTCACTAGCCACGGGCTTGCTGTACTGTGAATCGTGTGTTAAAAGGCTATAGACAGGCACTTTCATTGCGTTACTGTTAAAGGACAAAATAGGTTTTGATATTAAGCTCTCGTATCGTTTGGATTTTCTGGATGCCTCTACAAGAACTAGAGGATTACCAGTATTTCAGTGGTTACTTCAGTAATAAAGTTGGATGAGGAGCTTGCCTTTCTTTATTGTTGTTTATAGTTCTGTTTTATAAGAGAAAGGCGATTTTTCTGGCCAGGGGGAGTTTTAAATTTGTTTTAAGTAGAACTGAAATTTTGCCTCTAATTCCTCTACTGTTCTGCATGCCAGCTTCAACACGTGAGCTTGCCAGGGGTGTGTTGCTCGATTTATCCCCATGTTCCCATTGCAGCAAAGTGACAAAGGATAGTTCTGCATCCATGTGCAACAAGTTAGGTAACAGTTAAAGTATGAGTTAAGACACTAACCAGCTTCACCTGCAGTATTTTGTATGTTTGTGACTTGTATCTGGATGAGTGCTTAAACTGAGTGCATGGCTAAGTCAATGATGGCTGTAAAATTTGGCAAAAAATACAGAATATGGCTGCAGACAAGGTAACAAACTTGGTTTAGATCTTTTACAGAGAAGAAGGTAAAAGTCCACATGCAGCGGACTGAATTCGCTGCAGGATGTTGGCCTGTAAAGCTGCTGAAGGACTTTGTTAGACCAGTGCAGAAGATAGGAAATGCCACTGAACAGAATGACAGAAAAAAATCCAGGGGGGAATTTCTGATTTTTCAGCATTAGTTGTAGGAACTTTTCCTAAAGCATTTGGAAAACCTTTTCTTGTTCCATGCCTACATCTCTGAATCGTATCTCAGGTAATTTTTAAATGTTCTCTCTTAAATATAATAATTCTGTAGGTTCACGTTAACTGCCGAACAAGTTTCTTAGCTAGAACTGTTTCCTAAAAGGGAAGAAACTTTGTGGCATATTTTGAAAATGTAAGTAAAACAAAATCATTCTGTCGATCTTTCAAATAGCTCTGCTTTATGCTCGTTCAGGTTTCCAGTTTTCCTTTTGTGACTGTTTCAATAAATATTCTGGTGGGCATTTTGATGGCAAAGAATCGAGCAAATATCGGTCTGCTGATACAAAAGAATACTGAGTTGCAATCATGAGTAGTCACACAAGATACGACTCCCCTACTGCTTCTCCTCTGATTAGAGGGCTAGAAAAAAAGTGGTTTTTTTTTTTTAATCAGTTTTAACAAGTATTTCTTCAAAGCAACATTTCTGGATTCGTTACTTGATCAAACTATATACAAATAACTTCTTCACAGTTTTTTTCAGTAAATAACATTATTAAGTTGCAAGAAAATGAAGCTTCAGGCAAGGAGTCACAGACACCAAGAAAATATTCATATTTCAGTTATTAATTTCATGCAATTCAGGGGATCAAAATGAGGCTTCTTTTTTTTTTTTTTTTTTGTATAGCCATAAGAAAGATGTAGGTACCTTTGGGCTCTTACTTCAGAGATCCTGAGACGATACTACTAGAACCTGAAAAACTCTGCAAGTTCCTGCCTCCCCCCTTTGTCTTCACAAAACCACAGTCCAAGGAATTTGCTGTGAAGTAGGTGTGAGTAGGCCTGTGAATGGTGAGAGAGGACCATGGCAAGGGTATAGCAAGCTTTGTTTGAATGGTAATGGCGGGGAGGGGTAGAAGAGTTGAAGAGGCTTAGATTGTTTTTACTTAGTCTCAAGAAAAAAGCAGGGCAACTTTTGTGTAAAAGAAACAGATTTATGTGAAATGGAGGTAATTTGTCTTTGACCTGTGGACTGGATTTCTTAATCTGGGGTTGTGAATTGAAAAAATTGAATTCCTTTTGAATCCTAGTTAGGAAATCTCTCTTGAGAATAAAATAGTATAGAGTCCTGGTTTTAATGGAGAAGCTGCTGTAAGGGTGACTTTGTTTCATGTAATTGCTTGGGGACCTCTGTCTGATCTCTTCACTTGGAGCTAATACTACAAGCTTTAATTGAGTAAGACTCCTCTTGAAGTGATAATCATTTACATCATGAGATTCACTTCTAGAGCTGAATATCTTGGCCTTTGTCTCGAAGAAAAATGAATTTTACACCCCTGCATAAAAAAACTGCTGACAGCAGCACTTACTCCTGCCCCTCCAGCCTGGAGTTTCAGCGCTTCCAGAATGAACTCCCCAGATGGTTCAGATGCAGTGATGAGCACTCTGTTCCTTTCCCAAATTCACCGTGCCAAGGGGTGCGGACAGCCCAGGCTTCAAATCCAAGGTAATAGGATTGGCAGCCTTTAAAATAAGTAGCATAAAACAGAACTTCCCTTGTTTTCTCTCTTTCCTAGTTTGGGCTGTTTTAAGAGTGTATTACTAATTTTGCACTCAGGATTATCATAGAATGTCTGAAATCCTCCTGGAGCATGGATAAAAATCAATGGCAATTCCATGCTTGAAGTAATACTACAACTTAGAGATGGCAGTTCCAGGTGTGGCAGACTTCTAGGGAAGAGAGAAATCTGCAGTCGTTTGGGTTGATTCGTAAAAAATACTGAGGATGAACCAGGAAATACATGTGGGAAGAGAGCAGGCAGAATAAAGGGCAGACAAGGCAAAATATTGCCTACGACTAGCAGCTTCTCTTGTACGCAGCATCTTAAAGCTTAGACCAGTGTATGAGATCAGGGCAGCATGGGAGAGTGCAGGTTGCTCTTATCCATAAATGTTATCAGGAAATAAATACTTGAGCGATCCTGTGCTGAAAAGGAGTCTGACATGAATGAAACAAATTGTGGGTTTAGTAACTGAGAGCCTTTTTGGTCTCTAGTGTCAATCTTCTTTAAGAAGGTGCTGTAAAACCCTGCTGGTGCCAGTTTCAATCTCTGTTGATGCTAAATGTAGCAGTCTTGGTGATATGCTGTTGCTAGTAAAAGCTCTTTTTGCGGAAAGAAAAACCTTTGTACTTACTGATGAGACAACAGGTTTTTTATTTTTAAAATTATTTGAACCTTTCTGTAGCTGAGAAAATGCAGAACACTTTCGTTGCAGGTGGCAGTGATCCTCTGCATCCTCAGGCTCTAAATTAGGTTCAGTCATGATTCTGTTCAAAACCTGGGTGCAAGGAAACAGAAAAGGAGTTCATGCAGAAGGAAGAACCCAGTGAGAATGCTTATTTGTTTGTCTGCCTCCTGTTGCTGGAGGGAAGTAGTTGGTGCTGGTGATAGAGCTTTTCTTAGGGACTGCTTCAGGAAAGTGCACCAAGCCTTGTAGTTCTGGAGAGTCATTACTGATCTTGGATCTTCCATGCCAATCCTACTTTGTGTTTTGCACCCTGGCTGTTAATACAAACACACAGCCTGATTTAAAATACAAATAATCAAGAACAAACTGAATATGAAGTGCCTGTGTTTTGCTGGTTTGGGGTTTTTGCGGGGAAGGGCGGGGGTTGGATTTTTTGTTTTGGGGTTGGTTTTTTTCCCTTTTCTTTGACTTGCCTTCCTTTGCACACTCATGTTAAACTTCCAGAATGTTGTCTAGGTAAGCAATTAATAAACATGTCTTAGAAAATTGGTTCTCAATATCAGGTAAAATTTGACACTTCTTAAAAATGTTTCCATCCTACGTTAGATTAGCCAGCCTTGTAGCGGCCTGTCGGGATGGAGTCAAAGGAGGCAACTGTTATTCCTGGAAGGCAATGCAGAAATGCAGACTGTGATGGCGTGGCGTCTGCTGCTGCACAGCCGTTTCTCTGCATTCACCACTGTACTCTTGGCCTCTTAATGACATCTGTGGGGACTGTAAGCATCCCATCAAGCTTTGTATATAAATTCAGATCTCCAGTACTACAGCAACTTTATAGCAGGAGGAGGAGCATGCTTAGAAAGGCAGAAAAGCAGTGAGTCAACAGGCTTTGATGCTTACCGCCTTTCTTTGCTGTTCTATGTTAAGCAGCAGAACAAGACACTCAAAATCCTTGCTGACTTGTGGCCAAATCCTAGAAATCTTCTCCAGCGACGATGTTTTGGCAGCTTTCACGGAACAGATAACTCGTAAGGATAAGGATAAGGTCTTAGTATGTTTATCAAGGAGCGCCATGCTGTCATTCATCACGTAGTTGCTACAAGTTCTGGTGATGTCATTGAGCTTCAGCGTTCAGGCAGATTTCTTCAGTGACCTAACTTGGGTTTGATCTGAAAGGACTTTGTCTGCAAGGCATTTAGATTCCCTCGGGATTTGTCAGGATGATGACAGAGTATTATTGCATTTCTTTTAATGGTATCTGCAGTAACAAGTTAGACAAATATAAACGTTCTCTGGAAATTTAGATGAAAACTAGTCTGAGACTTATACATCGCCTCCTCAGAAAAAGTATTTAAGTGGGAAGAACATACAATGAGTATTAGCTAATTCCTTTGATCACATTGACATTGAAGATAGCCAGTGTTCCTCCTCCTCTTTGACAACATGGTATGCTGTTTTCTGTACGGCAGCATGCTGCACTGGCAGGGAAGAGGCTGCTCTGACGGCCTGGCACATGCAGGTGCATTTTTGTCAAGGTAGAACTGATTAAAAGTCATTAGTGATTAATATATGATTTGCACATGGATTGTCAGGAGTGAAATCTCTCAACCTGATGGAATATTCTTGGAAACATTAAACAAAATTACTTCAGTCCTTTCTCTAGTGAAAGGATTTAAAGCAAGAAAGGTTTCTATCTGCTGAAAAATGGAGACCACCTACCTTTGATCAGGTTTCTTTAGACTAACAGTGTTTTAGAAGGGGAGGCTGCAGGTGTAAAAACCAAAATTTGTCAAGCCCAAATTTAAAGAAAACTAAGTGAATTTTAAAATAATAAAGTTTTCTCTTTTTCCTTTATAATAATTTGTAGCAAACAGATTAATAATTTGAAACTTAATCGGACAACACAGCATCCCTTTTTAAACCTGAAAAAAGAAGGGTGATCAGAGGACAGAGCTCTTGATTGCGTTCAGAAAGGTGAATAAAATTCTCCACACCCTCTCATACTTCTCAGATTTCATATAGACATCTCCCAGCTTTGGTGAACGTTTCGATATGATTATTCCAAATTGCCCAAAATCACAGTCCTGAGCAGTAAGGGAAAGAAGGTGCATCCGCAGTGGTGCAAAAGGACTAAAATAGTAGCCTTGCTTTTCTTCACAAAACAAGCAAAAATCGAATCAATTCTGCTTGTATTACTTGATCGTAACTGTTACAGCTCCTGTCAATAGTCTTTTGACCTTAAGTTTTCTATGTTGATTTCAAGTCGATTTACATGGCATAAAAAAAAAAAAAAAGGAATCAATATCAGCCAGTATAATGTCTTTGTACATTGTTTGTATGCTTTATATGTCACCCATCCAACAGGGAAAAGGAAAAACATATGGCAGTTTAATTGTGTTTAATTTCCTAAAATTGCTTCCTGTGCTATTCTTCCTTAGTTTGTGATGAGCTTCCCTCTTTAACGTACTGTTTGCAGAATCGGTGCTTCCCTGAAATGCTGAATAAAGGTTTACAATTTACTCTGTCCAATTTGACTCCTTCAGCAATGTAGGTGTTGCATAGGTATTTATGCTGTACGGGATAGGTCAGGCCATCCACAGCAGGTTCAAAAGAAGTTGTGTTCTGAGCTTAAGCCAGTGCAGTACCCAGGCCTCCCAGGTCTATCCTGGCTACATATTACAAAGATAGATTGGAGAAGGTGAAGGGGAAAGTCCCCTCCACGTGGCAGTTCAGGTATTTCGATGACACTGTAGGAAACAGAACTTACAGAGGTAGAAACTGATAGTATAGCTGCTTTTGTCTCTGGTTGGATTTTTAAGTCTGTAGTACTGACCTGCTTTTGGCAGCATCCTTGCGCTGTGTCCATCCAAATAAAAGGGGGGGGGGAATATTTGTACATTCATCCTAGCAAATTTAGAAATTATATTTCAATAGGCATTTGAAGTATTTCATTTCAATTGTTACGTTCCTCTTCCTCAATGCACTTTTTTCTTTTCCCACTTTAAACTACAGATGAATACTGTTCATCCAAAAATATTTCTCCAGTGATGATTTCTTTCAGGAGCATTTCTGTTTGCAGCCTAAATAAATAATTTTATCTTCTTGCTGTTATGGCCCTGACAGATGATATTTTATTTATTTATTTATTTAGCCAACCGATATTATCCAGCTCACTGAGGTAAAAGAGCCCCTTCTTCACATGTCAAAGCCCTTGATGTGCTCAGACAAGATACTATTTATTGTCATTTTCCCCTCATTTTTTATCATTACAACTATAATCACTTTTTGCATAAGGTTATTTCTGAAAGCTATAAAAGGATGAAAAAAATGGTCTGTTTTGGTATTGAAACTGCGGTGCTTGGATTGCTTCTGCATTATGAGACAGCTGAGCTGTATGTGTAATACATCAAAAAGGATAAACAATGCACATTTAAATGGTATCCTGATACTGCTGAAGAAGATATGATGGTCTTATCAGAAGGACTTGTAGAACATGAACGAAAGAGAGCTTGTCAATATGGTAGTAAGGGGCCTGAGGTTTCCTCATGCCCTCAAGTTACTTGTTTAAAATTGCCCAGATTCCTTACATACCTGAATTTGTTGGTTACTGAATTTTGGCTCTGCTGCTTTCTAAGCTGATGTCCTCAGTCATGTTTTGGAAAGGATGGACTTCAAGATGAGTGCGCTCTAGTGTCCACTGCTGGGAGGATAACAAAACCAGCTAAGCTATCTTGCCTCCTCAAACCTTCTCAGCCAGTTAGGTTTTGCTATCAAATCCCTGGGAAATGTGTCTTCCCTATAAAACAGTACCTATTATAAATTGGTGGCTTTTCTTCAGGTTCACTGAATAAAACACAATACATTTCTCCTTTCGTTTCAACCTGAATGTTTTCATTTTTCCTGGCCATCAGAAGGCCCCCACAAGTCTTTCTTGTCCCATGCAATTTCATCTAACATAATTGGCTTGATTTTAGTGGTTGCAGGTAAACCTTCTTGAAACCTTTTGATACTGTTTAATAGGAAAGATGGTCTCCTGGTGTGAGGCTGACCGAAACAAAGAAGTTGCAACTTGGAGAATCTCATACATACCTATTCTTTTTCTTTAAAAATGCCTGGGTTTTGGCTTGCAGGCATTATTTGACAATGCAGAAGGGAAAAGGAGGGAAAAAAATAACCAAACAAAAAAGTAATTGTATCTTATCTCCAGTACTGTAAATAATATTTAAAGGAGAGACTCCTATTTTTCACTCTAGCTTCAAAGTTAGTCCCTCACTGCCTGTGTTTTGAGCAGCTAAACAGTAAATCACCTGCAGTGGGACTTTTCTTTATGCTTTTGCGAGTTTAGTTGGAATATAAGCCACCCCACCAGAAGTTGTATGTGCCGGCAGGGGCTGGGCTGAGTTTATTTAGCCTGTGTTTTCACTGTATTTTTACACATCTTGCCAGTGATCTTAGCAGCAGGAGAAGCAAATGAGAACTGAGAAAGGGCAGAAAGGGGCTACAGCGGAAGCCTTGACTGAGACAGCTTTTCCCCTCCCAGTCCTTCATTTCAGTATAGTCAGTTTTAGTTGGTGTTTCTTTACTTTTAAAGATGTTCTTTTTATATATATTAATTTATATATGTAAAAGCACACACAGTGTGGCTCCAGCCTGAGGTCTCGGCAGCTACTGGAAGCCTCAACTGTGCTGCTGGGAATGGTGCTCCCACGGGAGAGGCAGCACACACTGTATAAGCATGTGTGTATATATATATATAAAAAACCCTCTATAATGCTCCTCTGCTAAGACAGTATGTGTTTAGTGCTTTGAAGGAGGACAGACTTTCCTGGCTGCTGGGCACCATTTCACCTGTTCTGGGGACGCTGAGGGGGCTGGCACTGCCCTGGGCTGGGGCTGCTGGAACCGGCCGGAACCGGCCGTGCCCCCTCACGGCGCAGGTGGCACCAGGGCACCCCCACAGAGTTAACTGTCCCTTGCCAAAACACTTGTGACAGTTTGTGCTGCAAATACTGGAGAAATTGCGCTTGGTCCTCAGACCGTGAGACTTCTTCCCCAGCTTTCCAGCGGCTCTGGAGCCTGGCCTACGTTTGATTCCCTCAGAGTCACAAGGAAGACATTTTGCCTGCGGATCTGCACCCGGTGAGCCGTGGAAGACATCTCCTGGACTGTTGTCAGGTAAGTTTGGTTCTTTTTATAACCTTTCTCCTGTCAAAGTGACATGGATATTTGATAAGCATGCATTAGTTTTTATTGTCTTAATAGTCAGTGTGGCAATATTTATTTTTAATCGTGTGAGCAGAACTAGGGGTTAGGCTGAGAGCATGCAGCCATTCCTCTGAGGGGTTTTGTGTTAAAAAAAACCCCAAACCGAAAACAACAAAAGAAAACAAAATCAACCCCACAAACCAACAAAACAAGAAATGAACACCGCCTCCCCCCAAAAACCCAAACCAACCACCAACAAAAAACCAAATCCAAGCCACAACCAAACCCCCATGAATGCCTGCCTTGTTGTGAAGTATGACCCCCTGCAATATCCACAAACAGAGGGAATGTTTTATGACATTGACTATGTAATGCTTTAAAAATCCAGCTTCTGGGCTACAGTTGGAAAGAAGGTAAATCCATAGGAAATGGGAGGTTGTTAGTTTGGCTGTAGGGAGAACAGCACAGATGATGGAGACTGTTGAAGATAAGCCAGGAGGCGAAAATAATGCGTGATAGGCATTACAAGGTGCATAAGGTTTTAGACAGAAGAAGATAATTAAGGTCACT
Organism: Strix uralensis; assembly: GCF_047716275.1. Classification (NCBI taxonomy): domain Eukaryota; kingdom Metazoa; phylum Chordata; class Aves; order Strigiformes; family Strigidae; genus Strix; species Strix uralensis. The sequence goes on from NC_133974.1 coordinate 134,051,294, forward strand.
GTGGGAAATAATTTCCAGGCTTTGGGGATTTTAAAAGAGGTTTTTTCTTAATTTATAGATTAGACTAATTTTTGTAGTTTTTCCCAAACAAAACCTGACTTTTTAAAAATAACACACTGCAACCCGTACAAGCTTTTTGGTGATCTGTGGATCAGATGCGTAATTATCATTGCACATTGTATTATGGATTAAGTCTGTAGCTGGTTTTCCTGTTTCCTGATGGTGGACTGGCAGAGTTGCAGCTCATAATCTGAACGTTTTTCCTATGCTGTGGGTGTGATTTACAAACTTAGAGGAGCACTAGTACATATGGAATAATTTTAGTTTGGAAAATCCAGAAGTACTGTATAGAAAAGCTATAATGTTTTTCATATCCTTTTCCCTAACTCATATCTTAACTTGTTTTTCCACCATTGTCCATTTATAAATTTTTCGCTGCTTTTCCACCCCCTACCCCACCCCCAGCCCTCTTTCCTTAACTTAGTGTTCATTATCCCACAGATCACACGATGTTCATACAGTCCTTTGGCGGATGGTTAGAAAGATGGTGCTGATGAGCACTTAAACATGTGAACTTTCTTTTCAATATCGACACTTTTGGTAAAGATCTTCCAGGGAAGAACAGCACATTAGTGAGGTGGTTGAGGCTCCCAGACCCTCGGCTCTGCAGCCCCAGCAGAGTTTCCCGAAGCAGTTTTGTGTTCTGGGCAGGACCCTCTTCATTGCACGCTCTTGTTAAGTGCTGGGTTTTATCCCTTTCTGCGGTGGGTGGCCCCTTGCTGGAAGCTGTTCAGTCCCACGCTGAGTTGGGCTGCTGTTAGGTTCTGTGTCTCTCGCTGGGATTGAGCCGAGCTTTCTGAAATTCATGCTCTTTTGAGAGCATGTGAGGCAGGACAGAGCTGAAGAAACTCGTTTGGGCGCCAGGAGCAGCATAGGCACGTTAGCACATGGCTATAATTGAGCCAGCTCAGAAGCTGTAGGCAGTGTAGCTGCATTTTATCCTCCTGAGCAGGTGAATTAGTCTGCAGGGTGCTATCTGGCTGCCTTTGGGTGAGGGAGTGATGCAGGCTGATGCTGTATCACAGTATTTATTTCATTGGTGCTTTGCTGACCTCTGTCACTGAGTGAGCATGAAATCGTTAACTTCTCTAGGCAGAACTGTTGTGTTGCTCCATTCCCTAAGCTTTCCTCTTTTCCTGGGTCTGGGGCGTACTTACCGCCTCTGATACGTGGTTTTTGTTCTCCCAGATGCTACAAAGCAGCGAGGGTTTATTGGCATTAGCGTTCTAGATATTGTGACTATTTAAACTTGTCATGCCTTGTGGCTAATGTTAATGCTGTTTCTAAACAGCTATATAACTTTCAATGGGAATGAACCTTTTTATTAAAAAAAAATAAAATTAGTGGTGTATTTTAGTTTCCCCTATGTGTTTGGGAGAGAGAAAATAATTGCTGTGTCCCTGATCGTTACAGAACTGCCTGAAGGTATTGCCACTACTGCTTTCTACTTTTACCTACCGAAGTTCTTTTTTTCATACGTGTTCTGGGTAGAGCACAGGATTTTAGGGGGAATAAGGTTCTTCTCCTACATGTTTTATTTTCATGATACCGTGTGGCATAGTGATATTGATAAAACCTTGTTTTATTCTTCTACAGTACTCTTGACTCAAGGTAACCTTGACATTCACTTCTGGGACTTGATTTATTTTCTAAAGTTAAATGGCTATGTTAATTAACCAACAATTTAGGCTTCTTTACCACATTCAGTAAAACCTGCCTAAAATGAGTGAACCAATAGCTGTTTCCCTGAACTAATTTAGGAAGGAAACTTGAAGTGCTGTGGGGAAGACTTTGATTTACTGCAGTATTTTATGTATTCCACTAGCTTTTTCGGTTGTCTTAGTGATGCAGAGGCAAAACGACGGCTAGCCTTGGATTAATGGTCAGGTTTTAAACAAGGTAAATAAAATCTTTAAAAGATAAGTATAGTTGATACAGAGTTAGGCATGAGCTAACTCTGATATGCTTTGGGGATTCCTTTGAATTCATGCTCCTGAAAATGAAAGAATCGCTCTGTGTGACAGATGCAGAGGGAATTTCCTGTGTGGAAAGAAAGAAAAAAAAACAAACCAATGCACCTTAATTAAACTTCCTGTTGAAAAGAAATCTTCAGGGAGTCAGAGGAGCTTCTCTGCAATTGCCAGCTGTGGAATTTGAATTTTGGGCACTTATTCATAGAAATCATTGGGGTTTTGTAGAGTTTTTATGTGTTCTTTTTTCTCCCCTTTAATTAGTGTCATAAATATGATCCTCGGTGGTTTTAAACTGGTGTAATTCCAACCTGAATTAAGTGCCACAATGGCTTCCCATCTGTATGTGTTTTTTCAAGGAGTGCCATAATGGACTGGGACAGAAAATGAGTAGTTGTAGGTTTAGGGTTAGTCAATAAAATAACAAGTCTGGTCTGGCTTGTTACTTTTTTTCTAAAGATAGAGTGAGATTGGGGAGGGGAGAAAGGAAGTATCCAAAAAACAGGTGAAGGAGGTCTATGAGATAGAAATCATTAACATTTTTGCCTTTTATTGTAGGAATTATTGAAAGTTAATCACCTGCTCTGTGTAGTAGTTATTGCCACAGACTGGCATTTAATGACAGGCCATCAAATTAAACAGATTTCCCACATCCAAGGATTTCCTTAAGAAAAAAAAGGGGATTGGGGGGTGAATCAGCTGTAGACCTCTTGCATTCCTCCCTCCTCCTTTCCATTTCTCTCTCTCCCCTTTGCCTCCAGCCATACATACTGCAGCTACTTATTTTCTGTCTGCTCCACAGGTATTACACTCAGACAAGCTCTGTCAAACTACTTAACCTCCTTTCACCAAAAGCCCTTTGGAAATAAGTAACATATGGGCAATATTTTGGGTACAGTTCACATTCAGAGTTTAGATCCAAGTGTGATTACTGTGGCCCAGATGCTCGTGCTTGGTTTTGTGCGTAGCTATCTAATTTCATTAACTCAGTGCTCCCAGAATTCCTGCCTGCAGTTCAGGTAGTGGTGCTCATGAGTTCATCAGCCTGTATAATGCACAGGTGGGCACGACAAAGCTATTCTTTTCACCTCTGTTAAAAAGCTAAGTGTTGTCAATCTTGAGTCATAAGCAGCGTTGTGTCCACTTAGTTACTGGTGTGCGGATTGGTGCTGAGAAGGTGGCCAGTTGCATAATGAAATGGTCCCGCCGTTGATGACATGCAGTGAATTCCTCCTGTTGCTTCCTTGTTTCTTCGGTCCCTTCCTGTTTTTATTTCTGTGTTACAAATCATTTTTTCCAAACTATGATTTTGAAGTGCACTCCAGGTAGCTTTTGATATTTCTCGTAGTTTTCATTTTAGTAATTTACCAAGTCTGAATCATCATGCTGAAATTTGTCCTTTCAGCCTGAGGCCCCTAATATTCTCTAACTGTTCGGCTGAACTCAGTAATTACAGAAAATTACCTCTGTAATTTTACAATATCTTCCTCTCCCAGTGATTTCCCAATGTACTTGCCATATATGCAGTTTTACTGTGAAGTTGCTATGTAAATAACCCTAAATGGACATCTGTCCAATTTATAGTTACTATTGTTTGGTGCTAGCAAAAAGAGGAATAATTAGCTTGTGTAGGGCAGATGGGGGTTGTTTCAAAATTGTTAAGCTAGTGAAGATATAAAGTGGAATTCTGGTTACCCAAAGTCAACAGTAAATCTCTTATTAATCTTAAAGCAGTGTTTGACCCAAATTTATTAAATATTTTTTTCAAACCAATGGAAGTAAATGAGATTTTGGGATCAGCCTGTACTGGTGATCATTAGATTTCATGGGAAATAAAAATCCTGAGACTTAGCAAGCGCTTGGATTTTTTTGCTTGTTTGTTTTTCCTAGTGAAATAATGAATGTTAAGTCGAATGTGAATTGTTTGTAATTCCCTGCTGAAAAGTTTCAGGCATCTAACCACAAGATAGAAGGAAATGCATCATGCGCTAATCAGGCAGAACAAGGAATAACGAAATAGGAGGCTTGATGCAAACATTTTACTGATCTCAGCTATGTAAATGCTTGTGAATATTGCATACGTTTATAGCTAATTAGCTCACTTCTTGAATTACTATGAATTGTATTATTGTAGCTGCTGTGAGACCAGGACTAGCGTTCCAAGGTGCTACCAGGGAACACAAAAGAAGGTTTATTGGAGGAGGCTGGCAAATTAAACAAAAAACCCCAAAGCTTCTCTCTAAGCCTGACTGAAGAGGCAGGAGTGACAAACAGATGATGAGGCAGTGGGCAGTGCTGGCCAGTGTCCAGTGTTTACGTCAGCTGAGTAAATGCTGAACAGCAGCTTCTGCACTCCACCAGCATCAACTGCGTTCATTTTTGAAAGTATTTTCAGAGTGCTAAGGTGGTATTTGAAGGGAAACTCAATACAGTATTTGTCTAAGACTATGAACCCTTCCCTCTCCCCAGGAAAAAAAAAATAAAAATTGTTAATATAAGGAGAAGGGGGAACAATCCCGGAAGTCTTTGTGGATCAATATTATGTTGAGTAAAGGAAATAGGAGGTTTGTTGATGTTCCCACGGGTACAAGTTATATCAACTGATGTGCAAAGAAAAAACGTACTCTGCAAGGAACACATTAAGCGCTGCCATGCATTCACTCATTCATTTGTAGTTAAGTTACAGATCAGATGAAACATCTTCTAACTAGTGTCTCTTGCTTTATGGCTTTCCAAAGAACTCTGTGGCAAGGTTGACATGGGGGCAGGATTATACTGTTCCCTCTTAGAGTTTTGGATGCTGTTTCGTTTTTATTACTGAAGGGTGATTGCTTGAAGTGTGTTACTTGAAGTGTTGTGCGGGTGTTGATACACCACCAGCAGTGGCAGAAACATTAGGAGGGATGTTTTATTCATTCCTGGAGGGTTTTCAGCATGTGCTCTTTCTAAACTTGATCAGATAAGTGAAGGTAATGCTAGGTAAAATGTCAGTGCTGTATCTCAACTAGTCCATCCCTGTTTGTGCTGGCTGGTGGACTTGTTACAAGTGCCTGATGTCAAAGATCAAGAGAGCAGCAACCCTGCACGTCAGTCTGTACCTCATCTGGGAGGAAGCTTGTGTTGTACCTCTGTTCCTCCTGATGCATGGCAGGGAACAGTGGGTGGGGGTACCCAGTGCATACAGGGAAATCTTGGTCTGAAGTGACTTCAGTTCTATAGCCTCTGTAAAAAAAGAGTAAGAACAATAAATTAAATGCACACGCTCACATGCATCCCCCAAAACGTGAGTGATAATGACTAAGAAAATGTTTCTGGATGAATAAAGTGTTATTGTAAAATATAACCTAACAGCAGAAGTCTGTGGTTGAAATGACTTAAAATAGCACAGCTGTAGTAAAGTTCCAAGTGTCAAATTAACATTTCTGGTTTATTTCCATTTTCAATTCCTGTAGTTTACATTATAACTGCATTGAAGTGCTATTAAGAGCGGAGCCCAGATGTTGCTGCTGATTGTTATTGTTTATTGTTGTACAGAAGGCAAATAATATCTGATTTCTGTTACAAAACACTGGAGATAAATACAAGCATCGGAATGGGATTTAAATGTGGTTGCTACAAGTATGATGCATTTTTCCTTGCCCTTTAAGATCTCTATTTCTTACCCCCACCCCATAATACTTCTAGTACAATATTTGACAGGTTCTGTACCATACAACTTCCCTGAAGTCTGAGAGAGATTTATAGTTATGTACTTTCATCACTCAGGGCAACTTTAAAACAACCTACTAGCAAGAAAATCAAGATTGCTTGGCCTCAAAGAAAAGCAAGTAAGAGTCTAAGCACAGTTTCAGGCAGATTCTCAGATACTGCAGATACCTGGGGTTGCGCCTCTGTTTTGGGCTATGTTGGCTCTTAGAATCACAGAATACTTTAAACTTGAAAGATCTCTGGAGGCCTCTAGTACAGTCGTTTGCTGAAATCGGGGCCAGCTTTAAGTTCAGTCAGATTGCTCAGGGCCTTTTCCAGCAGAACTTAAGGAGATCCTGTGGCTCATCTGGGCCCCTGTCTGTGTTTGACCAGCCTCATGGTGAAAAAGCTTTCTCTCTCTAATCAGAACTTCCTGTGTCCCAGTCTCACTTTTAACTTGCTAATAAATACTATCTTGCCTATACAGGCAAGAGAAAAAGATTATTCTTCTCCCTCTTTGGTGACTCACTAATGTAATTAGGCACAAGATACTGTACACTCATCTCTAGTTATACGTTAACAGACACGTATGATGCAAATGCCTCTGGGATAAATATAGGTAATTACTAGCTCTTGATGGAGACCAGATATGATGGTAATCAATTTGGTGTGACTGACTTCCATTTTGTTTGTCCTAGGCATATCTTAACAGTCACTTATGATGAATCCGTTAATATTCTCTTAATCATAATGCATTTTCAAATAGTTTAAAAAGTGACCCTACTGTAAGAATTGTTATTTGCTGTTAATATAGAACATCTCTAAAGACAACTTGCTGTAACTGTGTGGTTATCACAAGTAGCCTCCTGGTTTCTGACAGGGAGAACCTTTAACACAATTGAACTTTCCCATGTAGGTAACTGTCTGCTTTATATTGCTGACCCTGGCACTGTTCATTACAGTGATTAATTCTGCTGGGCTAAGGGTGTGCACCTGTAGGTTCTGAAGCTCATTGTACACCCACTTCTTTGATATCCCCTTAGGGAAAAAAACCCCTCCCTGAAAAGCCTTAAATCCTTTTTCCTCATCTTTGCTCATTGAAATTGGCATTCCGGACATGCCCGCTTGTGTGCAGTGTTTAAAGGCTGTCGATGTGCATGGGAGGACATGGCCTTCGTCTTGATGTGCATGGCTTGCTCTGTGTAGCCGTGGGATAAGAGTCACTTTGGGTTTGGGAGTCATTGGCTATAATTAATGTACACCTGTATATTCAAGACATAATGTGGAGAATGTCAGAGGGACAAGATGACACTCTCGTGTGACTCTGGCAGCATTTCCCCATGAAATTGTTGGTGGCAACATGGTCTCTGTGAGTTACTTCTGCTATTGGAAAAGTGGCAAAAAGACCAGTAACAAATCAGTATGCTTTGTCTCTAACTGCCACTTGATAGCATCTTGCTAAACTCTGCTTGGCACAGCACCCAGCAGACCTAGGGATAATATAGTGTTTAAAAAATAAAAAAAAAAAAATTTCAGTACGTCCCAAAACTGCACACCCATTGCACTAGGCAATGCATATCACTTTGACAGGGAAACCAGATTATTTTACCCTGTTAAACACAGCCAAGTGTTTTGATTCAGTTTAGTACTAAATTATACTTTCTGCACAGCTCACAGGTTCGTGTGAAATGGTGGTCAGTTCCTTCTTTTCTCCTGTTTCAGTTACCTGAGGACGGTATATCATTTTAGACAGTGCAGGCTTCCTTTGAACAATATGGGTGCAGGAGCTGTAGTGGGAAATACAGGAGTGCGAAGGCATTTTGAGATTTGTGGGAACTTGCAGCTTGTCCCAATGGACTTGGCTTAAAAACACATTTAAAAAAAAAAAAAAGGTTTCCCCATTCCATGAACCACATGAGACTTGTATTTGTTCCTGTTTTGCTTTGAATCAAAAATTACATTTGCTTGGTTTTTTTTCCTAGAAAAGCTAAAGAATGAGCCTGCACTAAGCAATAGTGTGGTGAGAGAGGAAAGATTTACCTTCAAGTCTCTAGTGTAATAACTTAAATCTGGGTCTTGAGGTGTTCTTGACTTTAATGATTAATGATCACTTGGTTACTTTGAGGTGTAAATCTTTTTGTTTTCGTCTTGAAATTCCATTTGATACCTAAAGGCTTGATTTAAAAAAGTAGCAGTGTGCTGGTAGAGAAAGCTCTGGATTTAAGTAACTGCTGCTTTTTTTTATTGTTGGTTTTTTGTTTTTTTTTTTGATAAAAATAGCAGAGAAATTGGTGGGGAAAAAAACCCCTAAAGGGTATAATATCTCACTGGAAAAAATAAGGGCACAATAATAAGCATTTAAATTACTTTGAAAAGTCAATTGTCTTTATGACAAAATTATTAAGTACATTTTATTCTACAGTATCTATGGATACTTCAATTTTTCATCTTGATTTGAGATGAGAATAGATACTGAATTAGCAAAATTTGCCACTGGGCAGGAGATCTGAATTTCAATGAGTTCTGCTAAGAACCCAGCAATGAAGGGTTTCTTACAGGCATTGTTCAATATTTCTCATTGTGCATGTGCAAGGAAACATCATCTTGAGGCTTAGAGATAGTCAAGTAGTTTGTTTTTTTTTCCCAGTGAAAACTTCAGAGGCAAATATAGAGAAGCCCAAATTGTTATGGAAAATAGACTTTCATTGGGAAAATAAATTAATAGAAATCTAAACAAAGAAAACCTTGTGTTAGGTTTTCCATGAGGATCCTGACTATTCTTGATTAAAACTGATCTTTCCTTTTCACAAAGAGTTCAATTCAAAGCTAGAGAAATTCTCATTGAAAATCAGCTTTGACAATTCTTCTGTTTGAGTGGTGCAGGTGGTGGTATACTTAGTGGCGCTCCTCCTGAGTTACAGCAGTGAAAATGTAAAAGTTGTGACGATTTCCTCAAATAGCTTCCTTATAACAACAGTTTTAAAAAAAGGGGCAGATTACCTGTGTTCTCTTCTATTCTCTTGCAATGGATTTGCTTTGTGATTGAGCCCTTCAGTGTTCCATGTTTCACATCAGCTGGCTGTGAAAATGGACTGTATTTACCTGTGCCGTGGCTGTGTTACAGAACAACTGCATGCAAACTGAAATCTAAAGCTGCTATCGCAAATCTTCACCAGCTGAGAAATATTTTGGCATTTGAAGAGAAATATTTTCTTCCCACACCCCACCACCCCCAGCTCTATTTCTGCTCAGAAACATAGAATGAAGCTGTTTGTGTCAGATCTATTCCAGTGAAGCTGTGAATAGGTAACCCCGTTTTGATATCAGACATATGAAATCCTGGAGTCAGAACTTCCTGGCTAAATTTTCATGGGAGGATCAGCTTTGTTTTGAAATAGATATCCTTTATGCAACCCCAACCTGCTTTTTTTATTAGTTCATTTCACTTCTGTATGCGATGTACTGTACAGATCAACATAACTACGCATTCCAATTGCATCAAATGATTTTCCGGTGGTCCTCCCATCTGCCAGCCCCAGATAAGTTTCCATTAGCAGATCTGTGATGGTGTGCATGTCCCTGACACTTCCTCTTGCCCACACTGTCTTGTAAGGAAGACTTTGGACAGGCTGTTGACATTTTGGTGATGTAGGTAAGATCAGTATAACTGAACTTACACCCGTTAGAGTCAGGAGATGCATGTGGAGCTGCCAGAGTTCAACGCTCAAGTCTCTGAAGCATCAGAGCTGTGTTATGTCTCCTCAGTGTCTGAGTTTTATAGGTGTAAGTCTTGACTTTGTGTTTTCAAAAATTAATACATTATTTCTGTTTTATTTGTGGAGAATTGTGACATTTTGGATAGAAAAGGAATTGAGAACAGAGATGGAGTTTGGATGTCTCCAGTTATCAAGCCCTACAACACATGATGGTTTTCTTTCCTTGTGAGCTGCGGCAATACAGATTTGGAGAGCAAGTCCAGAGAGAGAGAGTGCCAGATGTGTGGTTAAGTGGGACAGTGAACAGCTTCCAAAAGGAAATGCAGCAAGTCCTATAGAAACAAATCCTCTCTCTCCCCCAAAAAAGGTGTCATCTTAAATGTTTTCCCAGAGAAATGCTAAATTGAAATCCTAATTTTTCTACTACTGGAACTTTCTCTGTCCTGTCTGGCATGGTGGGAGTAGTGATGAACCACCTTCTTCCCACACTGATACGCAAGAGCTCTGAAATATTTCTCTAGGAGAGATGTGAGAGGAGGATTAAAGGCAGCACCGCTTATCCAAGTTCTTCTGAACTAAGGAGTCATGGTGTAAATAAGTGTCTGGTTTCAAACTCTGATTTTTATCAGCCTAAAAAAATTTCCTTATTCATTCTTTGTTCTTGAATGATAAGTGTGTTTGTAGTGCATGTCGGTGTTCCTATTTAGATGTGCCTTGGTCAGTAGGAGCTGTTATTTTGCTGTAGTGGTAAAATAGGAGTGAGAAAATGGCTCCTCTTTTTCTGGTCCCTGTGCCCTGCTGTGTTAACTATATGCTGTGCAATGTTTTGTTGCCTCCACAATGCCTTCAAACCAACGCCTAGTTGGGTGCTTTTGTTTCTAATGCTCTGTTTTACAGCATCTCCGACTTCTTTTTTTTCTTTTTTCTTTTCTTTCTTCAACTATATTAGAGTCTACAAGCATTTATGTTGCTGGTTTTTTTTAATGTGCAGCTTATAGACGGTGCATTATGGAACTGGTGAAAAGCAATAGTTATTTCAAATGCATTGTTGGGGTTTTTTGTCTGTTGCAATATTGTATGCAGCTAACAGGGTTTTCCTACTATAATTACTCTGAGTGAAACATGATGGGGAATGGGAGGCTTCCATTGAAGCTCAGCAGAGATGTGAACAAGTCTCCAATTTCAAGAAAAAGACATGATCTAGAAGAAGTCATTCTAGATTCCCAAAGTAACTATCTGAAGCCATATTATGGATGTCTTTAACATATTGTGTCAAGTTCCCAAAAATCTTATCTGCAATCACGAAAAGGCAGCAGATATAAAAAATGTAGGGGAGAAAAACAGGGGGTGGGGCGTGGGACACAAACACCAGAAAAGTGTAAAAACTAAATATGTGAATTGGAAGTGATTGTGAAAATGTTGCTCTTCGCACTCAGTCCTATATATAATTACTGTCTAGCACTAAGTCCAGCTATGTGAGAGCATTAGAAATACTCAGAATAAGCAGAGGTGAAAAGAGATAACACAGTTGTTACTTTGCAAAGTAGATTTACTTGTACTCACTGAAAAATCGCTATTTAAAGTGTCTTAACATCTCAGGCAGATTTATAGTGTGGTTTCCTATACCTGCCTCCTGGTGTGTTGTGCCAAGAGATTATCTTGAGTCTTGACACATCAAATCCCATTATTACTGGTCTTATCGTTAGAAAAGAACAACATCTTAAACTTAGTTGTTAAAATGGCTATTTACCAAGACACTACTACTAGTATAGGGTATTTTCATTTTAAGTATGATATTTAGAAAAATGCATGAACTGCTTCACATATTGAATGAAAAATAAAGCAATATATGTAGCTCTCCCTCTGTCTAGATGGGTGGATATAAAGCAAGAAGGATGTAAACAGAAATGAATTGGTACACACACACACACTCCCTTTTCTCTTTCAGAAGGTAAAACGTTGTGCGTACTTTTCTAAATAACTTTCCCTATGCACATCTCTATATGTGTCCATCTTAATAGGTACTTGGCTCATTTAAATCAGAAGAAGATGCATGCTGAAAATGAGGTGAAGTGTTTTTCTCTTGTTTGGAACATCAAAAGTCATTGTGCTCAAGGAGCTAATCCAGGTGATGGGCTGGCTCCTCTGTCACAGGAGAATTTTACAGTCCAGACATCCTTTTTGGCACAGTTAGTAAGCCCTTTCCTTGCACATTTCTGACTTGTCAGGAAGGTGCCAAGTGCTTGTCAGGTCTGTGCATTACAGTTTGCTTCAGAAATCAGTTGTGGGGGTTACCAACGGCACCTACTGAAGTCTCAGCACTCTGATTTTGGAGTTGCAGGGTGGGCACGTGCCCTTCTCGTGCTCCAGATCTTCCTTTTTGTGCTCTACTTTGGGAAGGAGAGAATGCTTGTGCTGCCTGCTGTCCTCGTGTATTTTGGTTGTTGGTAAAATTTACTAGGAACTCAGAAGGGATTCCCTCCCCTGTGTCTGTATTACTCATTTTAAAGCTTAAAGAGCTTCATACTCATGTCAGCCTTGTATTCTGTAAGATTTAGCCTAAATGATGGGGGTGTCACAGTGGTTGTGAGACAGACAGCTATTGTGCAGATATCCTAACCAGTGAGGCTAAGCACACCTTTGCTGGGATTGGGGGAAGCAGCAAAGAAAAGAATTTCTGAAAGGAAAGAAAAACAATATAGGGCAGAGCAAACGCTTTAGAAAAAGAACAGCATAGCATGGTGGATGTTTTCTGGACACTTCTTTCATTATTGTACAGTGCTGCTGACAACATAACTGTCTTTTTGCATGTTTTCAGTGTGTTACCATAGCTTCTGAGTCCAAGAGCATCATCTGTAAATATACTCAAGATGCAACTCTCCAGGTCAGGATTTTTCCCAGGTAGCAATTTGAGACCTTAGCATAGTGTAAGATGCTAGTTTTGTAGTGGTCTCCTATCCAGGCAAAATCTGTCTAAAAGCAGAGGGAACGCACCACCCAGACAGGGCTGTCTTTCGACTCTTAGTATTCTACAAGAACAACCTCAAACATCCTGAGTTGTGTTTTTTGGGGTAGCATCTGTTGGAGTAAGCATTGTACTCACTAAGGAACTTGCAGTTTTAGCAGGTAGGAACATTTTTATAGCAGAGGGGATGTGCATGGCAATAAAACAAAACTGTTACTGTCATCAGCCCTGCTATTAGGGTTGCTACTGGTAGATACAGAGTGGAAAAGAAAAAGAAATGAGGGATGAATTGCAGCTTTTTTCCATTCAGACTGAAAACCAGATAATGAATTATACACAATAAAACACTGAGCTGTCCTTCTTTTATTTGAACATTTAATATCACTTTGGTAGAAATTCCTCATTGTTGTTGTTTAACATTTATTTGGTATAGTCACAAATGGCATATAATAACCACTTTCATAGATCTACATAGTCCTTTCTCAGCCAGTGAATGATTAAAAGCAAAAGTTGTTACTGGGAGGTGAAATTAGAGCATTTGTGCTGTTGTTATCCTTTCATGTTTTGCCTTTTTTCATCCTTTATTTTTCCATCTTTAATCCCCTTCTCCTTAATTTACTCTTTGAGGCAGTGGGAATGGCTTATAAAAAAAAGATCAAAGTATGAAGGGAATAATTGTCTCTTTTGGTTCCAAAGTCTCACCTCAGTATTGTAAATGAGCTAGGAACCGGTTTTGGTTAAGACCTAAGTGCCTCTGTATAATTTCTTGGCTTGGCAGTGGTGTGTGAGATTGTGCAAGTCAGACCACCTGCACTCCCGTAAGCCCTATTATGCTCTGTTATGCTTCCCTGACATCCACTCCACAGACATTAAATTGAGTTTAAATAGGTATTAACTTACTGGAAGAATATTGGACTCCAAATTTACACCTTCCCCTTGATACCTTCCTTATAATTTATATCAAGGACTATGAGATGAGTACTGCGAGAAGTCTACCCACATCCCGCAGCCTCTGTTATTCTGAGCTAACTTATCCTCTTTCTTACACACTTAGCTCAGTGATGAAAAGACCAAAAGAAAATGTCAAAAACACGACAAACATTGTCTTCTCAAAAAATCATCCGATAAATCTACCATTCACTGTATCCAGCTGTCCTAGGACAATGGGAATGCAGAGGTTGTTTGCTATGACTATGGAGCAGTGAAGAAATAAGCACAAGTTGTGTTTATATGTACCAGGAGAACTGTGAAGTACTTGTAATTCTGTGTGTTGGTGGTAGGGGGAGGGATACCATAACCTGCCTGTTTCCAGAACTTGTGACCAGCACCTGCAGCTTCAGAAAGCACCGTCCACAGCAGCTATCTGACAGTGAAGCTGCGGAAAGGAGAAGATGGGGATTCCAGAGCTTTTCTTTCATAGTATTGATCAAAGGCTTTTAAGGGATGAGGGATCATAAAGAGATGTGAAGTGAGATATGGAAGAGTGCTATTTATAAAAACCTACCAAATGATACTTATCAACGATATTTGGATTAGTCTGAGACCATCAAGGATTACTTTCCTAAGGCAGAAAGTCAGAAGAAAAAACTTGCAATTATATTGAAAGATTTGCTTTTTCACCCCCATATTTAAATGCTATTTTTGTCGTCATCTCAGCGATTGGGAGAAATCACCCACTGGACTCTGCTGGTGACAAGCTGTTGACAGGTGCAGCTCCTTTAATTTGTGACACCATGTTGGCATGAAGAGGGCATTAAGGCCACTTTAGTAATTTATTAATATAAAATCCATGTCATTATAGTGCTAGGTAACAACAGCTGTCAGTAAGCACTCGCAGCAGCACTGCTGTTTGAGTGTGATATATAATCAATTTGCTTGTGATACAAACTGAATAAACCTGTCAAATGGACCTTCTGCTATTCCCAGTGTAATTTTGTGCCCCACTCTTCCTATGGACACCAAGGAAGTGGACCCTCAGATAGTCCCAGGTGTGTGTGTTGTCTAGTTTTGACACAAGCATGCAGCAGATGAATGCTTCCTGTTCATGATAGTGTTTTCCAAGGGCACAGCTGCTCCTGTAGAGATCTTTGCTGTGGGCCAGAGTAAAGCCTTAGCACTTTGTCCTGCTGTTGGAAGTTATGCTGCTCTGTTATATTCGTGCCTTAAGCTTTATGGTGCTGTTTAATGTTCAAGTAACCGTGACTGGTTTGCAGTCTCACTTCATATTATTCTGCATCCAAGACAAGAATAAGTGCTTGACTTGAAGCAGGATTTTGCCTCCTCCCTGGAGTCCTAGAGGATTTGCTTTGTTGCTGGGTTATCAAACCTCAGTAGTTTTTGTCCCTTAACTGTTACCCCAGTGATTGCTTTGGTGTTCGGTGAAGGAAACCTCCATCCCATGAGAGGGAATGGTTCAATCTCTGGGATTCTCATTTCTGGGATCGTGTCAGTGGTGCAAAACCCCTAACATCCAAACTGACGTCTCACCTCTACAAGCAGCAGCTGCACACAGCACTGATCTGGGCATATGATTATTTTTCCTTCTACGTCTAGAAGAAACTGTTAGCTTTTGTGTACTTGCATTTATAATTGTTGCCGTTCTCAGACTTAAGTTCAAATCTTGTAAGTAGAAATGAATAACTGGCTATCACCATGCTTCTCATCAGCAGATCTCTGACCGCTTGAAGAAAGATGATTATAATATTATTCCCACTTTGCACTTGTGAAAATAGAGGCAAAGCAAGATGATGAAGCTTGCTTCATCTTACAAGCCTAGCCAACGGAAAAATGCTTCAGTGAGCTTGGTAAAACACTGAAGAGCTGTGAAATCTCCATCCTTGGGTGTATTCAAAACTCGGCCGGACCAGCCCTCAGCAACCTGCTCTAACTTTGAAGGTAGCCCTGCTTTTGGCCCACAGTTAGAGCAGATAAGCTGCAACTGGTATCATGCTATGCTTTTAATTTCAGACACAGGAATGACACTCAGGTTTCCGGAATCCCAGTGCCTTGTTTGGTCTGTGTCCTGCAAGGTGAATGTATATTTTCCTGTAGAGAGGGCAAAATTAAGCTTTTCTGTCACATTTTATTTTGCCTGGAACAATATGGGAGAAGACTTGAGAACAACGTCACAGTTAGAGCCAGCTCAGTGTCAATATGTTTCTTGATAGTGCAAAGGTGGTGTAATAGGTGAAGTCGGTATGAAAGCAGTGTGACTGCTAAGCAGAGCAGAAGAGTATTTATTGAAGAGTCACGCAGACAGAGCAAACACAAACCGCATCCTGCATCTGTGAAATCCAATTGCATCGCGTTCTATAGACATACAGCTAACATAATTGAGTAATTCTGTTTATACAGAAATCCTTCCTGCAGCTAGTTTGCTCAGTCAGGGATCTAATGTCACTGGTAACCATGGCACCGTGCTCTTTGCATTTATCAGGCTCCTCACACTTTATTTTGTGCTGGCCTATAAAAATAAAAACAAAATCAGATCCTTATCTTCATCTTTCTGATGGTTGTGGGATACATGTAGCAGCAATCCGGACTTTCTTTTTGTCATCAAGAAGCATTTGTGGTGGAGACAGAGGCCGTTTTCTGATCAGTTCGAGTGCTGTCCAACACAGAAGTACCTGCTGTGTTTGCGTGCTCTTTTCTGGTATTTCGGGTTTCCCTGGGGCACTGAGCGGCTGCTGAAAGCTGGGGGAGCTCCCGCAGGCCCTGTGTGCGTGCTGTACCATCTGGCAGGAAACACTGACTTTTCAGTGCCATCTCTGAGGACTATGGACTTATTTTATGCAGCAATGGCTTTCTACAAAAAACACATAAATTCTTCTCCTAGGACAGTGTCCAAATTTACGTTAGATAAATTCGTTATGTTAGGTTAGAGAGTTTTACACACATAAGCTCTGCTCTTCATACATTTTGAAGATGGTTTGGCTTGGTTTTTAGAGGGTGGAGTGGATTTCTCAGCCCTGAGTCTCTTCATCCCCCTTTCCTCATGCCGATGCCATTCACCCATCTTCCTTGAAGGTGAAAAAATAAGAGTTGAAACCTCTTAAACTTGGTAGGGAGTTGCAAAATCTTTCAGTTAGCTTTATCACAGAGCTGTCACTTAAAAAGGAAGGTGCTGGTAGCTATGTTTTGAAAGAAATGCTTAGTTTCAAAAAAGAAAACGGCGAGGGGAGAGGTTTTGACAGACCCAGCTGTAACAGTGTGGAAGAGAAGACAGCTCTGCCCAGTCCCAAGCAAGGTGCTAACGCTAAATAGCGACAGCGTTTCAGGGGCTTCCTTATTTTTTCCCTGTGCAGGTTAGTTCACAGGGCCCCTGCTCTGGCCTCGGGTGACAACCTGTGCATCACATGGATCATCTCAGAGCTGTCCTGGCACAGTGTAAAATTGTCCTTTTGCTTCTTTGGGGGGTGGTGGTGCCTACGTGAGAGCTATGGCTTTTGCTGTGCTGTCCACACACCTGATAATGGACTAGGGCATGAAAACAAGGGCAACTTTACTAATAATGAAAGAAAGTAAGTTTTCGGGGAAGAAAAAAGTGGTAGTAACCAATTACAGGTTCAGATGCAAGTTTTCTTCTGTATTTCTCAGGGAAGAGTTGTAACAAAGATTGGTTGTAAATGTTGCTCTTCCTGTAGAGACAGTCTCCTCCCTAGGTAAAATTAAACCAAAGTTAGGTTGTTTGTCAGGAATAAACACTGCCCACATTTTTAATAGGTGACTGAAGAAAGCCTTGTTTAAGGCTGAAGCTCGATATCTGTTTTGCTGAAACCTTTTAAGCAGCTTTCAAGTGACTAGAGGCCAGTGGATTTAGCAAAACCAAAGAAAATGTCTAGCACCCAGAAGGAGCCCCTTGAGGAATTGCATTGAGACAAGAAGGTATTCAATCCTACCCTGTTTTTACCCAAGTTTAGTTAGTGCCTGGATTCATTGCCTGGAGACATCTCTACTTGCATTTTTTGACCAAACATAGCTTGCTAGAGCAAAATAAGGTATAAAGCTACAGTCTAATGCTTGCAGAATGCCCTAATTTTTGTTAAAGAGCAGCTATTTTCTTTCAGCCTGTGTGCCTGCCATTGGCTGACAGAAATCAGATCTTCCCTGAGAATTTCCTTGATTAAGTTGAACATTTCATTTAACAAGAGAGAAATAACTATATGGGTGGATGGTATACTGAAAATAATGGCCTTTTACTCATTTAATAATAAAAATAATATTTCCTTAGGCTTTGCCTTAAACCAGATGTGTATAGATTAGTTAGAAAGCTCTGGAAGGAAGGCAGACATTTTTACATAACGGGACAAATTTTTGGAAGCCTTTAGCCATGTTCTCATGAATACTGAAGCGCAGTGCGTTTCTGATGGAATTACTCACATTGCTCCTGTATAAATACCAAGCGCCTTTATGGCAATTACTGCCTTTCAGTGAGTAAGAAGTGTATTAATACTGATTAAGCTGCGTTACGAAAATAGAACACTTTCACAGGATTGGAAGCTGCTTTGCCAACAATGCTGTGCTGGGTATTGGGAACCGTTTCAAGCTACTTAGCATTAATGAATGAGAATTATTAAGTATAAACATTTTATTTTTTTTAAAGAGGATGGTTCTGCCAGTCTTGCTGATGTTGAGCTATAACAAGATAGGTATTCGCAATGTTGATGTTAATTATATAACATCACATTTGCCACTGGTTCTGGGTTCCCCTCCCCCCTATCTTTTTAAAACATTTTACCCACCTTTAAGCTAACAAGTTGTGGAATTCCACAGTGATTGATGTCTATTTAAGCTCATACTTCAGAATGTCTACCATGTGAGATCACTTGGCAGGAGGCAAAGGAGAATTGTGCTTGTTCTTAGATGGTACGAAGAATGCAGAAAGATTTATGTAACATTTTTCAGTGACAGTAAAAAATAATTTCCATATCTCTGTTTATATATAACATTTTCTTGGCTTGCACTATAAAACCTGGCTATCAAAGGCATTTACTCATGGACTTTACCTAAAAACTGATATAACAGAGGTAACTTCCTTTTTTTTTTAAACATAACCAAGTCCTACAATAAGGAGTTAGAACACCAATAAATATTTTAGTGGTATTAGAAAAGTATTCTGCATTTTACTCAGTGTACATGGTCATGAGAGACTAGCGATAAGAGATTTTTCTAGAAGAGCCATGAAATAGAAGAATATAGGTGTCCAAACTGTCTTTCTTCTCTTTTAAATACCCTGCATTTTAAGGACATCTATGTAGCACTGAGAAAACAGGAAAGAACGATACACTTTCAGGACTAACATGTACTACTAACAATTATATCAAATGGAAATAGTCCCAGAGAAGCCAGACAACCTGGAAATAATCAGAAGGCAAGCCTGAACATGTAGATTGAGTTAGACGCGCTGGCAGTGGGACATCATTGTGCCAATCAGGCTTAAGTCAGAGATGAAAATTTGTGGAGATTAGAAGGGCAGCCTGAATCAGACAGTGCAGCTGGGCAGTTCCCCGCTTGCAGCCCTGGGCACGCTGGCGGTGTTCTCGGGGAGCAAAAGCGTGGGACTGAAGCCGTTGCCTCCGAAATAGCCTGCAAGCCTGAGAAAGGGCTGTGGGAAGCTAATGCTGTTCCACAGCTGAGACACGGATCAATAAAATAAGTTATGCTTACCAATGGGAGTAGATGCTTCCTTAGCAGAGGTGGAAGACTTCAATCAGAGCAAAACACTAATAGTATTAATATCTGATTTTCCACTGGCAAACTGTTCTAGTATCCCAAATAGCAGGTAACCTCTGAACTTTGTTTTCCCCAGACTGTCTGAAGTGAAAGGAATCACACTTCCTGTGGGACTTTGCAATTTGCTGGAGGCTGACACCCAAACACGTTATTCAGACTTGTTTCTTCACAGTCGTCTTCCCACATTACAGAGCTTTCATCAGACCACGGCTGGTGTCCATCAATTTCTGTGCCTGCTGTAACCATCTTCATATTTTCTATCAGTTAGTTTTGAGTAAGACAAATGAAACTTCACACAGAACCTTGTAGTTCATTCAGTTGACCTGAAGTCATTCAGTGATTTGAAAACCAGCTTTAGGTTAAAATAAATGTATCTTCTGTTGACAGCCTGGATTGGCAGTGAGAGCATTAAACTTTGAGGAGAAAACTGGCAGGATGTAAAATTGCCCAAACTCTCATGGTTCCTAGGACATTTTCAGACCAACTTCACAAAACAAAAATTGGCAGGTGATGTGGTTTGATGTGTTTGCTTGAGGCTGTGTGGGCAGCCTGAACTTCATCTCTTGTGTTGCCTGTGAGAGTTACCCTCAGTAAGGTCCTGCTAATTTTCCCAGGAACTCCAGTGTTTTCATTTTCCTTTCTGTGCCATGGTACCCTTCCCTGGGAGCACACCAACATTGACTAGCAGTCTTCATTCATGTGCAGTATTTCTGGTCTTTATTGCCCAAAAGAAACCATGTCAAATTTCCCTTTAACTCTCCAACCGGAAGGAAAAAGTGGGACAAGGTAAAGAACAGAGGTGGATTTCCCCCTCCTTGCGCTCTGTTCCATCTTGTCTGTGATTACCATGTATCGCCTCTTGCTGTTCTGTAACAACATATGGAATAAAATTTTCTCCTTTTGATTAAACACCAACAAATCCACAGGATGGCAGAAAACAAACATAGCAGCTGACAGTCCTTTTGCATTCCTATACATACGTACAGACAGAGAGGCATGAGTCTTCATGAGAATGGTTGCAAGATTTTCACAAGATAAATCATTTGAGAACAGAACCAAACCCATGCTACCGAGGCTTAATTAATTATATTAAAAATAATAATTTAATTCTCAAGTAAAATTAATGAGTGGAACAACCTACTGCCACCTGCTGTGTGAAACTATTTTGAGGAAAGCTTAGGCATTTTTTTTGAATGCTGATAAGGCGTCTGAGCGTGGCATTTCCCAGTGCTGCATTGCTGACCTGTAGCCTAACTCAAGGAAAGGACTGAAAGCTGTGTACTTTGCAGTTCACTACTGAGCATTGTTGGGTGCACAGAAACCGCCTTACTCTTGAGTAAAGATCCTCTCTTGCTGCTGAGCTCTTGGTTTTGCAATGATGAGGCTCTGTATTCTGCTGGCTCTCTGGGTCTGTGTTCTCATTACTCGGTTTTCTTTGATGTTGAGGTTAGCAAAAGCAGTAGCAGGAGGGACGTAAGGCTTCTGTTGCATGCAGTCACAGCTAGAGAGGAGTGATTGCTTGGTGTGACAGATTTATGTTGGTTCCTCCTGTGAATTAATTAGCTAATCTGCATTGGTGAAAATCAAAATGCAGTGTTTTGGTAAAATTGGCATCAGATTTGAAAATCCAACTTGGCTATAAAGGCACTTTCTAAACATCTTGATGCTTTCAAATGACTCCAGCGATTCCCTAAACCTGCTGTCATGTTCAGGGGAAGTTATAGTTTGAATTTCTGTATGGATGTTGTAAAGTGAAAAAGAAATCACACAGAAGGTAAAGAAGCAGCAAGTAGGAAAGAAATTAAGTTTAAAAGGTGCAAGAAGAAAATGAAAACGTTGCATAAAGAGCAAATGCCTGCCTGTGGGATGACGTTTTAATATACACGGAACAGCCCTGCAGGGTCTGTCCCCCATGGAGAAGATCCAGCACTGTCACCACTAGAGGGTACCCTCGCATTTAACATATAGACCGTTGCTTTACATTACTTATATCACAGCCAGTTTGAAATAAGTGCAATCTGCTAGGGAGCCCAGAGAGAGGCATTTTCAAAAGAGACTGAAAACACTCAAGGTGTATTTTTAGAAATGGATGAGTACTTAAAGATTAAGCTATTTATTAAGGACAATTTCAAAACCTCTTGGTGCCTCAAATTAAATCTCCCCCATTCTGATCCAGGTAGTTGTTTTTTGGGGTTGGTTGGTTTGTTTTTTTCCTTAAAATAGCCATCACTATCTGAAATGTTTCTTGTTTTCTTAGAGTTTACACAACTAAGATGTTTGGAAATCATTCTGGTTCTAGTTACAGTTGCTTTAAGGATACTGAAGAAAATTCAGGGAGTTTTTTAAAACATTCAGCATTGGCCTGATTCTGCAGCAGCTGAAGTCATCTTCTGGAGGAGCGTAGTGGGTCATCACTAATTGCAAAATCATCCTCTTTCTCCCTCCTTCCCTAGTGCTGAAGCAAGAGCGATTCCAAGTCAGAAATAAAAATAGACTGAATGTTAATGCATGGTTACAGGGTATATATTGCTATAGCCTATAATTTGTAGGAAGGAAAATGTAAAGGTTTACAGAGTACACCAGGCAGCAATAAATATGACTCGATCGGATCTAGCCTATGTGACAAAATATTAGGCAAAGAGAGGAATAGAAATTCTTGAGTTAGGGAAGATGGGGGTGTAGCAGAAACCAGGTGAGGAAGATGCAAGTGCACAGCTGGAGAGGAAGGCCCTGGTACCACAGTAAAAGCACTTGGTGAGAGTTGTCAGAGGGTCTGCAGCTCCTAAAGGCCAGCAGTATTAACAGATAGGGGAGAGAGTCTTAACAGAAAGGTTAGCTGAAATATGGTAGGAATTGCCAAAGTGAGAAATTAAGTGTTCTGTGAGGAGTTCAGGGGATAATTGGATGTTGTCGAGTGAACAAAGGGACTGGCAAATTATACCTGTGTAAATATACAGCTTGGTAAAATAACAGTTTATAAAACTAACTCTCCAAAATGTTTATTCCCGAGAAATAAAAATTTGCGGGATAAATTTGTATAAGAGGTATTCAGGTCACGTTATGATACTGAGTAAGCGCAATCTCATTGCCTTGATGAAGTATATGGCAGATTTCCAGTGGACTTCGCTGGGATGGGGAACTTGCTGTGTATTTTTAAGGAAGAGAACAACGTAATGGATGTTTGTGGTCTTGCTGTATATTTTTAATGAGAAGTTCGATGTAATGCATGTTTGTAGTTAATGAGATGACATGTCTGAAGAAAGCATCAAGTCCTGAATCAGAGCTTGCCTCTGAAGAAGAAATCCAGTGTTCCCCTTGATAGTTTATCACCCTCCACAGACAAAAATGTGTGTCAGATATCTTCTATTTTGGGGTATTGGGATTAACTATCTAAATTGGAAGACTCTAGTTCTTAGAACAAGGAGATATAGATTTGTCTGGGGATTGGGAGAGACCAACAATAAAAAACGTAAGGCAGTATATATCAGCATTTAAACAGACTGTAGCATAAACTTTGTAATAAATAAAAATATAGTAAATTAAGTACTCTGTCTTCCAACCTTGAGGAGCATTGGTGAGAAGATACCAACACATTGCAGGGTTTTAGCTCATGATGGCTCTCTTGGAGGATCTGTTCACGTTACTGGTGCATGAAGTATCCGTGCAGTTAATTGGTTATCTACATCATGTATAGGATGGCTCTTTTAACACATTATTTGTTTTTAAACATATGTTAAACATACATGGTGTCAGTTCTTTGCTGGTTAACTGCACCTATTATAATTTGGGTATTGGCTGTTTAGAATAGTTGATGACTCATTCTCTAGTAAGCAGAGTTGTGCTTGTTTCTTACAATATTTTGACTGTTTTGTTTTAATTGCTTTCCCTGAGCAAAAGCCAGTTTTAATTTAGACAAGGCTCGAGAAAATGTGATACAGCCTGTACAGGCTGCTTTTTCTTAGCTAAGTGGAAATGTCCATCTGTAGGTACCTTCAGAAGTGTAGTTGATGAGCTGCCACTCTCCTCTCACTCAGGATGCCAGAGTTTAATACAGAGCCACAGTTTCCCTTCTGCCTGTCCTTACCTTCTGACTTTTTGTGCCTTAACCTGCTAGTTTGAAACTCTGATGTGTTTTTCCAGCAAGCACAATGATGCACGTGCATTCAGGATGCTGCCCCTGTTTGTTTAGATGAACTGCAAAATAGGATGTATCACCTTTAATGTCAGGCGCTAAACTGTCCGAATCCCAAAGTCTCTATACCTTCTTTGGGATGTGAAAACCCTTAAGATCATTATTTCCTTGGAAAGTGTTCTTCTCTATGTCCCCCTTGAAGTCCCAGAAGCTGTCTTTGATCCCTGTAGCTTCAGAGGAAACCATATTATCGATTCTAAAATTTTCATTGGAACCAGTCAAGATTTTTGTCACCTGTATGTGTATTCTGGTCCAATTTTCTGCTGATATTTTTACCCCAGGAGAACAGAGCATGGTGGTTTTTGCCTAGTCTGTCTCTGCTCTTAGTTTGAAGCTGCTGCTGAGGACTGTTTGGCCCTCAAGACGGCTGGAAAACCTGTCTCTGTAGTCTGTTGTACTACACAGAGCTTCATTGCTCACTGTGGTACATACACGTCTCTGCTTACCCCCAGCCCATAACCTCTGAAGGCATGTTACTCGGTAGCTCACTTGCAGAGAGCCTGGTAGCGACCGATCAGTTCTGGCTGGTTTTCTTGCCTTTTGGCGCTCTCTTGATTTGGTTACAAGGGTTATGTTCGCCAAGCACGATTCAGTTCCATGTCAAGCTATATGAGCCACTTTAGACCTGCTGGCATTCCCCTTGCGCAAATACAGGCCTAAGCTGTCCAGGTAGAGGCTAACTAAAAAACCCCACAGTTGTTTTTTCTAGTATCTAAGCATCTTTAGGTATTTTCACAGGACAGTGTATCGCATTGTGTCAGCATACCAAGTGCGGCATAGTGTTGTGTTTCTTGTTGTATGGATTGTCACGTTCCCAGATGCCTGAGTGACTGAGCTTTCTTTGGGTGAAAAATTGTGAAATGCACATTTTTGCAGACCAACTATCTGTCACTGAGAAAATGCATGAATAATTCCGAGTGAGAAACAGACCTGAGGACTTTGCAGTCTGCTCACAAGCGGAAGAAGTTTCTCTGAATAAATAATTGGTTGGGAATCAGCCAGCCCACTCAACTTGTTACCAAATCCTTCTCCAAAGTAAAGTTTGGCCTTGTGGGAAACTACTCACGGGTACAAGTTTTTGGAACGCTCCTCAGAATATTTAAATTTAAGTCAATGAAAAGAAGATATTATTGTGTATTGAGCACTGAACAAGAGAAAGAACAAAATGCAGACATTTAGTGACAGACTGTTAAAAGGTACTGTTGTGCTATCAAAGCAGGGATGTTAACAGAGGAAGACTGAATGCAAATATACCTCTGGTGGCATTATTATTTCTTTGCACTATTTCAGAGGTATAAAGAAACCACTACTGGCCAGAGCGCCTGGCATTGCTCTGTTGGCTGCGGTGTCTAGGCTACGGCATGCCCAGGAAAGAGAATAGTGGCCTTGAAGTACCTTTGCACTGCAGAAATTTATGGCTGATGGATCGGTCTCGGCTTTCTTCCAGCTTATAAAAAGAGCGAAGCTATTCCCCAGAGCTGCTCCAACAGAAGTAGAAGAGAGAAGCAGAAAAGTGGCAAGATGCCATTTCTGCCTTGCATCCTGAGTTTCACCAACTCTTTGTGTCAGGGAAACAAGAATACCATAAGCTACAGCAGGGCCCAAGTGTGTTTTGTCCCTGATGTGGAGGGGTTGGTCCTTTGCTGCTGCTCAGAGCCCTCTTAAACAGATGGGAGACTTTATCCTGTCCTCCAACAGGAGTGTGCTCAGAGAGTGAAAAGCATGATGTATAGGCACAGAGAAATGGGGCCATGCCATTGTCCTGCACCACAGACATCTCAGGAGCAAAACTGAACAGAGATTCTTTAAAACAAGGTGAAGGAAGCAATTTTACTGAGTCCTGAACATAAGACTGTTGTGATCTTCCCACGAACACCCATGAAGAAGCTGCCTGCTGCCTGTGGGACAGGGCTCAAATACAGCACAGGAGGGAACACCAAAAGCCACACAAATGAACAGAAAGGGTGAAATATACCTTTTGCATCTTCTGCTTAGGTGAGGACTCTCTATCTATTCCCCTGGAAAAGGCAGTCTTGGGCAAAGAGTCTGGCCTCTGGGGTTGCTGAGGCCCCAGCATTTAAACAATTGACCAGGAATTCATTTCCCAAGTGGAAACTTGTTGTGCAGAGGCTAAGATGCGGGACTGCCCCTCTGCAGTCGATGTGAGCGGGCTGCTTTGCCAGCAGCAGACTTAGAGCAAGGGACGACACAGAACCTGAGTTCCTTCTTGGAAAAGCCCTTCTCCCTCTGCAGACAGCCAGGCATGCTCTTTTGGTGAAGGAAGTCCAAGGACACAAGTCTCCTCAGGCCAAAGTTCAACTTTGTGGCTATCTAGCGTAGTCTCGGATGCTGCATTTTTGTTGCTATCAATGGTATAACAGCCAGAAATATCACAGCTTTGCTTTCAGGTGTCAGACTGAGTTTGCAGAGGTGACAGTTAGAGAGGTCACCTTCTCTTTCCAATGCACAGACAGAAAAATACTTCTGTCGTTTGTGTTACTTCTCAGAGAAGAAAATTGTAGTACAAAAGTCCCGCTCTCAATGGTGTGAAAACTGGGGAAAGTTCTCTGCCTCCTGTGAAATCTCAAGCTGACACTGGTTTGGGCTGTGGCACAGTGTCACTGTCAAGCACCTTTGGTGACATTACCCTGTTTACAGGTTTGGGCACTTGGACACTATTTCCACGGCAGATGGGAGGAACTGAGGACAAGTAGGGAAAGCAACATCAGGTCCCAATATGAGTCTCTTTTGCTTTGTGGCTACCTTATTTCAAATGCTACTGAAGGAGTTTTGGTAGATGTGTGTAAATACGTTGGACTTCCACATGGTACTCTGAGCTGCAGAGCTTAGCCAGAAATGTGGTGCCTCAAATTTTGGGAGGTTTAACTTGGTCCCTGATTTTTGTTTTCCAGGCTTTCCTGAGGAGAAAACAAAGCAACGTGCTGAGTGCACCCTGTAGTAGCTTTGTGCATGTGGATGAACCCTGCACACCTTTGTTCCTCACAACACTGGCTGAGCTGAGCAGTCAGTGCTGACAAGCAGCCTGCAGTGCTCCCAGCCAGATGTGTTTAAGTCATTCTTTTCATTTTAAATCTGTGTTCGTGAGCAGGTCTGACCACAGGCTGATGGCTCTAGCTTTGCCTACCAAATTACATTACATTAATCTTCATTTCTAAAAGTGAAGGTGCTGCCTGCAGCCCAGGAGGACTGGGCATCATCCACAAGCCCAGTACAAATCATAACCAGTGCTTTATACAGGATTTATGTAACTAAAGTTTATCTACTGGTCTAAATAACAGGTCCATAAAATAAAAAAAATTAAAAAAAAAAAGTTTTGTTATACTGACAAGGCAGATAATAAAATGATTTATGCTTCCTGTTAGCTGCTCACTGATATGATCAGTTAAATAGGTTTCAGTATTTAATTATTACAGAGACCCATTCATTTGGAACATGTGTATTGAAAGACACCCAAGAGATAAGAAAAGAAAACACCATACCATGGTCTCGAGGTCCTTTCATCCACTGTTGGACACAGCTCCTCAACAGTTGCTGCCCAGAGCCTAAGCCAACAACCCAATTTTCTGTCCTTGTTTAGGCTGCCTCCTCTGCACCAGGCTCTGCTTTTTGCAGGTGTGGGCCCCTGCCCACTCCCAGATGGGACCAAGGAGAGAATTCAGCAAGCTGAAAGCAGGCTTCATCCTGCTGTTGTATTTCACCTGTGAGGAGAGTTTGTCAAGCGACACCCGCTGGAACAATATGCAGTAACTGTATCTCCTGTGTTGGAGTGATGAATATGGACTGCCAAAGATTTCCAAAACATAAATAATTCAGCTCAATCCTTTCTAGGTGAAGCAGAATGAATTGCTGAAGGCCCAGCTCTTGAAGGAAGTTCAGGGTGTTAAGCCAGCTGCACATGGTCTCTCCCTGTGAAATTATGGCAGAAGTTGCTCCTCAGATGGCTTTGTATTTGCATTTTTATTAAATATTTATTGTTCCTCCTCCTGCAAGGAACCATTATGTGGTAGACATCCTACATATTTTTATCTTCCCATTTTCTCCTAGTTACATGTACTACTGCCTGAAATAAACATACTCAATCATAAAAGAAAAAAAAACCTAATTTCCAAGGTTGTTTGAGCATTTTCTTTCCTGAGGTTTCATCCAATTAGCTTTTTTTTCCCTAAAATATGATAATTTCCCTGAAAACGGGAAAAGTAAAGAGAAGAAGCAGGGCAGATATTTATGAGTGCAAAAACATGCTACTAATAATGCTGTGCACTTAAGGTGCCTTTCCTCTGAGTACCTTGAAATGCAGGACATAAATTAATTATAAATGCACCTTCCCCAGTTCTCTCTGAAGTAGGTACTGCTAATTGAACTTCATAGACAAAGCAACCGAATGGCAAAGCTATATATTTCAAAACCTATCTTCCCTAATAAGTCCTTTAATGCGTTTATTAGCTGTATCAGCAAACACAATTTAATACAAGAATTTTCAAGTGCATTCTTAAAAGAGGACTGGTTGGTGTCCCGCTTGAAGGAAGATGAAAGGAGGCAACTTGTTCACAGAAATGTTTGTGGTCAATCCTGAACATGATTTTTTTTTTTTTTTAAGCTATCGCACAGAGAAAACAAGCCCTGAGCTGCCTCTCGTGGCCCGCATAGCCCTGAAGTGTGAGCGTGCTGCTGGGTGGCTGTGGTGGCATCGCATTGCTCAGCTTCAGGGAAGGAGCTGCGAGACAAATGTCTTCTGTATCGGGTAAAGCGGGAGTGAGAAATCAAGCCAGTGCCTCCTGAGGACTCTCACCTTAAACAGCACCATCTCAAATGCTCTTTCTGACGAAGCGAAGCAATCACAGATGGTTCTTGGGAGAGTCACCTAGGAGTCTTCTAGCACAAGAGGCCATTAGGTGCTTAAAGCCCAACTATTGCTCACACTGAGTTGCAGTCAGTGGAGCTATGCCCAGAACAGGATCCGATCCACGTAGGAGAAGTGGCAGCAACTGGCTCTAAATGGATAATAACAGCAGCCAGCCCCAAGACCCAGCATGTTGCAATTTAACGATGAAGAGCTTTGTCTGACACGGCTACATCATCTTTTCATGCTGCTCCATCTATTCTGTTTCCTTGGGTGAGTGAGGCTGTGGGCAGTTTAGAAGTCCTTTTTTTCTTTTTTTTTCCTTGTCTGCAGAGATAAGGAAGAATTTTTCACTACACTTATTTGCTCAATTCTGTTGCAGAGAAGAGGGCAGGTTTTGCTGTAGCCCTGTATTCAGGGCAGCTGCAGGATTAGGCCCAGAAGTAGCCTCCAGGATCAAAAAATGGGGACTGAAAAACTGAAGAGGGCTCAAAGGGTGAGCAAACACCAGGAATTGACACAGGGTGACGATTACTGCAGATGGGTTAAAAAGAAAGAATGCTTAAAAAAAAAAAAAGGGAGGTAGGAGAGAGATGTAGAAACACTGGTAGGTTTTGCATGGTTGGATTGATGATGAAAGCATGTCCTCAGTGGGGCAACTACTGTAAATGAATTTGGCGAACGAGTGGCAGTGTCCTGGCCATTACAACTCCATGAGCTTCTAGGGGCCTATTTTCAGTAAATGTCCACAATGAGTACAAGTTGATGAAGCGCTGGTCGGTTTTCTGCTTTTGCATTTGCTAATTCCCATTGAAGAACAGGGTTTTGAGGTTCAGTTGTGTTGCAACTTTTATTGCAAATTTAATCACAAATGTAAACTAAGCAAGTATCTCTCCTAGGATAATGAACTCCAAACCAGGAACTCTGGTGTCTTACTGGAATATTTCTTGCCCAGATTTATCCTAGGTACTCATTAAACTGCTCTAAGTGTTCTTTTAGAACCCACAGATTTTTTTTACTGCCCTATTAAATCTAAATTAAATGCTTTTTTGAGGCATTTATAGAGCTACCATTTGCTCCAGCAGGGAATATGCAAAAGAACTGTTTTAAAAGAAATCAGGGCATATTCTCAGGAACACTTTAATAAAGGCAGGGAAAAGGCAGTACCGCGCTGGGCATCACTGCAGGTATTCCTGGCCTCTGCTATTTGATTTTGGTTTTGCTGATTAAAAAGCTGTGCTAAATTTGGATGGGAGCCATGAGCAGTTCTGTCTTAACAGCAGTACTGACAAATAGGGTTCAAACTGTGGCTGCGTAGGGTATGCCAGGCAGGGATCATCTCCCATACCTGCCAGGTATGGATCATCTCCAAGTGCCACTCTTGTCAGGTCCCTGGTGTCACGGGGGAAGCTGCAGAATGACTCTGCGCCTCTGCTTCTCGCTGGTTTGAGCTGCCTTACCCAGGGGATCTGCTTGGACATAGCTGTTAGCTGTTGCAGACAGTTTGGATCTTTCTGCAGTTTAAGAAAGTACCTAAGTTCTGAAACTGTTGTGGGAAATTGGGCGAATAATAGTAGCTTACTCACATATCTGGGGCCTCTCTTTTGCCTCTGTAGGACATGGTCATGTGGAAGGAGGGTAGAAGGTGTCACGTCTAATAAGTGCCTCATGCTGCTGTCACCATGTAATTGGGGTTACAGCGCTGTTAAGACTGCAGTGATGAAGTGAGAAAATGCAGTCAGTTAGCTAATGTGCCAGATGCACAGATACCACTATTAAATGGGATTGCATGGAGGGAGAGAAGTTTTGCTGTTCATCTTCCTTCACCCACGCTGTTATTTCCGGGTGATACTGAACGGTTCCTTATTGGATCTGCTATAATGCATTTAGGATGTTCTCACCTTTGGGGTTATAACTGTGGCATGAATGCCTCTCCTACATTCAGGATGGAGGTACAGGAAGTTTGCGCTGCTGTAGGTGTTTTTTTTTAGTGTACAGCTGACTTGATCCTGCTCAGAAAATCTCCACAGATGTAAACTGTGGATCAAATCCTGTCCGTACTGAAATCACCATGAGCTGGACCATTGACGTCAGTGGGTCTAGGATGCCACCGGTGATGTCCTTTGCCTTTTGGTCTCTTTGAGATAACTGTCTGAATTGTTTTCAAAAAAAAAGAGTAGCAGCACAGAATGTCACAATGTGTCCATTTTATTTGGCAACTGATGCTGAATTGGTCCTTGGACGTATTTGCTTTTACGACACAGTAGCAAAGTCCTTGCCCCCGCCTTTCTTATTTCAGTGCTGATGTTTCACTTTAAAACCACTTTCTTTTTTTTTTGAGTGGATGCAAGCAGTTCTCCCTAATAATGGCATCAGGGTTACTATGGCTACAGCTTTTCATTGCTGGAGTTTAGAATGTGAAAAAGAGAAAAATTAGTCCCAAACTCCCCATTAAATGCTATTAATAAAAACAGCGATGGATATATAGATTAGCTCCCTTACATATCTCAGACCACTGTCTGAAATGAATCTGTATTCCTTAGTCATATGCCTTTTGTTCCTCTATCAATATCTAACCTACTTCACACAGCTGGGAATCAGAAACCTGTGGTAGATTTGAGATTTCTCTTGACTTAGAGCAGAACTCATGGTGTTGTTCGCATTATGATTGATGTGTTAAATTCTTCCAACACCTTTTGCCTTTTCCCTGTCTCTCTTCTGGACTACATGGAAGATTGAGGTACAGGGAATGCTGAGTACCTTTGTGTTGACTGTTTTCTCCTAAGCTGCTAAATTCAGGGTAGTGTGAATTCCTGAAACCAGAGTATGAGGGTTAGTGTTTGGAGTCTTTTTCAGGTATTTAATATTTTTCTGAAAATGAAGGCATTTTTTGCAAGGTGTCTGTTATCATCCCATTAAAAAAAGGGACACACACACACACACACACACACAAATGCTCTAAATGAACATCTATATCTCATGATTTCCAACGATACAATGATTCTTCTTGTGTCTTCAAGATATTTGACAAAATAACTATCATTCCTTCTGAAAGTTTAGAGCATGTGGTTATGTTTCTAGATTTTAGCATGCGTTATATATTCTTACTTTGCTGGATAAGTGTAGAGGCAGGTTCTTGTGCAAATATTGGTGATTTCAGATTGAGAAGAATATCCCAGCCAGTGAAATATAGATACTGGGATAGTGAACACAACTACAGCAAAGTGGCTTAAAGTTCAAACAGTGTGTTATTCAGAGCCGATTTTGTTCAGTGTTGGCCAAGGTCTCACAGTACCTATAAATTATTCACTCCATAATAAATTATACGATCTGAACGGGGGAAATAGGATAATTTGGAAAGAGAGGGTGTTACTTCTACCATCCTAATTAACAAGGTCTGTAATTTTATGCTTTGAAAGGGTTTTTCAGTATTTTCAATATTTAATAGAGGAACATTTCAAGTTATTTAAGAGCTTAAATTGCTTATGAATTCCTGGCCTTTAACACTCAGATACTAACAAGCTGATTAAAAAAAAAAATATTTATAGTTATCTCAGAAACAAATTAAATTATATTAAAACTATTTAATATTCAGAAAACGTTTTAGCATTTAAAGATGTTTCTTGTAATTTTTAATGTGATACCCTTAGGAGAAAAACATTGTGGTGAGATTGTCTGCACTGGCAGCACACTGAACCCACGAGCGTGGGAGATTGCTTTCAATTCTGCATTACAGTGTTTGATTCCAGAAGAAATTCTAAATTCACTCAGAAAGAAAGATCTTGTGTATGGAGTCTATGTAATGCCTGATAGGCAGTGCTCAATATTGAGTGGGACACGGTATCCTTGTTCGGTGATTCAGGGGCACGTGTGCCCCCTAAAACGTAGGGGCTAAAACCTCCACACCCAAATGTATGGACAGCAAATTAATTTAAGGTCTATACATATGATTATTGAAGGATTATTCTTGAAAGCCATTTGAGAACAGCCCTAGCTGTCTTTTAACTGTACCTTCAGCAAACTTTCAGAAGGAATGGTAGTTAGTTAGTCAAATACCTTGAAGGGCACAAAAAAGAAAATAAGGACTGTCATCTGGTTAATGCTTGATTGTTTTATCTAGTGTACTGGTTCTTTCCCACAGGGCATATTGGTTGTGCTCGGTAAATTTAATGTTGCCTTGGTTTTAGTGGCTTTTCTTGGAAAACAATAAGTTTTAAGGCAGAGACTAAGCAAGACAGTGCAATTTTGGAGAAGAAAATGTATTCTTTTTAGAAGAAAAAAACCAACCTGGAAGATAGACTTTTTGGGGCCCCACAGATGGGGAAAGAATGACTATGTTTTGCTTTCAGAGCTGGGTTTCTGCATCGGCATGGTCCTCCTGAAAGCTCTGCTTGTCCAAAGTTGATGTAAAAAGATTACTTTTGGACCACAGCATCAGAGTCATTGCTGGTCTTCTATCCTTTCTATGACTACACTACACACTTGTATTTGCAGCTTTGGATATTTGAATAAGCCAAAGAAAAGACAGTTCCTCCATCAATATGTCACAGAGGGGCAAGGGCACCTTCAACAGTGTTGGAAAATCATTAACTGTTTTTAAAAAATGAGGCTTTGGTGGAATTTAAATTGCACTCCTTTGCACAGCAGCTATGTTGAAATAGCATTGTAGCTCAACACATCTGCCTCTTGAGCACGGGCAAACGGAGCTCTGCCTGCTCGTGTTGTGGAGGTAATTATTGCTCTTCTTTCTTGTCGTACTGCAGGTGTTGCACAATGAATCTGCGCTAATACCATGCTACTGATGATCTGGCATGAGAGACAGGTTCTAATCACCTTTGCTTGTACAATGTGTTATAAATGGGATTTCAGCAGTCATTATTTAGATGTGGCAGCTTTACAAAAGCTTGGTGTCGTGTGTGTCGTGTCCCCCCGTTTCCCCCCCCCCCCCATCAATAAAATAAGTAATACAAGGCAGAAAACTTAGTTTGGGTCTTAAAATTCAGATTAGTTTTGCAGGGAAGTTTTAGGATATATCTGATGTGGAAGTGATAGGAATTTTCCACTGAAGAGTGTATGGGTAGAATTGTACAATACTGCAGTTAAGAGCTGTGTTTGGTACTGGAGCACTTGTACTTAGGTTCCTGAGATGCCTTTAAAACCTGTCCTTTGCGTATACCTTATGTTGTGAAAGAAATTGGAGTATTTCTCCATTAGGAAAACTTGCAGTTTGTAGCCTTGATTACAGCTTTCAATGTTTTGGAGTTGTTCGGTTAGTCGAGAAGAGGATGTTAGTGACCACTTCTTGTATCTGTATCGTGTTACGTTTGAAGTACGTACTGTATCGTGTGGGTAATGTTTACCAGAGCGATAAGAGATCTCTGAGATATGAGAAATTCTGCTCTACACATCTCTGTAGATGTCAAAATGTCTTAATTTAATATATCCATCAAAGCAAGATCACTCATAGGCAAGAAACTTTTCATGTATACACTTGCATATCTTTATTACTTTAAAACTTAATGTAGAACTTTCTTGGGGAAAATAACATAAGCAAATGGCTAGTGAATTGTCAAATACAAGGGAAAATGCAAAACATCAAAGATACAGTGCTAGGTGATCAACAGCTGCAAACATTAAATTTTAATGACTTTGAGAAAGGCAACTACCTCATCTTTGATTAATAAAGCATTGCATTCAAAATGATCATCTATCTGGCATATATAATAATATAAGAAAGGAAAATCACAATTATTTTGTTTGCAGTAGGTTTATCATGTTTGTGCATTAATTGAGTCACGCAAGAGTGTGTTTGCTTTATAATAGAACAGGGAGGACATCTGTTCAGATAGAAACACTTTGACATGTACTCAGGAGATGTTTTTTCCACTTAGTTTTCATTCCTCAAGTTTCTGGCAAAGGCAGTATTTTGAGCAGTATATTATAAGAAAAACTATGGCTAGAATGATTTGTTTGTCCTTTTGAGTGTTTTCAGATCTGGTCTTAAGGGCTGGAATTTTGCACCTGCTGTAAGGATTAATTGCATGCTTTTTTATTCTTTATGGATTTGTTTTATTGGAGGAGGGAGAATTTTATTGACTTTTTTTTCCTTTGAAGTGGATGCTTCTGATGGCCTGTTGTAGCTGCCCCCCCTTTAGAAAACAGCCAGAGGTTTACTCCCCTGGGGACAGAAAAGAGATGGATAACCAGTCTGTAACCACGGATTTAGAGCAAAGTCCAAGAGCCTTTGCTCTCAGAACAATTCTTATCTGGTATTTTCAGAAGTGGCTGTGGGAACATACTGGGGAGCAAAGATCAGCACCGCTGCATCCCTCTGCTCCCTGTTGAGCACTTGTGCCCTATAGCATTATATCCTCTCTGTAGGCTATAGAGCTGTGTTGTCTTTTGTGCACGCTCCTTGTGGAGGCATAAATCTCATATTCTTTCTTGTACGTTGGCCGGGCTTCATCGTGAGAGGTGGGCGATACCTTAACCTATCGGGCAGATCCTGACAGTCTCCTGAGCAGCAGAGATAGCAGGTCTAAATCTCCACAGGATCAAAGAGGATAAAAGCACATAGCTTTCCTAAGCCTTGCCCTGACACTTTCGTTTTAAAAAGAAAATGCTGCCTTTTGTGAGGGTCGTGATATGTGTAAGGAGCATGTCTCTAACATCAGGCTTGCTGGGAGGCCAAGGTGAAGGAACACCCAATTCCTGAATCCTGGTGTGATCTCCCTGAAAGAAAGTGTGACTGCTCAGGCAATTCTGTAAGCACCAGCAAACGCAGAAGAGTTAAGTGCCTGACAAGAAGCTGTACTGTTTCAGAAACAGGCACTGGTACATGACTTTTGACTGTTTCGTTTACTTAAGCAATGCTGCCTGCGGTCGCATATTCTCATTTCAAGTAGCTGTTGAACACTTAACCTGTCTGCACTTGACTGACTGCACAGAAGAGAACTGCATTGTATTTTATGATGTAGTTGTAATAAATGTTGCAACCATTTTAGTTATGATGTATTATTTACATATCCAGACTGGACTGGTACAGCTATAAGCAAAGAGAACTAGTTATTAAATTCACTGTTGTTCAAGTGTTACTTGAGAAATGTATACAGGAGACTGACAACAAAAGAAACAAGATCATTTAATATCTTACCTTTACTTGTATAAGAAGGCTTTCATTTTCATTTTGGTTTTGTTTGTTTGCTTTGAATCTGTTCATCATGGCTGATGCCAGGACCTTTTCCATTCCCAGGTCTTTGTTACTTCTTCTCCCACCTTTTTGCTCTTCCGCAGATTCAGTTCTCCAGCAGGGGAGTCAGGGGGATCTGGTGAGATTGTTGCTGCTGCTCAGTCTAGCAAAGCACGTGCAAACTGAAAAGGTCAAGGTGCCCCTCAAAACGGAGCAGGCTCCAGCTTTGTTTTCCACGTGTTACTTGCCTTCGTTGCCAAAAGTCAGCCATACCTAATTTCTCCAAAGTCTTCTCTCTTGAGTGTGCTTTGCTGACTTGGGCATTTGTCTTCTTTCTTCTGTTCTTTTCTCCCAACACCTCCAGTTGCCACCTTCTGCTTCAAAATCTGTGCTTCTCAGCTGTTTTGGCCTTGTCGAGCTTTCCCGACACCACCCTGTCAGTCAAGGGCTCTGAGATGGTGTACAGAAAGCTGTCTAATTCAGTTTTACTGGAGATGGCAATTTAAAGCTTGGTGTCTTAGGGAACGAAGGTCTGCACAGCTGATTTTTTTTTCTGTGTCTTGGTGCTTGCCCCCTCACCTTTTCTGCAGATGTTTTGGGCTGATGCGCTCTTTCAACTAGATGTGACGGTGGGGTAAAATACTCAGGATAAGTTGTCCCTAATTTTACATCGGAACTGAAGTGTCAGCCTAAATTTGAAAGATTTATGAATCTTAACCACAGCAGCTCTGAGTGTCTCTTTCAGGTTAGTTTTTTTTTTTTTTATAGCGCTCCTAGACTCTCACATCTCTTCATCTCCTGTTCATTTTACTGTACTTCATGCTCTGTAACTGCTCAATTAACCACCCCAACATTACAATGCAGTTGTAATGGGATTAGAAAGCAGCAGAGGGATGAATGGATGCTACGGGTATTTTCTGTGGGTATTCAAAATCTTTAGAAAACGAATCAGTTACTGTGGTATATTTAAGTATAGCTAACACACAACTATATGGATTGAAGATTCACTTGTAAGCTTGTGGGGACAGATTGTCAGGTAGTACAGGTGTCACAGCTCTGTCAGTTTTGAGTGAACTCCTACATGGCAGAGACAGTCCAAAGAGGAATGGATTCTGGTCGCTGTAGTTGCCTGGAAAATGGTTCCTTTGTACTTAGATTTCATGCCTTACAAATTTAAGTAGTAGAAATTTGCATGATTTTATATTTTATAAAAATGGGTTGAAAGCTTTGAGGTTTTTGTCTTAAAGCCTCTTAGCTGTTGATACAAAATTCTTTTGTACACAATTTTTATAAGGCATTTTGCAAAGGAAATCCCAAACATTTTGGTGTGATAGGATTATAATAGTAGATTGTACATTTTACAATAGGATATACATGTAGCTAATGGGCATTACTTAGTAAAGAATATTATTATAAACTGAAAAGCTAAAGAAACGGCAGAAGGAAGCCACTGAACAATTCCACTGTATCTTAGAAATAACCCTTGGGATTTAAAAATGTCGAAATAATTTTCAGAACTTCAATGGAGCAGAAAGAATTTAGAGTATTCTTTGTGATGGTAAAACAGCCATCGTAATTCCTGTAATTTAACCCTAGGATGTGTTAATATTAAAGTGCTGAAATGTATGAAGTTGTTAGCAAAAGTCAAATAACTAGAAATGTGCCTCGAATATCACTTTATCACTTATACTTGAAAGACACCAGGGAATTTGGCAGCTGGAACCAAAATCAAGCAGAGGACAAAGTAAGGGTAACAACTGATAAAAGGGACATGAATAATTTATGTTAACTCAAAAGTCAGCTCCACACAGCACCTGACAGGGAGGCAAAACCCCCCTTAGTAGAGCTCTCCTGGGCACCACGCACTGTGTACAAGAAGCCTCGGTAATCAGCTCCCCGCAGTGCCGTTTCTACACCCCAGGGAGACCGTGGCCACTTAAACAATTTGCATTCTATCACATCAGTTGAATTAGGTGCTTTTCATAATGGGATATGACAAATGTGCTTCATATCTTGCTTCCAAAAGGGAAGCATGTCAAACTCTTGACACTTCCACATATATTTCCTGAAGCTTCAAAACCTCACCCATAATCCTCAAGGTACAGTGCAGGAGAGCACAAACTTTTATGGTTATTCTCCCTAATTTAATTCTCTGCATCTACACCCTCTGCCTAATCTTATTTTTCATTCTTCTTAATGAAAAAAGGGCATTATCTGCAGCACTGGTACAATTCTTTTGACTGCAGTAAGAGTAGAAATATGAGTCACGTAGATAAGGTGTGATGGAGTGGTATTAGACTAGCCTGTAAGCAGATGAGAGATATGAGTTGGATTAGTGGATGATATCAAGGATAATGAATGATTACATCTTCCGAGTTTTAAAATTCCGTATTTCCAACCGTAAACTTAATACAGTGCGTAAAGATAAGCAAATTGCTAAAATGAGAAGCAGAGCTGTGTACGGAAGACAGATGGTATAGTTTAGCCCCAAGGGATAAGAGTTGAATAAAGGAATGGACAACAAAAACTCTGTTTACCTTGCCTTATTTAAAGACACTTCTTACTCGGCTCACAGAGTTGGGGTTGTACCATGCAGGTACATTTTTGCATTTGGAAATAGAAAATGCAAATCTGAAATTTTGAGTTCTTCAAACTTTTGACAAAGGAGAGGAGATAAGGCTTTGCTATAAGCTACTGCTGTTTCATTTCTTCTTACAATACAGAAGTGAGAGAGAAAGGAAGTTATGTCTTCTTTATTTATGCTTGGCTTTTGCTTTTTTCTTGGGCTGTAGTCACAAATTACACTTTTAGCTGCATGTTTGCAAAGGCGTGAAAACCTTGGATGAGGAGTACGTCTTTGGGTGATAGTTTTGCTAACAGATAAACTTATATATTACTTTTTCCTACGCTGTAAAAGGTGCTTTACAATGTCACCTGGCTCTACCAGTGTGGCTCCACTTCGAACTCTTGCAGACTAAGCAATGCAAAATACAGTGGAAGCTGCCCAAATTGAAAGAGTCGTAACTCCAAAGTGGCATATTGGACAACTCACACTACCTCACTGGTTATAAGGACTTTGGTTAAAGAGCCTGTACTCCTGAACTATGAAGCAATAATTTGTCCCAAGGAGATATCGTGCCAAATATACTCCTTCTGTCAACTTAGATTCACAGTGGTATTTTAGGAAAAAAATTGAAAAAGATGCATCAAAGTAGCGATTTTTACCTCATCTTAATGAATTCTAACCTTAGTTTGTCTGTTGGCTTCTAAAAGCCTGGCCTTCCTCACTGCGAGAATGTTTTCTACTTGCAAAACATCCCACAGGCTTTGGATGGCCCACTGAAGAATAGCATGCACATCAGTACTCAGGCACCGTTCTCCGCTTCTCAGCGAACCCAGCACTGGAGAATCAGGGGATCTCTTGCTCACCTTTCCTGGCTTTGCAGAACTTCAGAGGGACACTGGACTCAAGAGGACATCTTCAGCCTTTTTTTGAAACCAACGTGTCTTTGAGTACAAAAGGTGAATCTCTTTCATGTAATTCCTGTGATAGTTCTGCTCAGCAACAGAAAAAAGAGCATATGGCTGCAAAGCCCCAGTAATCTGGGAGCTTCTGCAGCGTTGTAATTATTGTCATTGCTCTTTTCGACGTTTTATGACTTAAAGTCACAGTGTGTACTGATAGCATCCAGCCCAATAGGCATTAATCCCAGAATCGCATTTAGGCAAGTGACATATTTAAATGTGTTTAAACTTAAATAGATGTCTTCTCTAATTGAAGCTTTAAGAAAAACATCAAACACCACCCACCTCCCCTCCCAGTGCTTAGCTTCTGGGGTATCTTGCCTGAGGAAAGAAATAGTGAAAGTGCTCCTGGTTTGTTCCAGAGAGGAGGACTTCCTTGGCAACAGCAACAGACCCAAGTTCATTGACACTTGGTGGAAAAGGCTGTCCCCCACACCTTCTCCTGGTGCATTTATTCAGTCTGTATTTGCCTCAGCCATGCTACAAGATCTGGGAGAAGCTAGACTGGGTGTTTCAGTGTTTCTGATCTTTGTGTGATACAATCTGTTGTTTACCAGAGTTAAGAAACTAGCAAAAGCCAATACTAATTGTTTCTTCAGATTTTCAGGACCTTTACGATAGTATTTTGGCCACTAAAAAGCAAAATAAGAAAAAGATTTATTTTACACAGTAGGCAATTATTAGATGCAACTGAAACAGCTTTTGAGATTAAGATGGATCAGCATTGCCATTTAAGCAGAACATAGCCTTCTAAGGTACTGGCTAATTTAGTTTTGTTGTTTTTAATTTGGCAGCCAGACTGACTGTATTCACACTAACTTCTGGTTCTCCTGCACCAGCTGCTGCTCTTCCCTAATTCATTATTCAGAAGATAGTTAGTGCTGTTTGTGGGAATTGACCTCAGAAGGGCTCACCCTTATCATACCCATCTTGTTTTGGGTATGTCTTTCAAATGGCATCTTAATTATCCTTTGGCCTTAAATACCCAGGTGGAGGCTTTAACAGGAGCACCGGGTGGTGTTGCTCTCCCAATTAACAGATGGCTATAAAATTGTGTGGATAAAGATACTTGTCACCCACAGGAAAGAGCAGAAGGCAGGACATGGTCCGACACATGGATTAGTGCTGTGCTGGCAGGTGCCACGTTGACGGCAAGGGCTGATATGCCAAGTCCAGGATTCCTCCTTTTTGCGATCCTTCCCATTCCTCTTTCTTTTCCTGCTCCTTCAGTCCCTGAAAGCCAAAGGACCCCTGGACGAAAACCAGAATGTCTTTCCTTAGTAAGACTAAAACAGAAAATGGTGGGTTTTCACTGAGGGGCATTAAAAATAAAAAGACTGTTTTGAAAATTTAGCTGCTTAATGACTCACGATCTTACTTTGGTGCCTTTAAAAGTATTAGTTCATTCTTTCATACTTGAAAAAGTAATCCTCTGCTGTATTATGACTCTTGGTGGTGTTTCAACATCTATAGCACTCCTTTTCATGCTTTTCTCCGAAGAGAATCAGTGTGTCACAGAATTTATGTCTGAACAGTTGCCTTCCTTTTCTCACCTATTTGGCAGATGGATTAATTTACCTTGTACGGTCGCAGTTGAAGATGTTAGTGGATTAAGATTAGCCAGGCTCCCAGGACTGCTGGCAGTGGGAAGGTGGTTCAGAGAGCACCTGTTCTGGGTCTGACTGGCCTGAACCTTGCATATGCCATCAAATATTCTGCTGAGCCTGCATCTTTTTATTTCTCTGGAGGTGGTTAACTTCATGATGTCATTCAAATTTGTAGTCAACATGACAAAAAGTAAATTACTGGCAGATGTTTTGAAAAATGTTTAGGGCCATGATATTTGGTTTTTTGGGTGGTTTGTTTTCTCTCTTGCCTGTTGAGCAAATCACAAACAGGAAATGCTGTGAAGGAAACTGCAACTACCTATAATGTTTTTTCCTTTTCCCGATCATGTGACTATCTGGTGTAGCCAGTTTCTTATTAGCTGGCTATTGTTTCTCAAGGCATTATCAATACAGTGTGAAAAACAGTTAAGTTTTGACTGTGTATACACACACATTGTATACCTGTCTGCATACATTTTTATGTATATGATTCTACTTAGAGCTGTCTAATGTCTGTTGGGCTTTTTTTCCTAGCTGACTCCTCTTGTTGGTATTCAGGCTGTATCTGTGATGCTATGTCCAGCTCAGGCTGCAGGCACACATAGTAAAATGTGTAAGGCAAAAAGCTACTCCTGTGATAAAGTTTTTGGCATAAAATCCACCTCAGAAACCTCAGACCTTCTCTTTTTCTTTGTCCATTAGCTGCTTTATCAAGTGCCTTACAGAAACTCAGAGGACCACTGTGAGGAATTCATGCCTCATGAGAGTAAAGAAATGGGAAGCAAAAACTCGCCTAGTACTTCCCCTGGGTGCAGTAGAACATGTATTTTTAAAAGAAAATCTTTCCATGGATGTCTTCCAAGAATAATTCTCCATGCTTGCATATTTTTCCCATTTTACATATAATTGTATAGATGACGCTTTGTATGCTACGTTAAATCATTTCAAGGTTTGGAAGGCCAATTCTGGCAACGTGCTCTGTGTAGCATAAGATGCAGAAGGGTAGGATCAAGAGAGGGAAAGCACAGATGGAGAGGCAGTGTTAGGTCTTGGTGATTCCTTCAGCAAGAACAACTGTCCCGGGCGCTGCTGTTAACAAGCACTCAGGCAAGAAAACAGATATGGGAATGAAAGATCAAAAATCTGAACCAAAGTGCAAGATCAAAAGACGGCAAGTAGAGATGAGCTGCACACAGCCATCATCCTGCTTCTATTTCCATCTAACCAGGGGACAAAAAGAGAATTTCAAAAATATTTACTTCACTAGTGACTATCAAACTGAAGAGTTTGACAGCAGTGTGTTTCTAAATGCAAAAACAACTAGGGGCAAAACCATCTTTCAAATAACATTGCCAGGATTCCTCTTAAATATCAATTACGTCTATCTCTTATTGACAGGAGGTGACCTGTAGGGTAAATGGCCTTGAGAAGCAGGATTCACAGCTGATGCTGCTCTGATGAAAGATGTTTTCTAAAATAAATTATTATAGTTAAATTATTTTCTCCTGTCAATGAATACTAATACTTCACACTGCTCTTGTGTAACAGTGTGTGCCAAAAGGCAGAGATCTACATTGGGGTTTGGGCTTCAGATATTTAGAGACACTTGGGGAAGGCCGAGTGCTTTCTTGCCACCCGCCTCACTGCAGCCAGGGTTAAGGCCATACCGGAATGATAAATGAAGCAGCAAGGCCAGAGCATGCATTTGTGTATTAATCCGTGGATTAATATGGGCTGTGAAAACCTATGCGAGCCTTGCTGGAGAAGAGAGTAACCGTAGTAGTGTACAAGGGCAAGGCCATTTGACTCTGCAGGGCTGTTGTGGTGCAGGCAAGTAAAGTAACTCGTTTTATATGGTCTTACATTACCAAGGCACAATGAATAAAGGATACCATAGTTTGGGGTGCAAAAATTCTGTCCTCTATTCTTTGCAGAGATACATAACTTACAGTGGTAAGTACCAGAGAATGTTTCTTAGATGTATTTCTTGCTACCACTACCAAAGCTTATTAAGCCATCAGTAGTACAGAGGATTTGAAGGTCAGTTTTGCTGGGAATGTCTATATTCACCTAGTTTTCGGAAGACATGCTTGGCTGTCTGGAATAATTCTGACAGTCAGCTGTCAGAGGCGGTAGCTACCACCAGAATGCACAATATGACCATTTAGTATTCAGCCCACTACTTCTTGTTAGTGCCATAAGGATTGTACCTTATGTACAGCATATTAGAGCCCATTTGCATGTAAAGTGATTCCACTGAATTTTTATCAGTGCCTCATTAATTCAAATGTTCTATAAAACTCACTTATTGATTGAGTTGAAGGGATTTGGGTTGGGAATTTTGCTGAGGCAGGTGAGGCTTTCTCTTAGCAATACAGGAATCATTATTAGCAAAGAATGGAAAAAGCAAGTGAAGAAATGAAGTTACACTGGAAATGAGAAAAGATATTTAAATCTGTTAAAGAAATGTATAAAGATTTCTATAAGAACAAAATCATAGGTTTCTCTCTTATGTGGTTTTTGACTGATCGTAACAGGCAATCGTTAGATGACTTGTCCTGCACTTCTGCCGTGAAAAATATAATGTGTGTGTGTTCTTAAATGCAAATTAGTTGCTGAGTTCTGTAAAAGCAGTGTAAAAGAAAAGTCATCAAAGCAAGGGATGAGATTCCATCAGCATCTGAATGATTTTTCATGACTGATTTACATAGATGCTGAAAAATTGCACGTCATCCCAGCCCCCTTTCTCTGTAAGACTTCCAGTTGTGTGCTTTTTCTAAATGATACTGGAATTGTCTTTCTTCTCTTGGTTGAAAGTTAGGCTTAGACAGTAACGATACTAAGTTTTTGCAATTGCAAGCACAGTTCAGTGGAAAGATAAATAATAAAATATAGTTAATTGGTGTAATGATGTCTCATCAAATAATTAGGGTAAATGCGCAATCCAATTTTCTTATGTACCACAGCGTGTTTATCATGTACAGTGATGTATTTATAATGTGTAATGATGTTATTAAGTTGTTGTGCACACTGAGTTAAAAATGAATAAATGTTCACATCCTAAATGCATCTACATTTAAAAGTTTAATCTGCTGACTGCTTTTAGTTAAAATACCTAAACATAAGTAATTAAAAAATTGTATATTAGTAAACACTTAGTTCACACACACTTAGTAAGTGACAACACTTAGTTCACACACTACCTTCATAGTGATCCATCATCATCACTTGAACATGATCATCTTGACCTCTGTGAATCAGGAACAAAATACCACCATTCTGGTGTGATGGAGGTTTAAGTTAACCAGTGTATTTTAGCTTATATATTCAGGGCCACATTTCTTCATGTTGCAGGTAATGCCAGTTGTCTATCTGCCCACTTGGGCAGCCAGGGAGGACAAGGGTGAAGCAATTGTCAGTGGGTTTGACTGATAGCAGATTATCTGGAAATAAAGGTAGGAGAGAAGTGAGGTGTGACTCAAAATATTTAATATATTTCTGATCCATAAAACAACCAAAAATGTTAGAAATCAAGCTTTTTTTTCTGAAATCATACCCATTTACCTAATTTTATAAAGCATGCATTTCCATATCAGTGGAGACCTTTAAGTTATGCAGGTTTTTTTTTCTCATTGATTTTTCTCTTTCAGTGTAATACACAATTATTTCATGAACCTAATTTTCTGTGAAGTTAGTGGCAAATACTTCTTCATGAAACCATATGAAGAAACCATTAGTCTGAAGACCTAAAGAGCCATTAGTTAAAGTACATAGAACTGCAC
This sequence comes from Strix uralensis, assembly GCF_047716275.1. Lineage (NCBI taxonomy): Eukaryota > Metazoa > Chordata > Aves > Strigiformes > Strigidae > Strix > Strix uralensis. The sequence goes on from NC_133974.1 coordinate 134,095,580, forward strand.
TAATAAATAGATACCAAATCAATCTTTAGTGTAAACCACAGGAACATTCATCATTTAGGCTCAGTTTCAAAATTAATGGGTCTTGCATTGCTTTGTAAAAACGCAATTAATGACCTGACTTTGATGAGCTTACCACAAACATAAAATGAACTGGCACTGAAAAGATGGAGAGTAAGAAAATGAAAATTTGTGTTGGTAAGCTCTAAATTTTTTAAGAGTGAAAAATGACCCAAACGTGGAAATATGGTCACACTGAAACTAATGGTAAAACTCAATTTGCATTCAGGGGAGCAGAGTTTAACAGTATTGTGTTGGCAAATGTGTCATTCAATAAAGCCCTATTACGAAGATTATGTGATGCCCATTTTCAATTAAATCAAACAGAAAACCTAGATCTGTATGTATGCAGGGAGAAATTATTGTTTTATAATATCCACCCTATATAAGTCTACTTGGACAGAGCTATTGAATTTTTAGCCCTTAGTTCCGTGCAATGTTAAAATGCTGGTGGTTTTGCTAACCTTATCTAAACCTCTTGTGCCTACAAATGTGGACTAGAAATTATGAGCAGGTAACCTGTTCATGTGGCATCCCTGTACTCTGTGCTTCTGTGCAGGTCATACACAGTGTGCAAACAGCTGGGGTGGTGGTTCACTATTTGCAATATCTCTGAGATAGGAACTGTAAAGTCCTGAGCACAGCAGCTCTGCTTGGCCCTCTTGAAACAGAAGAGCAAGCGGAAAGGATCAGGGAATGAAGTCCACAATGTTTTGATTTTGGGAGGCTTAGTTTTTCCAAATTGTACGCCAGGCATGCTGTAATTAATCTTTTCTCTCCCTGACTCTCTGTAAAACCAGTAGTTACACACAGGCAATAAAAGATAATTTATTTGAGCACAACAAGTTATTTCTTGGAAAAAGATACCTGTGGACAGATTTAGTCATTCCTTCAAGAAACACTTTCAGGGAGCAAGCCAGCTGAGCCCTTGATTGACAGTGGTCTGTTTTCTCTCATACTGATGAGTCTGGGTCAGTGGGTAGTCTGACTGTCAGGTCAAATGTGTGTTAAGGGTGAAAACTGACAAAGAATATGCTAGAAAAAGTGATTTACCAGATGTGTGCAGCCATTTTAAGCACCCTGGGTTGATTGTTATTTGTGTGTAATGGAATAGCTGTGGACAGCAGGGCTGGCACAACTGAGGGTTGGATTCGCTGTGGTGGTAAAATACTGAAACTATATTGAACAGGAGTTGCTGCCAGTCTTGGTTGTTTTAGTGTTTTGTTTGTTTCATTTTCTTTTATTTTTGGCCAGACAAATATCTAGTGCTATCTAATAACTTCAGAGTCTGAATCAGCTCTTTATTTTCCTTCTCCCCTGTTAATAATTCTTGAAATCCCTGTGGAGATTACATCCACAGCCTTAATGCACAGACGCTATGAACCGATGTCTTAAAATCAGTTTATCGTAATATGGTTTCTTTTCATTCACTACCATTTGCTATTTCTTTTTGAGTGATTTTGGTACAACAGAAACACATGATAAATGGGTAACTTCAATGTATTTCAGGATGTTTCTTGGGCCATTGCAACCCTTCGTGTGAGTCACAGCTAAGGGATTCTGACTTCATGTCTAATAAAGTATTTAACATATGTCTTCATATTTAACCATATGGCCCCATTCTGATATCCCTTGTGAATTCTAGTGCTTGTGAAGCATAAAGCAGTTTTCTGCAGAAATGGTTCGCTAAGTCTAAGTTTACCTTTTCCTTGCCAGCTTCATCGAGGAGGGCCTGGCCTGACATCAGAGTTTGCTGTGAAACTGAACATTGATGTTGGGAGGTTTTAAAGTATGTCCGTAACTGTGCAGTTTCACTTTCTCTAACTCCAGTCTTACATTTCTATCAGAGGCTTTACAACAGACCAGTATCAGTAGTACCCTGCATAAACCACCTTTCCTTTGATGGCATGCACAGAATCAGACAAAGATGGAGGGGATTACGGATATCTTTGCAGACAGAATGCACCACTACTTAGACAAACTGATTTCAGAGAAAACAACACGGTGTTTCATTTTCATTCGTCTCAAGTAACACTGCTACTTCTTGAAGTATTCCAGAAATCTCTTTCCCTATACAATACACCTTAGAGAGCTTTTATATGTTGCATCAGCCAGCCTTAGCTTTTTTTTTTTTTGACAGTTTGCAGATATCTGTTTTTCTTTCATCTTTTTTTTGGTTCTTTAATATTCTTAACTCTCCAGGGATGAAGTGGGACACTTTGTGTAGCTATTATTTAAGAAAAATTATCTCTAGTAGTATAATTTAATACTATTTGCGATTAGTTATAAGTAAAGGCTAACACTAATGTTAGCAAGAAGAGTCACTGAAAATCAGGAGAGCTCCTCATTGTTAGTTGTGTGGGCTATTTTCTTCTTGCTCGAGAGTAGCTGTAATCTGTTAGCAACTGGGAGCACCTGAGGTATACTCAGGTAATGTGCACCTTGGATAACTGTTACCCTGTTTAAAGTAGAAATATGTTTGCAAATAACCTGTGCAGAGTTAAGGGATATAGAGGCAGGAGTAATTGCAGAAAAGAAAGCTGTTGAGAGAAATAAAGTTAAAAGGCCCTGTCTGAGATGGGAGATAGAGTATAAGGGGCACTGAGTGTTTTGATGGAGGAAAACAAGGGATCAATATCTGCATATTACTTGCATGGACGTAAGACTTTGACTGAAGTGAGCTGGTCTGAGTTGGTTTCACAGGTGATTTCTATGCTGCACAAGTGGAAAATACAGTAGTGTACTCAGCAACAGCGAAATAAATGCCTGCCTTATACGGAGCAAAAGTATTAAATTTACTTCATTCCTAAATACCCAGAAGTAAAATATTTCTGTTTTTCATGGCCCACAGTGTACAGACCTACCAGGGGAGTAGCAGTGCTTTAAAATCATAGAAAGAGAAAAGTATCAGGTCATGTTCCTCCAGCTCCTTCAGACTCAAAAGCATTGCTTGTCCTAGACTTGAAAGTGCTTAATGCCCCAGGTTTAACTTTCAGATATGGCATCTTAACAGGATGTCAAAATGAGACACTCGGATGCTTCCTCTGACAACAATCCACGTGTCACTTTGCCTGCTTAAGTGCTCTTTTGTGTGACTGAAGAGACATTTGGACAGCCTGTTAATGATCTCTGGGTGAGTTGTTTTTCAATTAAATGACTCTACAGAAGAAAATGGACAAGTTTCTAGGTACCAAATAATTTGAGGCATGCAATTCAAGTTGCATATTTGTTACTCAGTGTATTTTTCCTGTGAAAAAGAAAACAGCCTCATTCTGTATCCATGTTTCCTAAATCTTCTCATCATACTTCCTGTTAAACAAACAACACCAGAAAAAAAGGAAGTTTGTGTGACATCTTTTAACTGATCATATATATTGTTTAACCTTACATCCGCTTTACCTTTGCCATCACAACAGACTTTTTATTAATACAGGATTTGTAACCCATGACAAGCCTGTAGACTCCTAAGTCCAGTACAGTTACCTTCAAAAAGTAAGTTTAAAATAGTACCATAGGATCTTTCTGAAAATTATAATCTCTGATACATCAGTGTAAGAAAAGCTGGAATCTGACCCAGGTTATGTTGAATATTGTGTTCTATATCTGGGTATAAATCCCAGAGAAGCAAAGTTAGAAGCTGAACAGTTACCACATAGGACCTTCTGCCGTGGCTGTGAAAGAAATGGATGACTACTGGAGTAAGACCAGTTGTTTCCTCCCATATTGGCACATGCACACAGATGCATATTAAAAAAACCCACTTAAAACCAACAAATCACAACTAAACTAACCCCCAAGTATTGGCCTATATAAATGTGGGGGGGGGTTACATATGTATATATATGTTCCTCTGGATCATGATTGATTTTCCATGTGATTCATAATGTAATAATCCAAACAATCTTTGTCATGAGTTTAGAATCACAGTTTTAGATAAACATGGGCAATTCAGCAGGAGATACTCAGCTCAAACTGAAAGCTGGAGATGCATCAAACCACTCTTTCACTGTCATTACTCCTTTGGCTTTCAAAGAAGTTTAAGAAACTGAGAAAACTTGGACAAATTCAACTTCTAGAGCTGGGCTTCTTTTGAATGTTAGGTCAGAAGCCAAAATAAGGGAAAAAACCCCCAAACTTTTCTGAACCTCTCTTGGGTTGACTTCTAAGCCCTGCCCTGACTTGCATGAAACATCTCAGTGCATTGACTACATAAGGGATCATAAAAACAAATCAGTCTTTAGCTTTTCTGCAAAAGGTCAGTGTTTCTAAGCAAAAAAAAAAAAAACAAACCCAAAAAACACCAAAATACGCTGAATAAGAAAATATGTCCATAACAGCTTTCATACGCTTTTTAGTCTATTCTTTCCTCTGTAAGAGCTGGATTTTATTTCGGGCTCGTTGTTTTGACACAGTTATGGCTTTCTGGTGTACTTTTTAGGACATTTTCCCCTAGGTAATACTTTTCCTTTTTCTTATGTGTCATTCACTCCTTGTAAGTGATACAGGGTCCTGTCAGAGATGGTGCTTGGCTGTCCTTCCGAGGTCCAGCCAGATACTGACCTGCTCTACACGGCTTTCTGCTCACAGCACAGCAAAAAGGGAATATTCCAAGCGTCCCTTGGAAGTTTTTAAGATTTTCTCGGTAACAGCAGAGTCCTAGTTAAATCAAAACATTTTTATTTTATGCGAGTGCAGTCATGTTGTTTGTGGCCTTTGTACCAGATGAAAAAAAATCCGTTGTATTTGTACTTTTAGTTTTGCATCTCTGTGGGCAATATTCTCCCTGAGGACTTGCAGAGAAAATCTAAAACATGATCCTTGGTGCTGGCCGATTTCAGCTGCAGTGCAGAAATACAGCTGCTTCTGGTGACCGTGCACATGACCTTCGTGTACACACTGGCTTTCATTAGACTTCTGAAAACTCCTGAACTGTTTGGCTGCTAGGTAAGAAATACAACCTGGAAGGCTTAAGAATAAGAACGAACAATCACTTTCTTTAGAGGAGAGGATATTCCATCACCTTCTCAGGAGTTAGTGATGTGAGAAAAACACCTGACTCACAGAGATGGCTGAAATTTGTGTGCCAATCCAGCTACGTTATGTTACATCGAGCAAACACTGATGATGCAGGATGTATTGTAGGTACACCTTCTCACCCCTGTTTTCAGAATTAATTGCTTGGGCAGTTCAGGAGAGAGAAGAATCTTTCCCAAGTGGGCAGTCTGGTGATGCACGAGACTATATCCTCACCACAGACCTCTGTAACGGAGGTCAGCCTGCGCCCACCTCAGGCAGGTGTGGACTGACACACAAACCCAGGGAGGTGTTTCTGGACTCCAGTACTAGGCTTGTGCTCTCTGGCTTCAGTGGGAGTCAGGTGCTTGATACTTGTGAAAATTTTCTCTTCCCGAATTTGCAGCTTTACGTGATTAGTGCCTTTTGGAAGTCTAGCTGTCTGACACTTGCTGAGTCAGTTTATCTGGCAGGGTACTTTGGTTATTTTGCATGTGAGCCATGTCTGCATTTGGAGTGGGAAGCAGCACCTGGACTGTGCAAGCAGAAAATTCCGAAGGAAAAGAACGAAAGGAAAAAAAAAAGTATTTCAGCTTGGCACAGTTCATCCCTGAGATTGTCAGAGCTGTTATTCACACCATCTCCTGCATGAGAGGAAATGAATGAGTGACTTTTCTGTCGCTGGGGTGCGCCTCACCGGGAGGCCTCTAAGGGCATTTCTTCAACTACACAAATATACTCGATACCGGTGACCGTGCTGTCATACGGCGTAGCAAAAAACCTGGATTTGTTCTTTTGCCCTGTACTTTACTGCTAAATGCCATCTTCTTTCCGCACTCACGTAAAGTAATTAGAATATAACTGTGACTTGGAAACAGGGCAATGCTTGCAGAGCTTAAATGCCACAAGAGAGCTACTTCTTTCATGCTTACATACTTCCAATCTTTTTTTTTTTTTCCCTAAAAAAGGCAGTATATTCAATGGTGTCATCACTACTAATTTGAATCTACCAAACCCTGCCATCAGTCAACACTCTTGTTCCTTCTCTTATTTGTTAAGTTGAATGCTTTAAAATCACAGAGAATGACATCAGACAACTCTTTAGGTAATAGCCAGAATCTGTAATGAATGAAAAAAGTGTGTAGTTCATTTGTCATGGAAGCTAATAGGACATTGATTCAAGGACTTCAGGGGGAGTGTGACAAGACCAGATACGTGAGGGCAAAGGCTTTGAGGTGAGGTTGACGTAGGATGTGTTGACTTTGCATGGGTTATGTATGGCTGGTTTCATATTTTATGCTTGCTTAAGGTTCTGATTGTACAGATGTGTACTTAAGCCTGAACTGAGGCAAGTGACCTGTCTCATGGATTTCAGGGGGTAGATTTCTGTGAAGAAAGTCGAGTCTATACATTTTGGTAGGATCCAGAGCCTTATTTAGGATTTGGTTTGAAAAATAAGCAAGCAAGCGAAGTGTTATTAAGTCATCTGGTGTGATATTTCTAGCAAAATTTATTTGGGTACAGATAGAGTAAATATTTTGTTCACAATACCATGCAGGCTCAGATGTGCAAACACAGCCATCTTGTTGAGTTATGCTTTCAGGGTGTTGACATAAATAATAATAATTCAGCAAAGGTTTCAAAGCGCTTCACAGAGGCGGGAAAGTATTATCTCCATTTAGAGATGGAAAGAACTTTAGATAAGGTGCCCGAGGTCACAAAATAACTGTATTGGATTTGAAACCTGGGCTTACTGTCAACCAGAATTGAAATGTAATTGTCTCTGTTCAATTGTAACTTGATTTTCATCTCCAGATTAATGATCGGATTTAATGGGTAAGAAGGTCAAATCTTTTCAATGGAAATATTTTAGTCAAATTCACTCTCTTTATCGAAGACTTATTTTTAATCACTTACAATCTATAGCTCCGCTAATTGTGACTAATTGTGCCACTGTGTTGTTAAGTAACTTAATTTGTTTACAGATTTTCGATGTTCATAGTTTATAGCTTTACTGATGTTAATTAAAGCACTGCTAGTGTTTCGACAAAAGTAACAGTGTGGTAGTGGTCTCAAATGCTCTCCACTAGGACGCTTCAGGGATCTCAGGCGTGGTGTTTCTAGGCTAAGGTGGCCTAGGCCAGAGTAACACGTAGTACTTTATAATCCTATGTAGTACTTTATAATGCTACTTCAAGTGTCATTGTTAAATTGTCACCTTTTGTTCTCTCACCATCTCTTACTTCCTTGGAGCACCACGTACTCATTTAGAACAATAGCAAACATGACACTGACTCCAAACCAAACGTGGGGCTGGAAGGGAAATAATTTCATCTGATTACATTAATATTGTATTGGAAGCAGTATGACAAATTGGAGACTGATTGCAAACAGCAGACAATCACTGACTGTGGAGAATCCTGGCACTCCACTGACACTTTAGATCCTTTAAGGAGCCATTCCAAATCTGCAGGAAAATAGTTCAAACATTTTAATTTTGTAATTTAAATTGCATCACTCACTTAACCAGCTATTTAGCTGATTGTAATTATGAAAACACTGTGATATACTTAGCAAAGCCTTAGAAGACCTCTGACAATATATATGAATAATAGACTTGTATGATTTCCTTACCATTTTCACTACTAGTAATTCATATCAAACCAATGAGAATATAACAATTTCTCTCCAACTGCAAAAAAATTGTTAGCTTGTCTCAATCAGATTCTTTTCCCAGAATTGCATGCAGTAAGAGATTATTAATGACTTTTTCTTTATTATACAGTCCTCTGAAATGGTTACCTTAATTATGGCATCTTGATTTAATATATGTAAATGCATTTTGTAACAGAAACCTTCACTATTTATAGAATGACTTTCACTGTTTTCTGTTATGCTGCAGTCAGTTCTTATTAGCAAAGTACAGCCTAATCCTCCAAGCATCTACCCGCAGCTGTTCCCTAATTTAGCAACTCAAAATTGCTGGCAAATTAGGGTCCTGCAAATGCTTACACAGTTTCGAAAGGATTGTTCTGGGTCAGTATTACACCTTTGAAATTTTCAAGTGAATTGACATTTTTATTGAAATGTGAATGACACACTCAGAGCTTTCCTTTGACTTAACAATGGAGTTTTGAAACTTGGCTTGGATCAGAGGAAGAACTGTGTGTCACTGCTGTGAAAATTCAGTTCACTGTGTAAGTAAAACCAGTGAATGAACCAAAAATCCCCAATCCAACATTCCTACGTAGGTAGAGAGTCACTAATATCCACCGTAGTTTATAAACTGTGTGAGTTTATAAGCTAGAGATATACATTTCAGGTCTTGTAGACCCCAGGGTGGCCCAATGGCTTCTGCCAGGAGTGCAGAGTGTATGTGACACCCTCAGGATAGAGCAGTGCTTCAGCCCACAGCTTATGCAGTACAACTGTCCTCTTCTGTCTTTTCCTAGGGATCAAAGAAGAATGCCACAAGATCAAGTCAGAAATCGTGTGCCAAAAGAATGTATGAGCAGACATTTACAGTCCTGAAAATAAATTATTGTTATTTTCATAAGTAAATGCCTTAACAAATATGCTGCTCTTGCCTAAATCTGGGATAATTTAAAAATTCTTATTATAGTGAAATTGCACTTTCTATGGCTCATAGGGTCTCCAAGAGGGAAATTTGTATTGTTTCACCATAGCGGGTGGTAAAAGCAAAAGGCTAGTCACAGACAGACTATCTATTTTCACATGTTTATTCTTGCAAAGTAAATACTAGTAACTCTGTGCTTCCCTCAGTAGGGTTGCTAAAAATTTTTAGTATGTCAATTTGGTGAAATTCTCTGACAGCATCTCTATCCTCTGTTGCCTAAACCAGCAAGTTTTGGGTTTGTTGTTTATACCCCTTTAACATAGCTTCAAGACTGCTGGAGTGTTTGCTATGTTCTTTGTATCAGATCCTTAAAGTATTTACTAGCAGGTCAGACTTTCTACTTGATTTAATTATTGGGCATTTCAAAAGAAATTCTGGCTACATCTATATGAAAAATTAAGACAACCATTGAAAATGGGATAGATAATAACTTTACACAAAAGGTGAAAAAAAGTTTTCTTTTTAAAATGAAAAGGTAAGATCAGACAGATTTTCTTTGCAATACAGGGATAGATGGTCAAAACTCCAGCAGGAAATAAGTGGAAAATTTCTATGTTGTAAAGGGCCTAAAATATAAGAAGGGATAAGGAAGAGTAAAAATGCTTTGGATCAGATTTGAAACTTGACCCATTCACTAATGGGGCAAGAACCTAATCAGTTGTGGTGTAAATGCTTTGCTGTCATACTACTGTGAATACGTCCCCCTCCACAAATCTGAGATTTGTTACTTAATACGTGTTTCTGAATTCACTTTATTGCACCATGTTACTTCAAAAGCCCTCTACTAAAACCAAAAGGAAAATAACAGAGACACCAAAGAGCATAAGGACGAACTGAGTAGCTAGGAACGATGTATAGCAAATACACCGTCACTCTTATGTCTGCAGAAACTAGGGCTGTGTGTTGCAAAGTTTAGTAGAATTAAACCTAAATCTAAACATTACCCACAGGAAATCTACTATCATCTTAATCATTTGCTTGAATTATGCATATGAGACTATGGTATCTGCTAGCTCAACACAGATTATTGCTCAGGGACTAGTAGAAATGTAACTGTATTATTAGGATGGATAAATTATACCCAGCAGTACAATTAACACACATCCCGGTTTGCCAGGTTCTGTCTTATCTTCGAATGCTAGGCTTAGGGTTTACGGAGACTGTATGTTGCAGTTACAGTTATTCAAAGCCCCCACATATCCTTGAAGTCTATTTAAGAATAGATCTGAACAATAAGTGACAGTGTAAAGCATGGTCATTCATTATTCTTCAATAAACTGCCCCGACTTCTTTTCTGTATAAGTATTTATTCTGATACAGCAAGAGACAAAAGCATTACATCTGCACACAAAGACATACATGGAATATACACAGGAAATGTATTTCACAAAGTATTCCTTGTGACTGCAGGAGCTCTGTGGGACAAAATGTGATGAATTACGGTGTAGGAGGCACAACTTTACTTGTGAGATTCTACCAAACTGATTTCACTCCTGTCTATATAAGCTCGCTTCTTTCTTCCCTTGTCATTAATATGTCACCACCTCTTGCAAAGAAATAGCAAAATTGCCTAATTGTCCTGGTTTTGGCTAGGATAAAGTTAATTTTCTTCCTAGTAGCCGGTACAGTGCTGTGCTTTGGATTGGGTATGAGAATAATGTTGGTAACGCACCAATGTTTTAGTTGTTGCTAAGTAGTGCTTATCCTGAGTTAAAGAGTTTTTAGTTACCCATGCTCTGCCAGTGAGGAGGTGCACGAGAAGCTGGGAGGGAGCATGGCCAGGAGGGCTGACCCCAGCTAGCCAAAGGGATATACCATACCATAGGATGTCATGCTCAGTATGGAAACTGGGGGGAGTTGGCCAGGGGGTGGTGAGCGGGTGGTGAGCAATTGCCTTGTGCATCACTTGTTTTTCTAGGGTTTTATTTCTCTCTCTTTTTCTGTTATCTTCCTTTTCAGTACTATTGTTGTTGTTATTATTGTTACATTTTATTTCAATTATTAAACTCTTCTTATCTCGACCCACAAGTTTTACTTTTTTTTTTCCCCTGATTCTTCTCCCCATCCCACTGAGGTGGGGAGCAGTGAGCGAGTGGCTGTGTGGTGCTCATTTGCCAGCTGGGATTGAACCACAAAACTATCTCAAACATCAAAACCACTATCCCAGCTCTTGAAAAGCAACTTTGCTGACACAGGCATTGCCTAAACTTCACAACATTACTGTGTTGGTGTACTTAATATTTTTTGTCTGATATTAAGACTTGGAAGAGTCTCCCAAAGATCAAAGACCATCAGGTACAAGACTGCACCCGGTACTATACAAGGCTTCTGCCTTCCTTTACCATTTGGTCGCCTTTTCAGTATGAATCATCTTTTCATGAAGTCAGGGGCAGAGGAGCGTAGCAGACACAGAGATTGAATGTGGAAATACCTTAACAGCCAAACCATGGGATGCACAAACTGTGGGGTGTCAGGGGAGGAATGTTTGCTCCAGCAAGTATTCATAATAGCCACTGACTGCAAGCTGAGGCAGGGCCAGCAGGAGATGGGCTTTTTGATTATTGTAGCTACTAATAGTTTATCATCTAACACAGGATCAACTGGCTGACTGTTTCAGTCCTTTTTAGGTTGTACTTGACTTTTGGTGTTTGATTTTGTGGGTTTTTACTGTTTTAAGTTTTCCTCCTTCTCTCTTGTAGATTAAAAACTGTCTGGTATGAAACATGTCTGGCAGTTTTGTGTTGAAGTCATGTAAGTTTGACAGTGTGGGGGAAAAAAACCAAACAAAAAGCAAACAAAAATTCATTTCAGGGTGAAATTGGATTGGACTTCTTACTCTTCTCCCTGGGCTTGCTCTTAGCTGTTGGCAGCTCGATGGCAATGGCTAATCAAGCTCTGAGATGAGGACCTGCACAGGAGACCACAAAGAATTGTTTTCATGGAAACTCAGTTTGATATCCTGTCAGTTTTGTTTATTATTTTAATGGAGTAGAATTTATTCTGTAGTCACAAACTTCACATTATATTTGCAATTTTAATATTATTTGAAAGCGGTGCTCCAAAAACTTGCCATCCAGGGAGTTAAGGGGAGTTGCTCCAGCCACCCCTTGGCAGAACACAGGAAAGCTGCTGTTAAGTGCCAATGCCCCTGACTTCCAACAAGGTCCTCAGCCTTGCTCTTCTTCCAGTCTAAAACCATCCCCACCATAAAGTAGGGAAATATATCTTCAAAACAGGTCGATTCGATAGGTGTCACGTGGTGCTAACCTGAAAACTGATTAGCATCAAATCCAGATGGAGAGAGGTAGAGACACGCATTTAATAATTCCTTGGTGTCTCCTTTTATTTACCCTGACAGAATGTAAAGTTGTTCAGTTGCACTTGTTATTTTAATAGAGTTGAAGCTACCCCATGTCTTGGGGCTCTTTCTTATGCCAGCAATTTCATATCATTTAAAAGGAGTTGTCTCAAAAGCTCTATCATTCTCCAGTCTGTTGTTGTATGGATGGGAAAGCATGTTTGCACTGAGAATGTGTGAACACATAAGCAAAAATGCACTGAGATAAGGATTCTCACTGCGATTGATGGCCAGTAGTTTTGTCACAAGTGATGTGACGCTTCTTGTGCACTTGAGTTTTTTTTTGTTTGATCAGGAAATAGACTTCATACTATATAATTTATGTGGTTGTTTACACTGTGAGACAGCAGTAGCGGTGTACAGTTTCCAAGTGGTCTTTGTATGAATTAGTGGCCAAGTAAATAGGATTTGTTCAAATCAGCTCATGTAGAATTAACAGAGAAAAAGAGGCCAAATGAATCCATGAAATGCCCCATTGCAAGCAATTCCCCCTACTCTAGTATTTATGATTTCAGTGCTGCATTGTTGGTATCCTATCACGTGAAAAGCCATAATAATTTGTGTGAAATCCATGGTCTTATTTCGGAGAAACTAATCTCTGCTACTAGGCACATAGATGTCTGGAGTTATTTGACTACACTTTTCTTGGCAGAAGGCAGCTCTCTTTTCTTGGGCAGGGGGGAGGAAAGAGGAGCAGGCAATGCTGGGAATGCAACTTAATTTCAACACTTCCTCTTTTCCGATAGGATTGATAAAAATCATTAGTTATGGCATGTTAATGCAACATGATTGCGTTATAGCATCCTGTACTGCTCTAATTTATTCATTAAGCCATACCAAATTAGATAGCGTGAAAACATTTCAGCCTGCTGGAAAGGTTATCGTGTTGCCTAATGCTGTGCAACGCACTGGAACCCTCGTTCTGCTGTGGCCTCGGGTTAGGGCATGGAAACGACCGATGTGAGTGCTCAGCAGCCACCTCGCTCTCTCTTTCCCCCTACCAGGAGGGTCTGCTGGCTTTGTGGCTCTGCTTCGGGAGGCTGGTGGGTGCCTGGTTACCCACCCCGGGCTCGCAGCTGACAACTGCCCGTCGGTGCCAGGTGGCCTCACTTGCAGCCATCGGGTTCAGCCCGGCAGGGAGGAGGGAGGTGCGTGGTGAAGGGCGCACGAGGCTCTGTGGGCTTGCTGGGAGCATGAGAAGGAAAGAGAAGGGGTTCTGGGTTCAGTCATCCTGAATGACTTGTGGAAAGCCACAAGTTACTGCAAAACTCACTGGCAGTAAGCAGCAGAGCCCTGGGGGAAAGACGTGGGAGAGGCAGTGACAGTGGTGAGTCTTTGATGGGCTTGTGAGCTAATGAGCCCGCGGGCTACTCAAGAGGTCATGTTAGGCTGCTGAGGACTGCTGAGGCAAACCTCCACCACTCTTCCAAGTTTTCTTATAAGAATGCTGTAAAACTTTTTACTGCATGTAAGAGCAACAGATATTCTCACAACATGTCCCACAACAGAACTTTCCCCTGTCTCCTGTACAGGTACGTGGGGTCTTTCTTGTACGTTTGAGTTCTCACTGCTCCCTTCTAATGATGTGCTGCAGGAGGAAATGCCTCAACACGCTCTGGGGGCCTGTGGACCCAGTTGGAAGGAGCTGTGGGCAGCACTGGCCCCTCCTCAGAGGCTCCGGAGCCAATGCCCGGGCACTGGCACCCTCCACGGCCCTATGGATGAGCTGCTGGGGCGGCCCAGAGGGCAGGAGCCGCAGCAGACAGCGCCAATGCTTCTTTCCACCCCAACCTCTGCCAGCTAATGCGGGCACTGGCCAGCCCCGTTCCAGCCCATCTGCCCCCTGGGTGGCTCTCAGGACCTCTCCTTCCCCTCGTGCCCACCTGTGGCGTGAACCTGCTCTGCAGGGAGCCAAAGGGCTGTAGGCAGTGGCTCGCACCCGAACTGGTGCTTATCCTCCTCCTCTGCTATCTCCGCGTGGGTATACACAATGCAACTCTGCTTAACCTCTTCAAGCCAGAGACCTGCTACATGTTTCTGTGGTTTCCTGGGGCTAATACCATTCTAGAAATCGTATTATGAGAGATGTTAATAATTTGTTCTGTGAAACCAATGTTACGTTTCCGCTCTGTTTTCAATAGAAACCAAGTACGTCCCATTAAACTCAATGAAAACTGTAACCAGGTACCTTGACAGGAGATGTTAGAAATACAGCTTATTTTTCCCCTCCAGCTCTCCTCAAATACACAGAAGGTTTATAGATAATATTTTCTGTTAGCCTAAAGTATCTTTCTGAGAAACAAGTGGCTCTCTTGTGGCTTTTTATCAGTGTCATGTCAAGCTGAAATGTGCACAGAGCAGACCAGGAGTGCTTTCTAACCCACTTTGTATAGATTTAAATGTATAACACAGGGCGATCGGGGATCAGACTCAGTGGAGTAACTTCAGAAATAATTGAAAGCAGAACTTGTTCCTGGTACTTCATAAATAGTAGTAATAACTCTTCACGTTTCACACACTATTTGAGCTTTTAATATTCTGCTGTGCCATTCTGTGGCCAGGACTGAAAAATAAATTCTTTCAGATCTCTTGTAACTTACTAGAAACCTTTAAGTGGTAAATCAGAGATAAAGAGGCATAATTAACTTTTTCAGAAGTCACTTTTCAGCCAGGAGAATTTAAGTCTTGCTTTAGATCTTTCAAATTGACCATGAACCTTGCATTCATTTTATGTTGTAAATTATAATTATATAAAATTATATGTTATAATATATAAGTAAGCAGAACTGCACTATAGACAAAATGAAGTGTGGAAAGTGTTTTGGAGGAGATACAAGCAAGTAAACATGAAGCATATGAAAAATCTAATCGATAAGATAACAATTTCAAAATAAAAACGTTAGCTGCTAGAGAATCACGATAAATCACATCAGTTGTGTGGAGCAGTACTATTGGATTGAATGATGTAGTGGCGAGAAGCAGAACACATCAAACACAAATAATTAATTCTCTCTCTTTGAAACATTTATTTTGGTTTATAGTTGGAGGTGTAGGAACTAGTTTCCCCTACCAAGACTGAGAAAAGGAGGAAAGGAGCGTGTGCAGGTGGGAAACTGGGCATACACTGGAGGAACTGGGTGCCCTACTTAACCTGCACAGGACCTGTTCATGTGCACTCTGTTAACTGAGTATTACCCAGGAAGCACACTAGTGAGATTACATTTCATGCACCTGTAGGAAGCAGCAAAGATAAGTCATCCTTTCCTTAATCCTCATGAGGGGGCAAAAAGGGGAAAAAAAAAAAAAAGGTGATGTATAAGAAACAGGATGAGGAAGACTTACTGTTATTTACGTTTAGCTCTCAGCCCTTTTTCCTTCATCCCTAACCTCAGCTGAGAGTGTCCGGCTAGCTCTGCTCTGTGTCATGATTGAGATCTCCACAGTTAAAGCCATGCTTGTGGTTCTGTTGGTGATGGTGTAGCTACTGGCCATATCAGATTTAGACTGGTGGGGGAACTCCCATACTCTCACTATTTGTTTTTTCTTTTGCTCTTTCGCCTTGCCCCAAATCCAACAGGTTCTTGTGTAATCGTTTTAGGCCCTTAAATATTTCCTCCATTCAAGAACTACGTTCCTAATGTCAATGATCACGTGCGTTACCAGCTGAGCGTGCCCTGACCGTAGCAATTGCGATGCAGAAGGAACAGAGCCATTTCGCAGGCTTAAAAAATGTCACACATCTGCCATTGCAAATGAGCCACTATCAGAGCTTTAAAACAGCTCTTTTAATCTATTCTAATGCACAAATTACAGTTGTTGTCACATTTTATTACTATTATCTTGTGGAAGATTGAAATGTTTTGCACTCTGATATCAAATTTCTAATAATTTACCTGCCTGAGACACAAAGAAAGAAATTAGGTAGAATGCTAGGTTTTCTGGAGTTGCTTAATATTCCCTCAACGGTAGTGGATACACTTTGCTACAGTAATGCATTTTGAAATATTCCATGTATACATTTCCAGGGCAAACTACATGGTGTAGTTTTGGTCTAAAGCCCTCATGGCACCAGGGAACAGTGAGCAACAGACAGGGGACAGACAGTACATTTTTTTGTCATTTGGCTAAGCACAGATTACCAGGATGGCTGTAATATTTTCAGTGGGGTGGGTAAAGGCTGTGGTATGCAGAAAATGAGGTGTTAGATGCAATCCTGCTCAGCCAGTAGTAGAGGTGTCATGACAAAAATGGCAGCAAATCCTGGCTGGTGGCAGCCGTGTGGTGTCCCTCCGCGGAAGACAGAGCAGCTTGCAGGGTGAATGATGTGCTATGCTAGCAAAACGGGTTTTTGCAATGTTTTAAAACAAAACAAATACTAATCCCTTGGTTGTTTAAATCCTCCAGTTTGTTAAATGAACACACACACACACACACACAAATCCGTAATGTGGAGCTGAAGCTTGGTCAGCAGGGGGGCAACTTTTACATGGCTCAGAAGTAGGATCTTTATGCCTACATCAGCTGCGAGCAGTCTGTCTAGGATTATCTGAACAAAAAAGCCTTGGAGAAATCTGCTTGGTCATTCCTTCCATACATTTGGAGGAAAATGCTTCATAAATGGCACGTTTGCTTGGATCCCTCCAGTGGCTGCAGGCAGGACGCAGTCCTGTAGCGGTGTGGCAGGGGACTTTGCATCTGCAGGGGAAAAAGTCTATTCAAGGGCAGAGAGTGGAAGGAAAACTACTGGAGTACTGGGAACACTGCAAAATATCAGTCAATGAGGATTTTTGTCTAGGCAACTATTTCTAGAGAATATCTGCATATAAATTACACTGTCCAAAATTAATAGACTCCTCAACCACTTTAGTTTATTAACATTCTTGGCGATTTCCCAGAAGTTGAAGTAAGTTTGGTGAATTGCGTTGTGCTTATTAACTGGAGAGAGTACCTCCTAAGCATTTTTATTGTCCTTTTAATGTCTGAACCTGAGAATATCATGACTGTAAAATGAATTATAATGATGTGCTAAACTGGAGTAATCTCAGTCATTTTATTAAGCACTTTGTGAATGAAATGGGGATTGCTGGTGCTGTATTTTCTTTGAATATACTCCTTGTGCCTCTGCAGAACATGTGTGCAGCTCCTCAAGAAATAAGGATGCAAACCATATGGCATAACCTGGGATGCCAGAGTACATTTTTAACCTCTTAGTGATAACACAGACGTGTTACAGCAGTGTCTCCCAAAACACTGAGAAAATCTTCTATAGTTTTATGTTATTTCTCATATTAAAATGATCTGTCAGTAGCTGTAGTGATTAAGTTACTGTTGCCAAAGAGCGGTCTCACTCTGCCATCTTTATTCCCTGTCCATGTATTCCTTCCTATGGCTCCCAAAGAAAAGCCCATTTCCTTTGAGGTGAAGTTTGACACTTTGGTTAAGCTCATGTGATTTTACTTGTATATTTTTCTCTGTAATTAACTGTAGGACAGTTGCTTTTAGCAAGTTACTTACATACAGAAATGTTAATACCTAAATGTGGGGAAGAGCAGTTTTTCTCTTTGAAATTCAGTTGAGGCTTTTCAGTTTTATTTTTCACAGTGTACCAAGAAGCCATGTTTTTAGGAATACATAGTCCAATGGTTCTACAGGATCTATTATTTTTATTACTCATTAACTGAATTACAGGTTCTTTGGAGGAAGGCACATATTTTGAGCGGTTATTTACTGAGTTTGGGCCACAAAGCACATCTGTAAGGTGTTGGGACAGAGTGGAGCAGATGCAGTAACAGGTATTGAACTGAGAACAGGATGTGGAGAACCACCATTTCCTCTGCAATGGCAAAGGAATTTGATGGCAGCTTTGCTCCCTAGTTCTCCACATAGTACAACCTGCAAATGTACTAGCACAGGCCTAGTGGTTATTGATTCCCTTTAATAATTTGGTAATGCTCAGCATTAGGGATGTCTCTGGCAAAAGGATATTTAGAATTTAGCACAAAATCTTTTATTAGTACTGAATTCTAAAATGCAGTGGTTAGTACTGCTTCCTTTTTTTTTTTTTTTTTTTCCTTACAGGCATTTGAATACTGCTTTCAGTTTTCTCCTCAGTTTTCAAATTTGATTGTTACCACAGGGATAAACTCACGTTTTGCATTACAGGCCAGTGTAGTACAGGCTGACACCGGGATAATTAACATAGCACAAGGGATCATGTCCAGATTTTTTCAGTTACTTTTGAATCTGTGAAAAGCTAGTTTTCTTCCATTGCTTTTCAGAGTTTCGTAAACACTATTCAATCAGTTATAATTGTACATAAAATCAAAGTGGAATCCACAGAATCAATACCTTAGAAACAAAAGGCATCTAAAAATCACTGAGCCTGGAAGATCCTAAAAAGAAGTAAAAGATACTTCTACATATTCATGAGGTTTTACAGAAATGAATATCAGAGTGATGAAAAGTATATTTGAGCGTGAAGTGCCCGTGTTCATTAATCTCTTTTCAACAATTCACAGGGCAGTACGTCAGCTTAGCAACTTTTGGGAACACAGTTAAGGGGAGAAGATGTTCTGTCTCTGAGGCCGTCCGTCGTTGCTCTTTGGAGGGTGTGAGACAGATGCTGCTCAAGTAGGATTCATCAGACGATCATATTTAGAGCTCTGTCAAGTCCATGATAACTAGGAAAAACTGATGGGGTTTGGGTTTTTTTTCTTCTGTCTCTCTCTCTCTGAGGGATGTACGTTCTTGTTTTATGTGTTGATTAGAAAAACTCCCACCCAAACTGTCATCACTATGAAGAGTTTAACTTCACCATAGACTTTGGACCATATTGGAGGTTCTAAGACTGGAGGGTCATCTGGGTTTAAAAAAACCAAAAAGGCAATTCCCAGCAATCTGCTGAAATTTATTAGAGTTCTTGTGATAACAAGGCCGTTGTCAGTTGCTGCTCTGGCTGCCATGGAAACAGGCATTGCTGCAAACAGGGGAGGCTGCTTTTGACTCATTCCTATTTCAGAAAAAGAAAAAAAGAAGAGAAAATAGGCTTTTGTGGGATGACTCGTTTAAAGGACTTTGCCCCTGTCTTTTAGCAGTGCATGTGGCCATTGTCCTGACAGAGGGACTGAGAGGTGTCATAGAACTGGTCGGTGTCTGCAAGAGGTGGAATGTTGGCAGTACTCTTTTGGGGGATTTTTGATCTTCTGGGCTCTTAATTTATGAGAGAGTTAAGTATCAGGTAGTAGAGGGTATTTTTAAATTAAGCGCTAATCTCGTCAGAGAATGCTCTTGTGGTTGAAGCATTGCACTGGAGTTCTGGAAATCTGCCTTAAATGCCTCAGTTGGCAGAGAGCTATGCCAAGGCTGCTCAGCTCAGCTCGCCTTTTCACCCACCCCAGCTCCCCCAAGCTGCTGGTACCACGGCATGTCTGCGGCGCACAGGGCACGTTGCTCTGGTGGCTTGTGACCCATGTCACGCAGAGGTTACAGCTTCGAGCCTTTAGACTTCCTCTGTGGCCACTCCTCTGAGGTTGCTTACAGCCTGTGCAAACACAGGTATTTAAAATCTGTTTCAAAGTGATAATGTAAATAGCGACAGACACCTCCGAAGTGCTTTCAGGCTTATGAAAGAAAAACGTAATAGCTATGCAATGGCACTATTATTGCTAATCATAAATAAATGGGAAATATGAAATCAAACATGCTTAGAGAGGGGTTTAGCACCTATTCATGCTTCTCTACTAGTGGCAGACGTTTGTGTATTCTCTTCCTGTTAACAATGTATGAACAAACTGAGCAAGTTAATGTATCCTGTGGCATGTTTGGTCCTATTTTGTAGCCTGTTTCACAATGCTGGCACATCCAAAACTATACCTATTACTGGTAGGGAATCATTCAGACATTATGAGTAGTTCGTACATCCTTCACCTTCTCCACTGAAATTCTCAGCTGTGGGGAACCTTGTTAGATGTTACAGCTGTTTATTCAGCCCAGCTAGTACAGACTGAAAGGCAAGGGAGATTTTTCTCGGATTCTGCCTTGGTGCATTCTCCATGATGCAGCTCAAACTGCAGTTTCGGCTTCCTGGATCTACGTATCTTGGGCCAAAAAAGTCAATTCTTAATGATCTTCTGTAGGAGATGAGGAGGAGGCAGGAGAGCATTTCAATGGGCACTGATTAGTTGCACTTCTGCAGAACTGATCATTTTAACAATGCTAAGACATAACAACCCCTGAGCACAGGATTGGTACTGTGCCAGAAGATCTGAATGGAAGTTACTTGTGCTATTATTATTTCTTAATTTTGAAATAGCTAAAACGCAATGAGAAACTTCCAGAGAATTAATTCTTCTGAGTCCCAGTTTATGCTCCAGCTGATTTCTTGGCTGATGTGGCCAGGCTTATCCAGAAGGCCAGAAAGATGCCTGTCATCCTCAAAGGGGAGGGATAGAAAAACACAAACTCTTGCATTTGTTTCTGTACTCATATTCCAAGTTTTAGATCTTTTTATGTGTTTCAGTGTTAGCCCCCTCTCCCTATTATTAGTAAAACATCATAACGAGTAATTTCTCACTCCAAAAATAATTGATGGGAATCAGCATAATGGTTTTATCATTTGAAGCATGGTAAATGTGTTGTGCAGTGACAGTGTTCAGAGAGTGTTTGTTAGAACTGTTGTCATAGAGATCCTATGATTGCTGCGATAAATGTATAAGAATCCATGAAACAATTTAAGTGGTAAGCATTATACCTCAAATATAACAGCTGGAGATTTCTGTTTTAAGATTCTTCAGCTTTCTTTGCTGGGTAGGACGTGGGGGTTTTCCCTCAAAAGTCAGAGAATGAAATTAGAGAGATTAAGGTGAGATTTTTGTAAGACCTTACATGATAACAGTCATCTTAAAGTATTGTGGAGTTGATAATGATCACGTATTTATAGAAGATTTATGAAAACTTCTAGATTTTTCTCTGAACTGCACATGTATTGTTCATTCTTCATGTTATTCAGTAATACAGTAATTTGTTTTGCTTAAGCTGTTGTTTTTCCAATTTCTTTACATTCGACTCGTACTGTTTCTGTGCTTATGTGAAGATGAAGCCAAGGAGACAGATAGTCTGGAGCAACACATCCCTGCACTCCATGCTTTATCCATTTATTTCTATTTTCTGTGATATTCAAGCTATATTGGAAAATAATTTAAATAAATTGACACATAGAGCTGTATTACAAACCTTGAAGGAAACTTAAATAACATTGGCAGGTAAAAGAAAAAATATTCTTAACACTATTACATGTCTGTCAAGATGCACGCTGTAGAGTCTTCAGCTGATTAGCAGCTTTCTGGCCCAGTGGAAATCAATTAAACAGAAAACCTTGAAAGCAAATCATTGGAGGTAATGTGGAAAACATTATCTTTTTTAGAATATGGAGACTGTTTCTGGAGCTCAATAGTATTTATTTACTGATAACATGCCAAGGTTGGTTGCTTAATTACATATTAGCCCTGCCAGGTCTAGATGGTTGTAGGAATAAAGATGTGGGTTAACTGTGTGCTGGGTTTGTGTGGCGGGGTATTTGGTAGCAGGGGGAGACTGACTGTCTTCTTCGGTTTTCTCTCAAATGCAATGCTTCCTTGTCCAAACAATTAAGGTAGGAAGCAACATGAACTTTGCTTAAACATGTACTTGGTACCTAATAGGTGGAGCACTAAGATAGCTCTGGGGTAGAAGGAAAAGCTATGATTGCTTTTCTCTGGCTGCAAAGGCTAAAAAGGACAAGAAGAAATCCCTGCAGTGAGTAAGCTGCTTGCTGTAATATCCAGTTGACGTAGTATTTTTCAGCTGAGGCAGAAGTTAGGCATTTGTTCTATGCTCCGTCAACTACATGCAGAGCACAGACAAATAGAGATAGGCTCTTGTCAGCCTTAACTGGAAAGGAACACAGTTCACCACGAGATTTCTTTGTCCCATGATAAGAATCCTAAAACTGATGGCCACAGCAAAGTCTGTCCCACCACCTCTGTAAGGTATGGAGTGGCCTCTTCATGGATGCAGTGCTGCAGGTGGGAACTGAAGCTTGTGCACAGTATGCATGGGCCTTTCCTACTTTGTGGACCACTGAGGACAAAAAAATCAATCACAGGCTCTTGCTGTAACTTGCAGTGCTCTCTGCCGTCTGACACAAGCAGTTTATATCAATTTTAGATTTAAGATTGCAAGTGGCAATTCAGGCAATAAATGAGGGGAGGCTCATAAAGCCAAGGACACTTGTTTCTTGCATACACATGATTACCAAACTCAGTGGGCTAAATCATGCTTATGTGAGGGTGGAAAGAGCGTGGTTGGAGGACGGAGCACCCGTGGAAACTAGTTTGTTCTTACCTCTTGGAGGGCATCTGTTGGTACGATGTGAATATCATACGATGCAGCGGTAGCCACACAGCTCATTACTATGCGTCCCTTCATGCTAGAAAGGGGCAACATCTTCACCTGGGCAAAACTAAAAATTGAGTTTCATCCACTATATTATGTGAATGTGAAATAAAGAAACTCCTGGTTTTGTGGTTAGGAGATGTATTTGGTTGCAAGGAGTTAGAGGGAATTATTTCCTTGCTCTTTCTTGTTTCTGTCTTTTCACTAGCAGGGACTGAGGTCACAGTAATGGGATGGCCCAGAGGAAGGAGCACTGAGTCCTTAGCTTATTTCCATAGGAAACAAGAATTCCCCTATAAAGGTTTGGCAGGTAAACCTGCTTTTCTCCTATTTCTTACTGAGAGGACTGCAAGTAGGTGTGCCAGAATGACAGCAGCAGGGGGAATGATACAGGGTTTTCCTGCTGTATATTACAGTGTTATTATCCAAGAGGCACAGTCAAGCTCTGCTTTGAGGATTTATGGTGTCACATGAAGTGTTTGCTAGATCTGTTTCAATTTACTCCTTGTACCAGGAGCCGTGTTACTTTACTGTGGTCTCTAAGACAAAGCACAAGAAATAGTAACTTCAGCACATGCACTCAAGGCGAACTCTTGAAGGAAGAGCAGAAGCAACTCCAGCTCAGCCCTTGCCCAAGCGGTGCAGATTAATGGGTGCTGAGTTAGGGCAGTTCCCCTCTATCGATATGCTTTCTTATAAAATGCTCTTCAGCTGCAGAATCTTTCAGGAGACTGACCAAATGATGTGATAAAAGCAGAAACCAGGATATCTGCACACACACCTGGCCATAAATTTAATCACACCAGACGAAAGCTTTTTTATTTTAAATTTATGAATAGTTGCCTTTTTTCCCCCTCTTTTTTTTTTTTTCTTTTCGGCTCTTCTCACGTCAGAAAGTCTTGTCTTGGAAGTGATTTGTTTATCTTAGCATGAAGGCTAAGATACTTGATATCTTGGCACTTTTGTGACATTCTGGAACTCCATTAAATTGTTTCATTTTATTCCTACAAACCCAAGTGTGCAATTGCTCAAAGAAGCAAAATACTTGGCTTTCTCATTTGAAATATTTTTCACATCACAGCATGTTAACCTTCCAATAATCTCATTAAAGTTTGACATAACTTCTCCAGGTAGCATGTCATAGTTTCCTTTGAAAATTTTAACCACGTTAAATGACTTGGTGACCCAGTTGAATCGCTTCATTATCTTTTTCAGTTGAAATTTACAGTGTCTGGGTTACAAACTGTAGTATAACAAGACCATTCAGATAAGTGCAAGTTTTAAAAAATGGCATAATTAGCAAGATTCAAAAAAACCCTGTCATGGGTATTGTTCTTGTTTCCTTCATTGGTTTCCTTAGGTTTTGGCCAAATCCTAATGAAAAGATCTGAAAGGAAAATTCAGTTCTTTCAAAATTCTTAAGGTTTGATATATATGTGTATATATATAAACAAATTCTCGAAATAGTTCCATTTCATCTAACCTTTGCCTTAAGGTACATGTCAAAAAAAAGGAGACTTTGGATCCAGTCACACCTGTGCTACCTTTTTTTGAGGAGCACACGTGACCAGCACGTTGCTGCTCAGGGCCATCCTGCCCGTCTCCGCTGATGCTGGGCTCCCACAGGGCAAAGATGGCAACGAGCAGAGGGCTGGCAAAGGAGGGAGATGGAGCCTGATCCTACAGTCCGCGTGTTCAGCCAGCAGCTGGGATGGAAGGGCTGGGGTTTTGTTCCCCATTCCCACAGTTATTTTGTTTTGTCCTCTCTGCTGACTGGTTAATACAAAATGCATAACTAGGCTACGTATCTGCCAATTATTTAAAAATAAAATAACAATTAAAGGGGGAGGGGGAAAAAAAGGTATGAGAAACCTTTGACATGTTATCGTTCTTTGCTGCTGGGAAACAATTAACCAAAGCGAAAAGGAGCCGTGAGAAGCCAACTAGCCATCTTTGAAAATGGCAATCATTGTCACACATTGCAGATGCCATTCCTTTCTTCAGCTGGGATGTTTCATTTATTTCCATTAATGGACGCAGTTGAGCTGAGGAGGTATTTGCTTGTTTCTTTGTTTTTACATTTCTACTGCATTTTTAGTTTCTGATACTTGTCTCATCATTAATATTTCTTACCACAATGTGTCTTCTGTGACAAGGAAGGTCATTCCCCATCGGCTTACACAAAGAGCGATGCATCATCTATCTTTCTAGGACAGTGTGAGGTGCTCAGCCATACCTGTCTGTCTGACAGTCTGCTGTTTGTCTTGCCATCTGTCTTGTTCCCATGTGTAACATCTAATTAATGCCTGTGGTAATTAATAATGCTGTGAGGTCTCTTCTGTTATCTATTATTGGCTTCAGTAGGGATAAATCAGCACATTGAACACTAAGGGAGTTGTAGTATTTAATGATGAAGAACATAAAAAATGCACTTACAGTTTTTAAATATTCATAAAATAGAAGGCAGGAACCATAATTTTTAATAGAAGATTTTGTATGGTGAATAAAACTGATATTTTACTGCCTCTTTGTAGAGTACTAACAGGGCACTGTGTAGCTGGGGGCCCCCACACCTACAGGAGACAGTTAAGTGATCAGTTCATGGTAACCACCTTGAAGAATTAGTTGGGTTTTTTTAAAGTTTAATAGTTTGCAGGTTTTGACAGTGGTGTTTGGCCTTCTGAAATTGTCAATTTGCGATGTATTAGTCTGTACAGAATTGCAGATTAAAGGTTGAATGCAATTATTTTTCATGGATAATCTCTATTAGAGCAAAACATTTGATCATCTAAATCAAAGAGCATGGTTTCTGCAACAAACTCGTTGGATGATCTTAAACAGGAATATTCCTGATTTAGAAATCAGGTTGGTTTCTGCTTTCTTACAGAAGAATTTATTTTGATGATTGAACAGACCTTTGATTTTAGGCCCCCAAAATGGGGGGAAGGTGAGGGAAAATAAGAAAAAAAAAAAAAAGCAGTGCCACACTGGCACCAAAATCCATGCCTATAACATTCACCGAAGCTGGATTATTCATATCAACTTTTAAGAGATGTGCCTCAGAATTAGTAAAGAAATATACCGAGTGTTTGAAAGAGGAAATTCTCCACAGATGTTTGTGATCAGTAATGTTCAAAGACATGTTGTTTCTTTCGTTATTCCAGACACAGAAGGAATAAGCACTTTAATCGGTCAAATCTAAGAAATAACATAGTACAGGAATATGTTAGTTGCTTACATTCTGTTGTTTCATCTAGGATGCTTTAACAAACCTTCAGGAAAACCTTGCCTTTTGCTAGTGTGGTTAAATTTTGCATGAGAATACCGCAGAAGGATTCCCAACTTTTAGTCCTCAAAAACCTGAAAATATTGTACTAATTTCTTTCCTATATTACTTACATTTTCATGCAGGATCAGGTTTCACATTGTAGAGAGGTATTTCTTTTCAGTTTAGGTCATTTTTTTACAGAAGGGAGGACTTTCTAGTGCTGGGAGATGTTTTGTGAAAGAAAAATTACCTTTTTCCCATCAACTTTTCCAACTTCTTTGCAAAAGATGAATTAAATCTCAATCTGTCTCAATTACTTGGGGACCATGTTTTATTTTAACTAACCGCATTTCATTACAGTTTTGTAGATTAAGCATAGGGACTGGCAGTATGACTTTGGACTTCACTGACAGTTATACCTGCAGCTAAGAGTTTCTGAAATAAAATTGTCGTGAGCCAAAAAGAGGAAAAGATTTTTCCTTTCCTGCCCAGTGTTGCTCTGAATGCAAAATCTTGACAGAGCAAGAGGCGATGGACATTAAGGGATTGTGGGGTTTGGGTTTTATTTTTGTGGATTGGTTTGGTTTTGGGGGGATTTTTTTGGTGTGGGTGTTTTTTGTTTTTTTTTTTTTTTTTTAACTTTGGGGATGATCAAACACTGGAACAGGTTGCCCAGAGATGTTCTGGAGTTTCCATCTTTGGAGATACTCAAAACACAACTGGATGGCAGTCCTGAGCAACCTCCTCTCACTGACTGCGCTCTGAGTGGCGGCTGGATTGTATGATCGCAGAGATGCCTCCCTACCTCAACTTTTCCATGTCCCTATGAAAATATCATCAGTAAGAAGGTATGGGACTGTGAATGTCCTGACTGTGTGTTTGCCACATGTATCATTTGCATCCTGGCCTGATTAGCCAAAAATGATGAAAACCAAGGGAAGAAGTTGAGAAAATGTTCCCAGAATTACCATATACTTTCTGTCCTGATGGAGTTCAGTGTTACTTAAATGTCACGGAAATAATGTGTAGAATATGATAGATATGAGAGGTGCCCATTTCAATGAGCTTGCACACCTAAAAGCAAATACTACTGTCCATTCATTTCTTAAATTTGATTTGAAAGAATTGTTTTGCTCTTCCTCAGAATTTACAGTAAAGTGCAGAAAAAACAGATAATCCAAAAAGGGAATGGTTGGGATGACATTCCCAACGGTACGACATTTCTTTTTCAAATTTCATGCCTGACTGTTATGTTTTTATTCCATCCTCCTTTGTCATCATATAATGTTTGAGATCATCTTAACCCTGGCTTCAGCTTACTGATGTTTCCCCTCTAGTTCTTTTTCTTTAATGTGTTATACACACTCCTTCTCCCCACCTTTTCCATACCCCGTTGAAGCCTCTTACTGTAGCCTGAGAGAGAGAAACAGAGGTTATACAAACTTCCCACTACCTAAGAAAAGCCATAGTAACAAGAAGCAGAGTGCTATTAGAGGCAAACTGTAGGTCCGGCCTATTGCAGTGGGTGGCTCAGTGTATTGGTGGGGGTTTTAAGCAGGGCTAAACTGGAGGCTGATGGCTGTAGCACTAGGAGCAAAACCTGGTGCCATGCTATGCTGGCAATTCTGGGTAAAATGTCTGCGAGGGACCCCTTGCAGAAACTGCTCTTTAGAGTCTTCCTCAGCAATTTTTCCTGAAGGAAAATGAAGATAGCCTGGCCTGGGGCTTCATTGTCATGGCACTTGGACTGGAAGGCCGAAGGAGCACGCTGGAGGCATTCAGGCGTTCTCCTTTTATTACTAGCTGTCTCTCCTATTTTGTTTATTACCAGAATGATGAGCCCTGTTAAAACACCAAGTATAAATCCTTAAAGAAAATGTTCCTTGCACAAAAATAGCTACAGCAGAAAAGATTGTTTAAGCTTTATCATCAGCAGTTTAAATATGGCATTAGCTCTCCCTTCGTGGTGTGCTGAGGCTGAGCAGAGCTGGAATTGCAGCAGGTGGGATATGCATTATCAGCTTTGGAGTTGGCTTAGACAGTAACAGCTCAATCTGTGATTCTGCTGGCTCTCAGCGCTGACTGATAGGACTGGGGATACTGAAAATGCCGGATGATTTTCTGTGTACAGTGTGTAACTGGTTGGGGTGTGGGCATGGGCATAAGGGGCACACTTGTGAATAACTCTGCTCAGCTGTCCAAACCATTCTTTTCCTCGTGTCTTTCCTAACTTTCTTGACTGGTGTGTTGTCATAAACTCAGAGAAAGGGGAAATTTATGGGTCAGGGAAAAATTCAATTGTTATGTATACTGGTGGGTTACCTGACCTAGAAATACTTTAATAACTAGCAGTGATTTATTTATTTTTAAAAGAAAAATGATCTTGTTTTGTTTAAGCCACATATGAAAGAGAAAGGAAAGATAAAATAGAAAGAGAAGGCAGCACTTCTTTTCGCTGATGATGCATTTGATGGATGGCTCTCTGAGGATCTGATTGAACTCGGTGTTATACCCACCAAATGAAGATAAATCATTGGTGAAGGGTTTGTGGAGTACATGCCCAAAATCAATTATGCTCACATGGAGATCTATTAATCTGTTTCTTCCTGTTCAGTCTACCCAGCCTCTTTCAATGGCTTTTTATCATTCCAAACACAGGTTATCTTTTCTAAGTGGTGGTACAGTTCTTGGTGGCTTGCATCAAAATCAAAGTTGCCTCTCATACGTGAGGAGTCCTTTTACCCCTTGCCTGAGCTCAGCCCAATTACCTTAATTGAGTTTCATACAGTTTCTCCCAACAAAATCTTTGAGAGTCTACAGCAGTAAAATGATAATAGGGATATTGACCCCTTTCTGTGGTGGTTTAGTGGTTGTCACCTTTCCTTGTTTTGTTGATAACACAGCAGCCTGACAAAGACTCCTGGATGGGAAAAAACCCAAAACTCATGCATATATAAGGCTGTACAGTCAAAAAAACTGCAATGAAAAAGTGACATTCAGGAAACTCTCTCTTTCTCTTGTACCGTTTTCAGGGAAATCCAGTGGAGTTCAGAGCCAGACTGTATTAGATGTTCTCCTGATTCCCAGGGAAAGATAATCCATTCATGGTCAATGCCTGATCAAGGAAGAGGAGGAAGGCAGAGCAAGCATTGAAGGGAGGTACATCACAGTTGAGAACTGAGTCCACACCTTCTAAGATTTTGTCAGTTTTTAAATTATGAGGTCACTTTATGTTTCTAAACCAGAAACATGAGAAGCTAACTCCACCTCTTTCCATCTAACATCTCATCATGTTAACAGTGTTAAAGATAGTCCACTGATGATGAATATTATAAGTCAACCAAGCAGGTGGGCAAAGAATTCTGAATTAATAACAAATCCTAGCACAGATAAAAGTTAAATTTTCATTGTGTTGGTGAATGACTGGCATTAGAATGACCAACTAGTTCTGTCTCCAGAGTGAAATATTGGCAGTTAATGTATAGAAATCCTGACGGTGGACTCCCAACATGGAATGGAAGCATACATTGGTTGGATTCAATGATCTTAAGGGTCTTTTCCAACCTCAAGGATTCTAAATGATTCTATGAACTAGGCGGTATACTGAGATGCTGTATTTATGGGGTTAAAAACGTTGCCATGATTTGGTGCAGTGAGCAATAGTACCAACGTTTACCCTGATGACATAAAAAGCAATCTGTCTTCAGGTGATTTTTGTGGTTGTATTCATAAATTCAAGGAGGGGTGTACTAAAGCCTCTGAATCCCACATGAACATAATTCCTGGGATAATCCCCTGAAGGACAGGAGGCACTGAGGCAGAATTATCTTTGCACTCAACTTTCCATATTTTGCTCCAGGATTGGATTTCCAATATGTATCTGGAAGAACAGAGCTCTGAGGTCTGCAGTGTTTAAAGACAGTAGCAATGCTAAGCAGTCCCTAAGGATGGAGAGGAATCGCCTTAATTTTAAAAGGTGATGCTTTACAGGTCCGTAGGTGGGCTTTCACTCAAACATGCTCACAGGCATCTGTCTGACTGAGACTCCTCTAGAAGTGCTTAACATGCTAGGTTTTTTTTTCAGTAGCTGTATAGAGAATATCAAAAAGAGCTAAGTGGAAGTAGCAGTGATCCTTCTCCCCATAGAGAGTGCACCCAGCCCCATGGCACACCAGAGCTGCTGGCCCTTAGGAATTCTGCTGATGCATAGCATGTAGTTGGATTTGTAAAATGAGGGACCCTCACAGACCCCTCTAATCTGTTGAAGTGAACTAACACCCTCATTCATACAGCGTTATCAATTATTTCAGCCCTGGGCTTGAGCGCAAAGTTCCTGTCAATAAAGTCTGATACACAAATGCAATCCTTCGAGTCTTTAAGAACAGGGCATCAGTTTCGTGGCTGTGAATTTCATTGACTTTCTAAGCAGCATTGAACTTTTGTCAGTAATTCATTCAAAGCAAGTAGCCAGTGTATAAATCCTTAGTTCTGTGGTAATGCTCGTGCATACAAAATTAAACTGGATAAAATCTATAAGCCTGTGAGTGTTTTGGGTGAGTTTCCAGATTTTATACTCAACCTTTCTTCTGATGGTATTAATAAATGTTTGGGATTGTTGCAGCTGCAGTCGACTCTGTAACGTATTGATTAGTAGTATATTGACAAAAATTGGTCTCTTTGTTAATAAGAAACAACACAGTGATTAATAGGTTACATAAGTTATACTGAGTGTACAGCCAGATATTTCTAGAATAAGTGAAACATCCCACATGATCAATAACGATGAAAATCAGAGCAGAATTATCTAGTTCAGTCTTGATCATCTAGCAGAAAATGATCCTAGTGTTTTAGGGAAGCACTAACTTATTTTCATTCTGTTGTTCTTGTTATTATGATTATAATAATTGCATGAATTGGCTGAGTGGATTTTCTAGCCTGTAAGCATCAAGGCAACAAAGATGGTTTTCTCAGATTGTACCATCAAGAATTGATGATTCCAGATATGTCTAGTTTGGCAGAGCAAGCACTGAAACTGCCCCCAGCTCTCTAACATGATTCAATTCAAATCCATGTTTGACATGACTTCAGCATGACACAGGAGAAGGAAATCTGTTTTAAATATAGGAAAATGACTTCAGAATACATTCCATAAGGTAAACTTTTTATTATGAGATACATGGATTTATTTTTTTTAACATGAGTTCACATGGGAAAGGGATGTTAGTGAGACAGGCTATTTTCATGCCTTTTTCAATCTGTCAGGTACCACAGAGTTTGTTTTGGTTAGATTTCCAGTTTGTTTTCTCGATTTGCAGATGTCATTCAGAGAAAGAAACTGTTTACAAATGTAGGATTTGAGCCTAACTATTAAACTTGCCTGGATCCACTCATCTTTTTTTACTTTCCTTAACATAGGAACAAAGGGGCAGAATCAACAGAAAGGAGTTAGAGCTCATGTGAGAGGAGAAATAAAGGAACACCTTTTTTTAACTGAAACCTGTTTTCAGTGAAGCATTTACTTTTTTATGGGTGAAAAGACCTATTTATAAAAAATTCTGACCCAGGAAAACTATTTTTGAACTAATTTGGCTTTTAGGGCCTATTTTTCATTTTCCTTTTGTTCTGTGGCAACATATGTATTCAAACCTTTGCACAGAAGTTTCTCTTGTCCACAATACCATCCCCATTTATGTGTAAGGCACTGAATGGACTTTTTCCTCAAAAAACAAAATTAAAAAAGACTACAATACAGAGTTCAGCAATGATGCTTGACTTTGCATTTCCAAAACTCCGTACCATTTTTGCTTTCACTGAGCAATATATTCATGTGGTTTTCCCCTTAAATCACTGTGAATGCAGCAGCTACAATACTACATGAGTAAGGGCAGAGAAAACTCATCTGAGATGGCTCAGTGAAGACAGCTTTATTTCTTCTGAGCTATACTGAGGGACTGAAAACACTCCCACTGACTTAAGCAGAGTAGATCAAGGTCTAAGGTTTGTGCCATGTTCAGGAACTGGTCAGTGAAGCATTTTCAAACTAAGGATGGGAAATATTAGCTGTACACGGAGTGAGCGTTCTGTGTCCTGAAGGATGAAAGGGAAACAATGACACAGAGAATGGGTTTCCAACAATAGAAACCTCCAAAGCCTGTAGAATTTATTTTGTGCAGAAACTGCAGAGAAGTCATACCCCAACCCCCCACCCCTCCCTTCATATTCATGGTTATTTGGCACATGTGTCTCTTTGTGGATTTAATAAACATACACTTAGTTGTCTCACCTGGCCGTAGTACTGCCCAGTCCCTTTGTATATATGCATGGAGGACTTCATAAAATCCTTGCAGTGCTTTACTGATCTTTTTCCCATTTCTATTTGATCGTTTCTGCTAACTTACAGGGTGACAATCCTTGGATACGGACAGACAATAGCCCTCTACCTGCCATTAGTCATTGCAAGAATATTTGGATGTCTGATCAGCCTCGAGCCTATGGCTAAGAGGACAGAGTGGTATTTCGGGCATTCTCGTCTCTCCAGACTCACTGCTTTTTGCAGGTGCCCTCGTCAGCCTGCGCTTCAGCTGCAGACAAGGGATTTTGTCCGGTATTTGCTGAAATCAGTTGGTAAGTCTTTTGTCTAGAGTAATGTGAAAGGCAAATAACACTTGAAAAAGCTCTGTTGGGTCTAAGAGGAAGCAGCACCGGCTGCGTTATTAGAGGTAATTTTAGTCCAGGCCACACTGAATCAAAATGGAAATTGGGAATAAAGCAGTCCTTCATTCCTGCTCACTAATACTGTGCAATTCCTCTGGCATGTGGTACAAGGACCATACCATAGAAAACAGAATATTATCTCCCTCATGTGCATAGGAGACATTGAGCGTAACAGGTCTTCCCCACATAGTCTGAATTAAACCCAACATATGGAAGATGATGCAAAGACTTTTAAAAAGTTTTATAAACTACAGTGTAAACAGGTAGACAAAACCAAAGGGCTGATGATTTTTTTTCAGAGTGCCATCCAACATTTCCAATCAAGTAAATAACCTCAGCTGTGGCACAACCCCTGCAGAGCATCGCCTGGGGATCCACCCAGGTGTGCATCAGCTGCTGTGCTGGGGAGGTTATTACCACCTGCAGCTGGGTCTCCTCCATACCTCCTGCTTGCCCTGGCTTGGCTGCAGTTGCCTCTCAGCGGCTGAAAAGGGCTTTTCTTCTGTTCTGCTGGGGCGATACTTGTTTCTTGGCCCACGCAATCTCTGCTCTCTCATGGCTGCAGGATGGCAACTGCTTCTCTGACAAGGCAGGAACCAGGTAAGAGCCCGGGGGCTGAGCCAGCCTCCTGTATGTAGCAGGGTTTGGGGAAGGGGTGGGGAAAATGGTGCTGTCTCTTTGACTTAAACATGAGAAAAGTCATGTTCACTGCATATTTTTATGCTTTAGGAGGTTTAATTTAACATGCTGTGCATTTGGATGTGCTGGGGGTTATACCTGTGCTATTAAGCTTGTAATTGTTTAATCTGTTAAAATATTTAAATCTCTGCAGAGCAGCTACAAAAGACTGCTTTCAGCTGAGCTGCTGTGGTGGTGTCTTAAACCCAAATCAGTATGCCCTGATGAACAACTTGTGTGAAAAACTTGCTTTCTCTTGGACTATCCCTGGGAAGGGTGGCTCTTTAACATGTATTGGGGGGATGTTTGCTTGTTAAGGGATTTTTTTTTTTCCAAGTGTTGATAATGGAGGACTGAGGAAAAGGGATGTGTTTGCAGTGTGAGTTAGCTGTGGTTTGGGCAGAAAGGTCTCTTCTGTCTAATTGAATGAGTATGGAAATGCTACAGCTCAAAATCTAGTTAGTTGTCAGTTATTTTTACTATTCTTGAGTTCTAGCTGAAGGATTTTTCCTGCGTAGTAACCATAAACAGAATTTAAAGTGGCTTAACTTGCTATCAAAACAAAATACGAGCAGTTTGTATCTATTTATTGCTTATATACTCTACTTTGCAAAAGTACTAGGCAGTGGCAATTGCAGTCTAACAAGCTGAGCTAGGTATGATGGTGGATGGGTCTCTAGAGGAAGTTCGAATTGTGTTAATGGTGTTCTTGGCAAAATTTTTTGAAATCTTCCTAAAACATTTATCATGTGTTGTTTGTAAATAAATAGTGAGTAAATATATGCAAGTGCTTGTTAATATTTTCTTCCTCTGTATGTATTGCTTATGAATGGACCATTACTAGTTTCTGTTTGCATTCCTTTTTAATATGAAAATCATTTCTTTAGTCTGAATATTAATAATAGCTTTAGTGAAGCTGTTTGAATGAACAAAATGTGTTTAATGGCTTGTGGGGATCCAAGTCAGAACAGCTAAAGCTTTGGTACAGAGCCAGTGCTAATGTGGATTTGTATTAAAAGCTTATTTGAAGACACCTATCAAAAAATAATACGTTATAAAAGGGAGTTGGTATCTGCATGGTTACGTAACACTAAATACCAAAGTTTTAAACTTTGGTATTTAACCTATAAAATGGGAGTAATACTAAACTGAGGTTTCTTTATAACAAAGATCTCTTATCTGTCATAAGATCTTTTATATATAATAATAAAAATATTCCTCATGAGCACTTTAACCTCCCCTTCTTCCTATGCTACAGAAATCACAAATCTAAGCTACTTCTTTTTGAAAAAATAAGCAAAGGTCAGGCTTAATATATATTCCTAGCACCTTGTGCTGGTTGAAGATCTGTGGTTCTGTTGTTTCCTATTCTTTCCTTTCTGTTGAGAATTATTGTAGAGCTTCCTTTTTGTCATTTTTCTTAACATAAGTATCTACCACCTTTTTTTTTTTTTGTCCCCCAGAGAAAAAAAAAACAACTGCTAAGCTGATACATAATTACAAATATGCCTCACAGAATTCCATTAAGACTATATTTCATTTAAAAAAAAATCAAAATCCCAAAGCTATCACAGCTAATGATGTTTGACGCCTGCTGATTGAAATTATGACTAACAGAATAATAGCTGCTACATGTACTTATTTAGGTTGTCATCTCACGTAATCGAGTATAAGATATGCATTTAACTTTGAACACAGCAATTCAGTTTCTTGGTGATCAGCTGTGTGTGTTAAACTCTCGTGATATTTTGGGAAAAAAAATTTGTAACAACAATCTTTTAAGATTAATTGCCCCATATCTAACCATTGACTCCTAACCTTTTTTCCCTAGCACCCAGATTGAAGAGAAACATAATGGAAAATCTAAGTAGAACAAATAAGTGTGTATATATATGGGAAATAAGTACAAACTAGGTCTATTTTTCACTTTCTTAACATGTAAGAACCAATGTTGAGTTTCTCTGAACAGGAGCCTGTCAGAGAAGCTCCCTGCTGTCCTTCACATGCTCAAGGACTTCTTTTTGGCCTCTCTCAAGCTCAACAGTATCCTTCTAATACCTTGTCCTTACTTTACTGTTGAGCCTCACTTAAACCAAAAATAGAGAAAGCTGAGAGCATGGGTAGATGGTGACTATTTGAGCAATACCTGGGGGAAGGAGAGGTGAGCTTGTGTGGGACGCAGCTGTAGGTATTTGCAGCACTTCCAAGAGCTGCAGTAAGGTGCAGTGTCAGGAACTGAGATGTCCTCAACACTTTGTGATCTTGGAAATAAATCCCTGTGATGCTGTTTTAGACATCAGTGCTCAAATTCTGCTTGAAACTTACTTCAGTGATTTGTGTTCTACCTTCCTTGTGCTGCCTGATGCTGTAAGTGCCTTTTTGTGTTTTGGGGAGTTGATGAAACTTTGGTTCTGTTTCTTTGTTCATTTATTTCTTTGGTAGATTTGGGCTTTAGAGTGCCTACCAAAGCACAGAAAAATGCATCTAGATGCTGACAGTGTGGTACGAATCATAATAGTTACCTTGTTAGCAGGGCACCAAATCTTTTGGCTTCTGCCTTAAAATTTTTAATCCTTGTGGATGCCAGTAACATGCCAGCATGTTAATATAGCCAACTCGCTCTGTTAAGGCTCAATGAAGGCTTCAGGACATACGTGGTATGTGGTGCTACTCCTACCTTCAGCAGCAGCCAGCCCAGTTGCACCAAGAGGTATTTGTTTTAGGGAACCTGCCTGTGGTTCAGTGTTTGTATGTGCAGGGGAGGGATACGTGGGACTAAGCAGGGATCATCTGAATCACTGATCTCAGGCCCTAAAAATTACAGACAACCATGCAGTTGATGTCTGTGATACAGCTAGAAGGGCAAGTTAATGTTGTGCTTTTTCCTTGCTTTTATGTAATTGCTCACAAAAATATTCATCTTTGTCTTGATGACTTCTTATGACAGTGAAACAGGGTTAACTTGCAAGATCCCACCACTGCACAGGCACCTCTTAAGGGTAAAAGAACATTGTAATGGAAGGTGGAAATAGCTGAAAGGGAGGTTTGCTAGAGAATAATTACAAAGGCTGAATTTATTCTGTTTGGCAGGAGACAAGAAACAGTCAAAGTGGACAATGCAAAACAATGAAGGTCAGAGTAGAGCATTTTGCTGCATCAGCATTCTTTAATGCTTTAATGAGCATTTTTTGATTATTCATCCAATTATATAATATCTTAGACTGATTTTACTTGCAAATATAGTGCCCGTTCCAGCATCAAATGTGCCAGAGGACTCTGCAGTTCGTCTCCACCATGTTTCATAACTCTTACTAAAGTGATTATAATAGTGGCCTTTACTTTGACAATAAATCCCAGGCATCAGTTATGTACTTAGAAATGTAAGAGACATTATTTGTGAATATGGAGATGATAATATACACTTATTTTTTCCCCAAAAAAAGAAATTTGTATGCAGGTGTGAGTGGTGACTGTCAGGGACTGAGTTAACAAAGTACTTGAATTTGTTCAGGATTTGGTCTGGTGTTGCTTGTTACACAAGAAATTTAAGGTGTACAAGAGGTTTACTTTTCTTCAGCACCCCCGACGTTGCTGGTAGTCAAGCCCAGCATTTCCCAAGGGGGAGCCTGGTTCTCAGCTCAGCTTAATTTCCGCTACTACCCCCCCACCCCAGGCTTGAGGACTTAACTCGCTGCACCCAACATAAAATGCTGGTCTGCAGAAGCTTGGCTCAGCCTTGGGTTTGAAGCTCCACCTCGGCAATTAAAGAGCAATTGGATCTTGATCTCAGCAATACGCCTGTCTTAAGGGAGGATAGAATGTGCTGCTTCTATCTGGTGTTGATGGTTTTAACTAGATCTGGCAGCTGAAGTTTAGCCATCTCTAAGCTCTTTCTCACAAATTAATTCTGGGCTATTGTCCTCACTGGTATTTTTTTTATTCCTTTCTTTTTTAAAATCCAGACTAATTACCTTGGCTAATATTCTTTTCCAGATTAGAGAAATCTTAACTAGCCTGATTATCTAGTTGTGTTAATGGTAGGCAGACTCTTTTATGCATAGCCAGTAAGAGGGTTGTACCAAAGCTCTTTACCTGCAACCCAAAACAAGTCAGTGATTAAGAGCCAGTATCCTTGAAATCAGCCTTTCTGCTCCTTGAAATTGCGGTTTCCACGTTATACGCTGAGATGCAGGAGGCTGGGCCCCCTCAGCATCAATCACACCAGTGATTTGAGATACGGACTTGCAAGTGTAGCTAGTGATCTACATAATCTTTCTTTCTGAAATCATTACTGCTATGTTAGCTTTCTTTGATGGAAGGCCAATATTTCTGCTTTCCCTCAGAAATTATTATCAGATGGAAGGAATAAATCATAGAGAAATTTTTGCATCAAAGCTGCTGAAGCCAGCTGTTATGTGGAATTCAGAGAATATGTACTTCTGTGGCATGGCAGTGAAGGCTGTTTGATCCAAATGCGATGGCAGTTTGGAAAGACAATTATGGAATCATTAGCTCAGATTTTCAGCTGTTTCACTGATTTATTTTCTAGTAGGCAGTTAGTGGATTAATGAAGTAGCAAGCAGTTTGTAAATCCCTGGCCTTGTGGAACTTATCTCTGATTCCCATAGCCATGACTGTAACTTAGAGAAACTATGCTTTAATTAGTGGTTTTCACACCTGGATCATCTTTGCCCAGTCTCACAGCTTATTCATTGATTTTGTTACCCTGTCTGAATCTGATGGTTTGAGTAGCTAGGTTTGGATTTAAATACTTCATATTCTGTAAAACTATTTGAGTTTGATTGCTTTGTTGCCAAATAATTGAATGTAGGTTAGTATCAACTTTGTTGCACTGGTAGCAGTATTTCCTCTTGGAACCATAATTATACCATGGGACCTTGTGGGGTTTATTTCCTTAAAGCTTTCGGTTAGATCAGAAGAGTTCTGTGCAGAGAATTGCTGTCCAGGTTTTACCGCTACGGCAAGATTCTTCAGTCTCTGCAGCAATGCAAAAAGGCTGTGAAGTCACTTTAATCGTGCTCCTGAGGATTTCTAAAGAGCAGTTACAACACGGTCTACTCCATCCTCTTCTCTCTGAGGAGGGAAGTGTTCCCAGCTCTGGCTGAGCTGAAGCGTTAGTGGTTTATAGCTCTGGGATCAGGGAGGTCTGGGTCTCTGGCTGGCTGAACGGGGGCCTTGCAATCCTGGAGGGAGGAGGAATAGGCCTTTGAGACTGGAAGCCTTCCTCACCCAGAATGATGCTACATCCCCTGAAAAATATGGAGACAAGTACATGGTATGTGGCATCACCCTTTTCCTCCTATGTCACAGAGACAGTGGATTGATCTAGCCTTTATTTTTCCATGTATAGCAATTCTCTTTGGGTGAAATAATTTTAGTATCCTCAAGGTATTAGCTCCTACAACTGCAGTCTGCTGTTTAACAGTAGCTGCAGTATCCCTTATCCAAGGAGCAAGAATTGTGTATGCAGTACAAGTTGCTTTTATAAATGAGAGAGTTCTGCCAATTTAAGTTTATCCTTGGGATTTAATAGATGTCCCAAAACAAACTAGGTGTCTTGGGCCTTGCACAGAATCATGCCACTGTTAATAACAGTAGTCTTGGGCTCTCTAAAGACCTTCTTGTAACCCTACAGAGCAAAGCTGATACTTCAAGTCTTTTGTATGGATTGCTTTCCTTCACCATGCTCTAAGGCTGCAGCCAGCAGGTTTCAGGATTGCACCCTGCTGACATTTTTCCAATTACATGTGGGACAAATATAGACTTCCAGGTGTAGTAGTATAGGAGGAGATACAAAAAAAATGTCAAGATGCCCGAAGTCTCCGAACTGAAGGAGTTAAATATTTTAGAATGCAGACTAAGAATGGTTTTCTTGATTAAACTGTATCCATTGTTCTTCTGTGGTGTAAAGCATATCCCTGCATTTCAGTGTGTTTAGTGTCAGTGTGTTTGCATGCTAATGATGTTTACTTTTGTCCCATTTCCCATCAGGTAAGAGCAGCTACAATCTGAAATCTTGAAATACCCTCCCTGTCATCTTTAGCTAGTAGCACACTTTGCAGTATAGGGAATTTCTTGGTTACGAGCTTAAAATTAATTGTTTGGGTGAGTAGTGTTAACCTGAGGATTGTGTTCAATGTAAAAGTGTGTGTAAAATAGTGCTTTTAGAGATAAAGTAGTTGGTACATGGCTTCACATAATTAACTTTAAAATGATACATGAGTGGTTTTGTGGATTCTGTTGAGTGTTTTGTGTCATATTTGGAGATGTATATTTTCAGAAGTGTTGCACTGTGTGGTTTATGTTGAATCAAATTATATCCACTTTTATAGTGGAAACTACCAGCCACGAGAGTGACCCCTTTCCTCCAGCTGATATTAAAAATGTTCTTTGATATGATGGGGATTACGCAAATACTGTGATTTTTATAAAAGCTTGAAAGTAGGTGAGATGTTCTGCTGTTGTGGCTGAGAAAATATATTATTTAACATAAGAAACTATGCCTGGCACCATTAAGAGGGTTGGTTGGCTTGAATGCATTTGAATTCTTTATCATGACAGTTTGTGCTACTAATGAGGTGCTATTGGGAGTGAAAGCCATTTTGAAGACTTGCTTCATCAGCCATTTTGCATGGTAATGAACCCCCTTAAAGCTTGGGGCCATCGGATTTGCCTTTCCCTCTCTTTCATTGAATGAGACCCCTCACTCCAGCAGAAGCTGCAATTACAGAGCTTTGCTTGAAGGGACTCTACTATACTGTACAATTATCTTGCGGGTATGGAGTGGCAAGAAAGCCACTTCTGGCAGGAAAATGCATATGCTCTTTCATTCTCAAGTTGCTCAAAGCGGGTTTTTCAACCATTTAACTTTAAAGCAAATGCAGGAGAAAATACTTTTAAGCAATGTGAATGTTATATGTATATATATCATGCGGTGTCATTCACGTCATGACATCTTTTCTCCCAAACCCTTGTCTTTTAGCTTGTTCTCTCATATGGCCCATCCAGCACGTGTGGGCTTATATCCAAATAAGCCAGGTTAATTTGCCTTCTGAGTAATGCCTGCCTTTCTCAGCTGTTGCCTGAGGAGGGTTGCGCAATACATGTGGCAGAATGTGATCCTAAAAGAAAAACATTTTCCCTACACCTCCAGTCAGAAGAACCATGCAAGGAACAGCTAGACGTTGAATCATTCGTCAGGCTTTTCTGATAGGCTGCCATGTTTAAATCTTAAAATGGCGCTTTGTGGGGTTCTTTCTGCTTTGGGATTTTTTTCTTTTTTCAATCAACACTGACAAATTTCAGGCTTTGCAAGGCAAGGAGTATGTGACAGCTCTGCAGAGCACTAACACTAGCAAGAGCAGCTCTCATGAATGTCAAAGGAAAAGATCTTTGGCATTGGAGCAGCACCGTCAGAGTGATCTGTATTGCTCGTTATCGGTTAAATATTCCCTCTGAATGCACCCGACATAACTGAAAAGCAAAATGAGCACAAAGCAACATCTCGCCTGACAACAGCACTACGCTATGCCTGCAAGCTGTTATCTTTCTCTCCTGAGACGTTAACACAAACCGCAATGAGCATCAAGTCACTCAGCACCTGGTCCAAGGCAGACCCCCTTCCCCATATCCCACCACTGTTCCACTGAAAGCCAGTAAATGAGTGATGCTGCTTGCCTTGGGGTTTTTTAATACCATGGACAGGACAGTTTTCAGTGTGTTTTTGTCTTGAGTGGGGCAACTACTTGTTGAGCTCACCTTATGATGTGACTTGCAGGCTGATTCACTTGGTTCTCATTCTACATAAAAGGTGTGAATGAACTACCTGGTGTAACTGTGGCCTGGAGCATGGACATCCAGACTAAAGAGGCCTTCAGGGTAACTGCAGCTGAGCTGTAGCATTCAGAGGGTGTTGTGCTGTGTCAGAACCTGAGATTTTCTCAGGTATCATTTGATTCAACTACATTTATTTCACCAGGACTCTATAGATGTCTGCAAACTGATACCTGGTCTTATATGCTAAACAAAAGTCCATCTTCTGATCAAGATATGCTGTTGAAGTATCTATTTCTTACCTCCCCTTTCGAGTTTCAAGGGTTTTTTTCCTTGCAAAATCTCATCATAAATTCTCTCTCTACCCTTCTGCCTTTCCATGGAGAGCAGGAGCTTTATTTTTTTTATTTTTCAAGGCAGCTATCACATTGCCTATATAGAAATGGATTGGTTAAAGAATGCTTTTAAAAGAATCGCTGTTTTCCTCTAAACAGGAAGCAGATTGAGGAACATGCAACTATTATTCATAAAAATCATTAAACTGAAGTTAATGAATGAGGGGGGTGGATCAATCAGCCATGTACAATAAATGGTACAGAAGGGCATCATGCCAGGAACTTGTAACTTTCAACTCAGGTGGCTGAAAAAAGTCAAGCTATAATTTAGCCTCCAAATTTTATCAGATGTTGGTAGAGATAGAAGTTGAACCAAACACTTCTATATAGTCTGTGCTTGAGTGGAGTAAGGTTTACAGCCAAAAATATAGTTTTGAGGTGGGCTGCACAGAGGGTTCACATAACACCCCCAAACCTTCAGCTTTTCTGTGGAAACCTCCTCACTGCAAAACCGGTATCTGTTGAGCTGGAAACCTGAAACTTCTGAGGGCTGGTTTGTTGGTTTTCTATAACTAGAAAGATCTCGTAATGTTCCTTAAATCATGGAAAAATTTAATGCAATTTTCCATGGGGTGGAGAGGATTGTGATTAACTCTATCAAAGACCTGCTTGCCCCGATCCCCAAAGCATCTGGCTTTTCTTTTGGTTTTTCCAAACAGTTGCTCTAAAAGGATATGCCGGGTTTGGGTTGTCTTTGGTTTGGGTGTGGAGGAGTTGTGTTTTTTTGTGGTGGTAAAAATTGCTTTGATTTTCTTTGTGAATTGCTTTTGAATTCCTGCTGTTCACATTTTGTCCACATAGTACTAGATTTGAAATGAGTACGTGTCCCTTGACAACAACAGTGAGGGAAATTTTTATTCCTGGTTGCAAGTTCCTTCATTCAGAAGTGCTTTTTAATTGTGAGGGGCTTCCACGAAATGGAAGCTAGCTGGTATTAATTTTTATGTGGAACAGCTAATCGTGTTTAATATTCAACCTTGCTTACTACTGAACTGCCAGAACCATCAGAGAGAAACATGAAGTCTGACTGGAGCAGCTGAGCTCATCCTGGCAACCATTAGAAAACTAAAACAACAAAAAATCCCAAAAGTTAGGGAGGCCGAGAGCATTGCCATCTCCACACCCTCTTCCTCAAAAGCGTAGAGGAAATTTCTGTCTGTGGCACAAGAACAACAGTGCAGGGAGTAACCGAACACTGTGAAGCCATGGCTGATTTTCTTCCTAATTGAGAAACAGCAGGACTGCAGTAATTTTTCCTAGTCCTGCTTGCCTTCGGCTGGAGGGGTAGAGTGGCTACTTGTTTCCATGGAGATGCTTTATCAGCAGGAGGACTTGGCCTTGCATGTCTCTGAAACAGCAAAGAGGCAGATTTCCTTCACTGGCTCTTGGAAGGACATAATGGGTAGAGGGGTAACTTTCATCCTAAAGCTTGAGGGTGTTTGCGGTGTTAAAAAGAAGTCATTAGCAGATTGGGATTTTACAGTTTAACTCGCAGAAGTCATAAACACCCCTTCCCATTTGGAGTGGCAAAAAATCTAAGCATTAATCTTCGTACCAATCCTGTGCCCTAATAAAACAAGGGAAATGCAGCAGATGGGAAAAGTCTTACTTGTAATGAAAGTGGCTTGTTGGCTTGGAATTTCTGGGAACGTGTAGTCTTGAAGTCAAGGCCCTTTGTGGAAGAGAGGGAGACAATAACATAAAGGGTGGATAGATTGTAGCAGCTTTTGTTAAAGGCTTTGTTGA
The DNA here is from genome assembly GCF_047716275.1 of Strix uralensis. Taxonomy (NCBI): domain Eukaryota; kingdom Metazoa; phylum Chordata; class Aves; order Strigiformes; family Strigidae; genus Strix; species Strix uralensis. The sequence goes on from NC_133974.1 coordinate 134,138,671, forward strand.
TCTTAATGTTCTCTTAAAACTTCTGGGCCTTGCATCTTACAAAACTAGTAGGGAGATCTTGGCTTGTTAAAATGCATTGAAACAAAAGGAGGAAGATTTCCCATGTCTTCAGGATGAAATACCTGTGGCTGTGATCTTTTTACAGTAAATTATTTCAAATGAAAAACTATTCTGGATGTGAGATGAGCGTATCGATGGAACTTGAGAGTCTACTCCCATGGAAATGAATGGAAGGCTTTCTGTTGGCATTATTCAGAGTAGAAGATCAGGCTAATGAAGTTCATTTGCCCTTATGTTTGCAAAAAAAAAATAATTCAAAGCCAAAATTTGGATGGATTTTTCAAGGGAATGGCATTCTGGATAGACACTGATCCTCCATGTTAACCTTGAAGATCTTTCCCCAAAATAGGTATGAGAGAAGGGAAAAAATACAAATTTATTTTGGGAGAGAAGCTGGGGCAGGGGGTTGGAAGCAGTTTATAGTCACTGAGCTCTTTCATTGGCAACAGCTGTTTCCCTCTTGCCTAAATATTTCGAACTGATTGAGCTTGAAGCAGAAACTCCATGTGAGAATTTTCAGCCCAAATGGCTTAAATGAGGAGAATAGCAAACGCAGACAAATCTGATACAGCACTTTATCATGCCCGACAGCATTAATAACTGGCAGAGATATCTAGGCAGGGTTCTGCCTAAATATAGCTGCTCTTTAGTGCACGGTATTCAGGTTTTCCATATCAGGATAAAACCAAACAAAGCCCCCAAAGAAATCAGTTGAGTTTCTAAATACTTATTTTCCATCTTGTACTAATTCATGTGGCCACATTTGTGCTGCCTTAAACAAAACTTCAATTTCAACCATCTTTCAGCTCCCCAGTAACTTTCAAAACCCTTAGGTAGCATCTTTTTAAGGAAATTACAGCAAGAATGAGTACTTTACAGTGCTTCATACTCCATCCAGCGTCATCTTTTCTCAAGTAATAAGGTAGGCATGCTTTCAAGGATTACGCTTCCAAATCTCCCATTTTTTAGAAGTAATTACCAACAGAGAAACTATATCAGAGACCCATTCTTCATCTTTAATTATTTAGGAGAGAGACTACTATCAGCAGGAGCCAAAGCACAGACCTAGCAAATGACATAGCAATTGCTAGGTCCAGTATCTACTGTGGTTGGTTCACAGTAAACAAGGCTTGAACACTATCAATTACAGATGCGTCTGCAGGGCATTCAGGACAGCTTTTAATAGGATGTGACCCCTTCTGCCTAGGCAGTGAAGCTGTTTTACTTGGCAGTAAAAGGAAAGCCGCTTGGGGAATAAGGTGTAATTTCCATTTTTCAGATACTAGAAGAGTTTATTCTTGGTAGTTCCCTTGTCGTCTTATTGCTAAACTTCTTGTTATCTCCTTTGCAAACTATCCCATCCTGAGTCTCTGATCCCAATGAGGTCATGAATTTGCAGTGTGTTTTATATAGCTGCAGTCAGTCCAGGAGATGCTTACTCTTAGCTCCTGGGGGGACTAGCAATCCCCAGGAAAGGAGGGGTTTTTTAGACAAACCATGGCAGAGTTTGTATTTGGAAAACAGGTCAGAAATTTGTGATAAACACCTCAAAATACAAACTATCAGAAAGCCCTGATCTGAAGCTGGGGGATGGGTATAAATTCTGTGGTACAAATCAGTGCCTAGTTGCTGTGGTGTTAATAGTGTCAAGATGATATTTGCATTAGCTAGCTAATTATTTAATTCATCTACATGTTAAATGTCTGATTTTCATGTTAATTGGATGTATTTCTGGCAAGGAAAAAAAATTAACATCTGACAGTGACATAAAGTGTCATTTGATTCTGGCTAACGTTGAAGTAATAATTTCTGTTCTTGTACTAGGACAGGCTGAAAATGGAAGTATTCAGACTCTTTGCAGTTTGGTAGCAGTTCACCCCTTTTCATCCATGTCCCACAACTGCAGGGCAGAAACACGCAGAATATGCTCTGCTTTGTCTGGCAGCGCCGTGCCACCACAGTCTTTTCATTCTTTTTTAACGCTCAAAATATAAGGATATACTCTTTCTCCTCATCTTCCCCCACCCTCCATTTTGCTCTTTCTTGTCAGCTGGAAGGGAAGGATTTAAAAAAAGGGAAAAAAAAAAAAGAAAAAAAAGAAAAAAAAGAAAAAAGCTCTGTAATTTGCCAAAACCTATGACTTGCTGATTGCGTTTCGTCTGGGTTACTAGACTTGGGTTTTAAATCACCTTATTTTAAAGCAATTCTTAAGCATTTGCTGAAATGTTAAACTTGGGTGGAGATCTCGGGAAATAAAGCTCCCTCATTTTAGTAATTGAATGGCAACAAACTGAACAAAACCATTGGTTTTGCTGCCACTTCCATAAGAAAATAGCACAAGGTGGCTGGCACGTAGGTTGGTTTGTTTGCAGGACATGAGCTGCAGAGAGAGATTAGTTGATCCGAAAGCCCGAGACACATAAATGATGGATGATTTTCATCTCTGATGCTTTGGTTCAGCAAGGCACTTGCACACGTGACTAACCTTAAACACCTTGGACAAAATCATTACTCCACAGAAGTCAATATAATTGAGCTCTGGTTCCTTCAGCACAGGCAGTATATCATCCATTGCGTGCACTAGCGTTCCCCGCCAACCAGCAGCCTAAATGTATCGTGTTGGAAGTGTACTTTGTGTTGTAAATTGGCGTGTACATAGAGAGATTGATCTACACACTGAGCTATTGGGAGGCAAGAGAATTTTTGTAGTTTATGATATCTTGGAAGGTTATGAGGAAGAGAATGTTTGTAGTTAGAAACCTTAGAAGGTTGCAAATATTCATTCAGCAAACAGTAGGTTTTACAGCCTTTGGTGCTGTAAATGAGCTTTGTTTCATTGATTTCGATGGGTCTGTGCCAGTTTGCTGAAGAACAAGATTATCTTTTGAATTTTCCCCTGCCCCTGTGCTGCTTATTGTTCCCTAAAGCTACTTGGAGCAATCAGTGGGAACAGCAGAGGCTGAGTTATGCCTCTGGCATAGAGAGCGGCCCATGAGCTGCTGACAGCCCAGCCCAAGAGCTGAGTAGCAGAGGGGTGGAGGAGGGTGGGGGTGTCCAGGAGCCAAGCAGGGTCTTGGGAAATCTGCAGTCCACTTCTTTCTGTATCAACCAGCGCCACTGACTCAGCCGTTGGTATCTTAGTCACAATACCATGTTGGGCACCTATGTTTCCTGACTCGGAAAAATTGGGTTTTGGTGACAATGAGACTCATAAATGTGTTTGAAATCCAGATGTGTGAGGTGTGTCCTAAGCATGCAGGATGATGCAAATACCAGCATCCTTTCTTTAATCAAAAGAAAGCACTGCAGAAAGAGGGTACATGAAGTCTTACCTCTCTCCCAGGTAGAAGGACTTACAGCTTGACTTGGATGTGTTGGAGAATTACAGTCTAGAGCTATTGCTTCTTAACACCTCATTTGTCTTTCTGGTTATGGACAATTGGATTACTCTCTCTTAAAGCAGACAATGGCACTTTTATATAATGACATGAGGAACGCACTGAGAAAGTGGGACACTTGAAGCTATTTTTTTTTTTTTTTTTTTGTGCATCTCCAGACTTACAGGCACCATGATAAATAACCTCTTGCCACTGTGCTGTGAGGATTACAAAAGTAAAGAGGACAAATGAGACAGCTGGACTTAGAATACAGGAATACAAGTCTATATGCCAGTGGCAAAGGTACTTGCAAGGAGGGAAGCAGTCCTGGGTTCTAGACTCATAACAGCTAGCATTGGCTTAAGTGTGCTTAAGAGACACCTGTGTTAAAACTGGAGTGACAGGAGTGGAGGGGAAGTTATGTTGATGCTAGCAGCTCTGGAAAACCCACCCAAAAGGGGCATTTGCATTACATACAGAAGATGCATAGTTTGAGGCAGTGATTTAGATAACTAAGAAGCTTCACTTTTGAGCTAGCATTTACTGATGAGTTATTGACTGTATCTATACCTCACTGAATAGAGCTCCAGCTAGAATAATTTGTTTGCTATTGACAAGTGCTGAGGTTGAAGTAAATTAATTTAGTCAAGCTCATCGATTTTTCACCACTTATGAAGAGGAGAGGTAACATTATCTAGATGCTGCAATCACAAGGCTTCTGTCAAAGGGTCATATACTACTTTCTCTGAAAGTAATTCAAGAAAGATAGTTGTATATGTATTTGTTGAATTTTCCCAAAGAGCAGCCAGTTTTGACGGTGCACTTAAATTAAGGGTGACTTTTTTCAAAGGCTTAAACCTTTCTGAAAATCAGTGAGTGTAATCTCTATGACTTCCATGACTACTATCTCAACGGAATGAACAGTAAGTCTATGAGTAAAACACCAGGAGCAGGTATTTTACAACTTCAAAGGATATTTGTGTTCTGTCTCTTCTCTAGAAATATGGAGTAATCAGCACTACAGGATGGAATTAATCTCGACGTGTCTAAGAGAAACACTGCTCATAAATTATGACTTGCAAGCCTACCATACCATTCTAGTTAGGACATGCCTCAGGGCTGTGGGCGGTTAGATAAGGTACCCATGGGCAGACAGGGGTCCAGCAGAGAAGGGAAATGGCTGGTGCTTCACTGAGTGCCTCTTCCTACAGGGCACTTAGCCTTAATTCTAAGGAAGTCATGTTCCCATCACTAGCTTCTGTTGAATGATGCCACTAGATTGATCCTTCTCTTACAGTTCACTTTGATATGCCAGAGTAAGTGCCTTTCCGCTGTGATGGTGAAATGCAGTATTCTGTGTAAGGACAGTCAAATTCTCTGAGCAGAGTTCAGTAAATTGGTTTCCCCCATTATTTATACCCCAGTGCTGCATAGCTATTGCTCTTAAAAAGGCAGCCTGTTTACTTCTACCCTGAAATCCCCTCTGGTCAGCCAGTCATGCTATTGTAGCGATAAAACAGATCCATTATTTAGCTATAGATAACCTCAATAATTGTTACTCTTGATTGGTCTAGTTCTTTTCATTATTACTCTTCTGAGGGGGATTAAAATTAGCCAGATATTGAATGGTTCCTATATCAATAATGATGGAGATGTGTTTATGTACAGAATAAATGCAGCTTTGCCCAAATAATAAATCAGCAGAACAGTCAGTACATGTGAGCTAAGCATGTGTGTGTGGTGAATGCCAAGGACTTAGGGAGCCATTAGGACTGTGACTGCTAACCCTAGGTGACTTTGATTGACATTTACTAATTACAAACAGGTTAATTTTCACACAGTTTATTCAAGCTGATTGGAAAGAAATGATGTAAAGGAATTTCTTGTTTGTGTAGAACTTTTTTAAAAGAAAAATCAAAGAACCATAATGTATGTATAGAGTATACAGGAAATGGTCTTGTTAATTACTTCGTTTCATATTTGAGAAATTGTTAAAAACTTATGTTGCATCTGGTGTTATTAGAAAGGCCAGTCTCTCTTATGCATCAGCCCCATTCATATACAAGTGTTTAGTACTTTGTGTTACTTTAGTGCTCTATGGTTTCATATTTTTATGACTACCTATGTCATAGGTTTCTGGCATGCTCTTTAGTCCTCATCTGTCAGTAAAATGGCTAATTTAGGCAGCATGGTCATATTTTAATCGAGGTCTTTAATTACTCAAAAAACCCTTTTGTGATAAAGGTGATGTAACTGCAGTTGCCTCTTAGTTAAGTGTGGAAAAGGTGTGATAAGTACTCATTCCTGTAGCTGAAGTTTAACATGTAGCTGAGAATTATTACAGTGTGGTATAATTGCAGTGCAGTTAAGATGCATGGATTTCTAATAGGAGAAGTGCTTCCTACATCAAGTGGCAATAATAGATGAATCAGTCATATTAGTTTTCCCATTTCATTACTCATACTGTATCAAACCCCAGAGTTTCCAGCGTTGTCACTCCTCAGTGCATAATGCACAGCTGCTCTGTGTGCTCACCTGTTTTAAACACAGAAATACTGTAGAACAAACAAATGTATGGGGACACAGGGTCCAGCAGGAGTTTCAGTGATATTTACCCATTTAAAGTGATGTCAGTGCTTCTGATAAAATGATTGTGTGAGTTGAGTAAAAATCCCAGCTTCTTTTTGGAAAGTATCTACCAAAGAGAACGTACGTTGTAAATGTAGTTGCTTTGCAGTTGCTCTCATCTTACCATGAAAGTGTGATCATCTATGGGGGGGGGGGGAAGCCAATCAGCTATCAGTTTTCATCAAGAATGTTTTATTTGCATATATAAAGACACAACTTCTATCAGTAGCATTCATGGGAGATACTAAGAAATGGTTTCCATCATAGGTGGGTTCAAAATATTGTATAAGTTCAATTTTTGCAGCTAGCGAAAACATTTTTTTTTTCATGAGCAAAATCAATTTTCTGCAAATTTGAAGGAAAAAGAATCCCATCCTCCTTTGGTGTGGAGTGCTGAGGCTGGAACAGAAATGAAAACGTTCTCCCTTTTCACAAGCCAGTAAGCACTGGGTTATTGCCTGGTCTTGTTGCTGGTGGGGAATCTCTTCGCTCACGTATTGCTGCTGCAGTAGGGAGGTACAGCCAAATTTATCCTGAAGGGAGGTTGCTCAGGTTGAACTTGACTCTTAAGTCGAACAGTATTGAAAGGTTCATCCTGAAAGCTTGCAGGGTTAGATCATGTGCAAATTATGGCAGAGTTGCAAAGCTTGGGGCATGGGGGTGACTCTGCAAGGGAGCACACAAATCATTTCCAGCTTTCCCTGAATTGAACCTATCTAGGAAGATATCACTTGCTATTTGTAGGAATGTAGAAGCACCCTCCAGCCACTCTTTCTTTGGGGTTTTGAAGGCATTATATAAAAAAGTGATACCTGCTTGGCTGCCAGCAGTTGTCTTTGGAGTGATACGTAAATAATTTATGCCAAGTTGAGTCTGAATGTGTTGATCTTAGAGTACAAGGGCTCCAAATAAGCAAATTAGAACAAAGACTGATTAGAAAACAGACATGTGCAATCACATCCAAATGCTCTCTGCTCAATGGGCAAAGAGATCAGTTCAATAATATTGTGCTGCAGGGAAAAAAAAAAAAAAAAAAAAGAGGAGTTTGAATCATAAAGCAACTGAAAACTTGCCAGACTAATCTTTATTCACCACTTTTTGTCTGCCTCGGTAGTGAATAGGAACAGCGTAGAGCTCTCATACCACAAACACTGATGTGCAGAGACAGGCTGAGAGGTGCACTGGATGGAAACTTATATCCAGAAAGGGAGTTCCCTAAGTGTGGATGTCTCCCAGACTGGCATCTAAATTGTCTGCCAGGAGCCGTGTGTTGTAGAGAGAGAATTCGTACAGCGTCAGGAATAAGCTCTTTACCATTTCATTTAGAATATAGTGTGAACTGCTCTGTTTCCACATTTGTCTTTGAAGATACAAAAGTAGTAATCTCAGTCTTCTCCAGAGATTTTTCTGAAGTTTATTCACACTGTTAGCTTTCTGGGCAACACCACCACGTTCCTTCTGTATCTGAGGCATGTAAATCTTCAAGAGCTATTAGTTGACCAGTATACTAATTCAGTAGTTGCTGAAAGAAAGATGGAATGTGAATGAAGTAGTTCCCTGCTACTCTAACTGGACATGAGCAGATACATTCTTTTCCCTTGGAATCCCTTGAAATTTCTCGATTTGTTTGGGTACAACAGTGTGTTTTACTCTCCAAACATCAGAAGCAGTGAGATTTACATACAAAATAGGCACTTGGGTAATTTTTCCCCCTATTTTTCATAGCATGTTGTCATTTGTTGTTCAGAGTCCTTTAGACTTAGTATGTGAAAACTTTAGAGCCTTCTTCAATGCAATAAATTGTTAAGAAAATGTTTGAGACCATAGCCCTCCTATTTAGAGATGGGATTTGAGATGAGAGGTCATCTCCTAGATAAGGAATCCTTGATAGATTTTTTGGTTGTTTTTTTTTAAAAAAAGGTGTGTGTGTGGGTGGCTAGCATGTACTTTTGATTCCTTTCAGTCAAAATACTACAGTATATTTATTTTCAAAGGTGCATTATGAGCATTGTGTTCTGGGGACTATTGGAGGAAACATTTGTGGCTTGTTCATGTGGGTCCTGTGACCGTGAAAATGTTACAAACTGTCAGTGCAGCCCAAGGCCTGTGTAATACTGAGTCTTTCCCACCCCCCCCACCCCCCCCCCCACTGGCTAAATTTGGCACATCTTGCTTAGTTGTCTGATTAGTAGATGAACCCAGTTTTTAAAAAGGGTCTGATTTTTATAGGCTAATCATCCAAATGGACTTCACATTTTTTTGGAATAACTTTAGCATTGTAGAATATTGTCATTTGAGTTTCATCTGCTGTTACACTTGGAATAGAAACAAAAGCCATCTGCTTCTTAGCTCTTCAGCAGATATCCATCATATCACTGGCAATTTTGCTTGATATGCTCCCAGCTGATATGTTTCATCTCACTAAATTCTCTGGAAAAGCACAAAATCAGTATGTTTTCTTATCTCAAATAACAATGAGAAGCACAACATAATAAAGCAAAATAAATAAATTTAAGGCAATTAAGGTGGAAAAACAAAGGGAAAAAAACCCAAAGGATCCAGTCAAATTAATATGGCAACTTTAAAAAGCGTAACTGTGCAATTCAGAGTTATATATGGCCTATAGTAAGATATTTGAAAACTAAGATTCATGAAGTAGTAGGACTTGGGATTTTCTTACTGGAGATCCTGCAAAATAACAAGGAAGATCTCTTCCTATACCTATGTCAGAACTACTGTAGGCACTTTCTGCTCTGTATATTTTGCTGTCAGGTCTAAGTATTCAAAGTGTCAATGTTTGTCCAGTTTTGTAATAACACTTTATCATCAGAAAGCATTTCTTTGCCTTTTATTTCAGCTGTTACCACTGTTTTCGATGACTGTTTCAGGAGGTGGCATCAGTGTTCACATAGATGCAGTTTAATACATTTCAAAATAAGTGACAATTGGCTTTAAAGGGTGCTGTTATAATTGCTGCCCGCATCTTTCCCCTCCTTTTCTTTCTGTAGATGCCAAGGCTGATTTCTTGTAAGCCTTCCTGGAAATTGAGTAGATGCTCTTTTCAAATGAGTACTGTAGGGTCTTGCCTGTTAAGTCTTGGGAGGTGAGGATGGGGGTAAAAACATGTTTTCCATGACATTGGCTACTCAACTTCAGTGCCACGTTGTCCACAAAACCTTGGGCTGTTTGTCTGATATTTGGACTTGGAGCAGACTTGGAGCCCCTTCTCTGTATCGCAGGGGTAAAACCATGTACCTCTCCAGCTTCGACATAGGAATGTCTCTGCAGGGCTGTGCCCACACTGGGGTTCACCTGCCAACTTCAAATCTGTGTGTGCAGAATAAAATAGCTTTGCAGTTAATGGATTGGGATGGGAGTCAACCTTCCTGTCTAGTGGGAGGTTGTGGTGGTTGTTTTGGCTATTGTTCTCTGCTCCCCACGCTTTCTTCTATCCTGAATTCCAACAAAAAGCTGTCATCTCCAATACTGTCAAAAACTGAAGAGGAAAATGAAAAATGCAGACAGGATCAGTCATTAATTGCTTGTGTTTTGTGTCTTTAACATCACTTTTAATGAAGTATTTCTAAAAATTAATTTCAGATGTCAGAATAAAACATTCTCATTTTAAAGCTCTTTTTTTAAACAAGACTGGAATTTTCCTTGTTCATCTTTTGCTAGAAAAGGCTTCAATTTCATTAAAGTAGCCTTTCTTGACAAAGCAACAAAACAAAACAAACATGAAAAAAATTCTGGCCACTTCTGATGGTGTGTTTGTCACATGCATGCAAAAATAGGACTATGGGCAGACATGAATGTGCAGCTATGAACTGATAGACTGTATGCTGTATAAATCAATACATGTTTATGTGCTTTTTATGTCTTCAAACAGTCTGTTTCTGAACTTTAATATGTACAAAAAATAGTAAATATATACCAAAAAAAGTAAATATCATGATCTGACCATGTGGTTGCTGGTGTGGATTGTGACCCAGACTGGACAGACAGCTCCCAGCCAGCTGCTAACAAAGTTTTCAGATCACCCTTTTTGGCATCTCCCTTCTGCCCTGGGGCGGAATTAAAATTCCCCTTCTCCTTCCTCTGTAAGTTGCTGCTGTTCCTCATTGTACAGTCCTGTGTCTCGGGTCACCCTGATCCTGGCAAGGGAGAGGCACAGCCCAGGCACCTCTCCGTCCCAGTTCTTCCTGCAGTATGGGAGACGAGTTCATCCACGGTCAGACTTAAAACGCAAGTGTCTCCTTTTTCTCTCCTCCCACCCCCACTGACTGTAGTATGAGTGAAACTGGTTATAGTAGTTAATCGAAAACTGGGTGAACCAATGCCTCTGGGCCCAATTCTCTTTCACTCCGTATAATGTGATTTATAGTGTTTTGTTGGCTGGATGGTTCAGTTTAGTTTTTTAATTTCAGGTTTTGGTTATTATTTTTTAAATGACCTGGAAATAAAATGGTATCAGGTTAGAGGGGCATAGATATGAACCCAATCTGTGTGGTTAGAAGTGACCAGGTAAAGTAGCAGGCAGTGTTTTTTAAATGTTTTGATACTTGTATTTTTATACCTTATGTGATATTTTAATATAGCAATAACTTAAGGTTAATGTTTTTTAATGAATGCCTTATAGCAATAGTTAAAGTTGCAAAATGGTTTCTGTTAAACTTTCCTGTTTTCAAACACTCAAAACTTTGCCAGCCTAGATTTTTCTGGTTTTGATCTATGCCCAAAGCAGATTACTTGGGTTTTGTTACTTAGTTTTATGTGTTATTAAAAAAAAAGCGCCTTGTCTTCTTTTGAGTCATAAGCATCATAAAAATTGCACTTTGTATTACACTTTGAAAGGTAAAATTGCAGGTTTTGTCGTCTTAGCTCTGAGACAGAGACCAGTTACCTTTGAATCTCCAGATCTGACAGAGTCGTGTCCTGTCTGTATTTTAATACATTTGAAGCCAACACGTGCCCTAGCAGAGGTCCTGGACTGTCTTCTCCAGTATCTATGCTCGTTACTGGTACTCCTAAGCAATGTCTTCTCACAGAATTTGTCATCCCGCTCTACAGAAAGATGGGACTTTGCTTCTGGAAAACTTTGCAGGGTATAGATTGCTTTTTACTACGTTTCCTGTCTACTTATGTACTGCTGTTAACTTTCTGTGGAACGGCAGCTTCGCCTAAGTGAGGAGCCTACCAGTAGGATGAGGATTTGAAGGTCTTGCTGCATTTTGGACTCTCTCATATAGCTATTTTCTATTTTAACAGCTAGGAAGAATGATACAGTCTTGTATATGCCATGTTTTGAGAGCAGATCCAATGTTTTTGAACAAATAAAGGTGATGGATTCTCATTTTTTTTTAAACTAAATCGGATGGGATGCCTTTTTGAGTAACTTCAGTGGTAGGATGAAATTAATTGTAGTTGGTTTATACTCTTCTTTACATGGCATCTTTGAAATAGACAGTAAAATTAAAATTCTAAATGGTTGACATGAGACTTGAGAAGTCCCTTGAGTAGAAGACTAGACACAGCCACATCCTTTATGGAAGAAGCTTTTCTTGTAGGTTAGCCTTTCTGCTTTTTTGCTTAGATTTCCATGCAGCTATTTGATTGTCTAATTTCTACTAGTAAAAGTTGTTTCTTTTGTCTAACAGCCACTTCTTCAATTTACGTGCCCATCTCTACCACAAAAGCCTCTTTCCTTCATTTCATTGCCTGTATTTTAAGCTGACTTAATGTCTAATCTTCATCTTTTACACTTTAATTTTAATAAATATTGTCTTAAAGTTTAGATCTAATTATTTAAATCACTAGGGAATCTCCAACATACATAACAGTGATCAAAACTGCAGTGCTTTGTCTAATGCACAGAGAAAATAGTATGTGGGATTGAGGTATCTTGAGAGTCCGTATAGTGAGAACACAGGCTGTGTGCATATACTGCAGAGCTTCTTGAGCAATTAATTCTGCCAAAAGTATTCTCCAGCTTTTACAGTGGCCCAAAATAATGTTTTATGAGTGTCATTGTCTTCATAATCACTGACTTTCTGTCACTGTCATTGGGCTAGAATTCCCGAGCTGAAATGCTGTGTGTTTTCCTGCTGCACTGTGCATTGGGAAGCTCATCAACTGGGCAGACAACCAAATTCGCAAAAATTTGGAAGTGGGTGTCTTTGTGTTCTCTTCACCATTAACTGTGGCATCAACTAACTCACAAAATCAGCAAATGTTTGTTGCTTTGCCAGCAACGATGTAGTGAGCTGGGGTAGAGTCTGGGAGTACAATCTGAAAAGCTGTCTTGCATGGTGCAGTAGAATTGCTGTTATGGTCTCTCCTCACCACACTTCAGCATCTGTCTAAGGTATAAATCAGGGGATAACTCAGGGCAGCTACCTGTATTTCGGTTAGTATTTTAGCAATAGGTCTACCAAGCAACTTATTCTTCTGAAGACACTAATTCTTGACTATAGTCTTGGCTCTAGTTCATGCATATCTTTATTTTCATGTCTGAGAAGGATTATCCGCTTTCTGATAATTTTTTTCCCAGGCTTTATAGTTTGGGATTCTCTGTTTCATCAATATACAATTTGATTTATTCTCCAGTTCATTATTAAAGATATTAAATTGTATCCATCAACATGACAACAAGCATTGCTGTATCTATTCTTCCCACCTGAAGTCTATACCCTTCTTTTCCTTTTTAAATAAAAATTTCCAGATGTTTTCCAACAACATACTGATACATTGATCAGGTATTGTCTTGTGGGATTCTTTAAAATTTCATGGTTATATGCAGTCGCTTAAATTTTAGTAAAATTAAGAGTATCTTTCTCCTTCTCCCTCTTTCCCCTCTGCTCCATCAAGAAATTTTTTCCTCATTTGTATTTTTTGCCAAATAAAGCAATTTGGGTTGTAGACACAGTTGCTTCACTTTGAACTTACATTACCCAGGATCGAGCACTGCAAAACACTTCCACAAATACCTGCTGTTATTGATTTATTTTTATAGAAACGTTCAGCTTCTGCCAAACACAAGAGGGACTGTAACTGGAACACAGGTTCTCAGAAGAAGTGTTAGAGGTAAAAGTATCCATGGAAACAAACTTTACTTCAGATATTCTTCAGTCATCCCAACCAGAGGTAGAAAACAGTATTGGCTAACCTGCCTCTGAAGACTCACAACTGAACAGCACGGCCTTAGCTCTGTTTAATGCCAGTCTCTAAGCAAACTATTGGCAAATCCTACAGGTTCCCTTTACGGACAAATACTATAGAAAAATTGTGGTAAAATAATGGATCCAATACCCTGATATTGTCTTTGTGAAAAAAAAGACTAAACTTTACCTAAAGGTTTTATTGTCTCAAGTTGCATTGTTAGCTCTATTGCCTCCCATTTTGGTTCGGTTTGGTTTTTTTTTTGAAAGCAGGTGTGTTACATCCTTTCATTAACCTTCAGCATTTTCCCCACTGTTGAATCTGAGCTAATCTGCAGCCAAGACTGCAGCCAAACCTTGCTTGCCTGAGACAATCAAGTAGTTCCACTTACTTCACAGTGATGTGCAGTTAGGAATACCATAGATAGGATTAGATGGACAAATAAATGAGGAGGAAGCAGGATTCAGCTGCTCAACACACTTCTCATAATCCAGCCCTCAAGTAATTCTCCCTGAATTTCTAAAAGAGATACCTAAAAGATCTTGCATGATTTTTTTTCTTTTTACATTTTTTTTCTCTCTAGTTTTATTCAGGCACTTAGTGTCTAAGCCAATTTGTAAAGGTCTGACTGCTTCCCAGGTGCCTCTCAATGCACACTGTCCTGCAGTGAGCTTGCCAGCACACAGACAATTTCAAGCTTCAGTTTGCAAAATCCAAGTCTGTTGTCCATCTTGAATCTGGCCCCAAGTACAGGAACTCACTGGTTTTATGCCTTCGTTTTAGATAATTCCTAGGAGGAGGCAATTTTTAAAATCTGGTCAGAAACTAAACTCTTAGGCTAATTTTTGGTTATTTTCCTTTGTTTCTCTTGAAAATAAACCTTACCTGGGGTTCAGGTGGGGACTTATCAAGTTGATACAAGTTGGCAAAGGGAAATGTGAGCTGACAGCAGAACTGTTGTCCTGGTGTCCACCCCTTCATCCCATTCTTTGGTTCATTCCTCTGTTTTTGTAGTCAAAATAACTGACTATTTATGAAGTAAATACTTTAATAAGCATTAACCAGGCAACATGTAGTTACAGATACAGGAGCAGAAAATAATAAATGCTATATTAAGAAATGACAGTTTAACTAATGGATCTTAAAACTGCAGTTGTGGGGTTTTTTTTAATAAAGACATCAAATACGCTAAAGCTTCTCAGATGATTCATGGTTTTATTTCCCAATTCCCATCTTGTTTGCATCCCTCCTTAGTTTGGTTTTGTGCATAAGTCTATGAGATAGGCGTTTGTTATACAGTACTTTCCATAAAGTGAGCGAAGGATTTGCCACTGAGACTCCCGTAGTGTCACCAGTGATTGCTTTCGGACCTCTTTAATTGCATGTGGGTCAGGTCCCAGGAGCCACTTTAGACTCCGTTGCTTTCCAACTGTGCATTCTTCCAGAATATAACAAGAGGTTCTTGCCAATTATAGTTGTTCTCTGTAAATGGGACAGTGAAAATTAACGGGATTTGCATGACAACAGGTCAAAGATCTTTTTAACTTTGTTCGTTCTGTTTAACCTATTGGCTGGATAATGCTGGAAGTAAATTCTTTAGAGAGGTGTTCTGCTTTATGTCTTAATCTGTGGCAATTAGATCACATACTCTGAAATAACTATGAAGAAATGAAGCTTTATTTGTCATTTACTGAGTAAATCTTCGTGGCGTCATATTACAGAAACACTTTTGTCACCAGTCTGAGGAAACTGAATTTGGTATTCACAATTTAATCCTTCGCATGATGCTTAAAAAAAAAATTTTTTTACAAAAAAAAAAAAAGGCTAGACCCTGTTAATGAGTTTAAGGGGTTTTTTGCTCAAAAAAGAGTTCTTAAAATGTAACCACTGGCACTTTGTGCCAAAACAAAGCAATTATTTTTCTATCAGAGAAGTCTGTGTCCCCCTCAATTATTGTCATTGCACTTTGGAAATGAAATTGGTTTGGAGATGATCAATTATGGCTCTTTACTATTACTCTGAGACTACTGTAATATTGTAATTGTCTTCAGTAATGGCGTCCTTGTAGGCCCTGATCATTCAACTGGTAAAACAAATGTGCTCGTTTTGATGTTAGGCATGAAATACATTCCTGGGACTCCAGTGAGATTAAAAAAATGTCAACTGTGAGCAACCAGGGAGTACTGCACCTTCCTCACCGCTTAGTTGCAAGCGAGTGGTATTCCTGTTCCCTCCAGGCGTGACCCAGACTGGTGTGGGTGTTCCAACAGCAGAGATGAGATGTACGGATTTACACTAGAGCATATAGTGGACTGGCACTTGGTGGAACCCAGTATGGGAGAGGGATTGCAGAGCATTACAAACGCATGATAAATGTAATGAATAATTAGATGCATCCCTCAAGGGCTGATTCAGACAGCTCTAGAAATTGTTCCTAGATAATTCATGTCAATACTGGTTTTCTTGGTTTTCCCGTAATCTGGTGGGGTTGTGAGCAAGTGATTTACATTATAAAGGACTAAAAAAATGTAGCCACTAAAGTCAGTGTAATTATTAGTAATTATTATGATCGTTAATAATGGTCACTTTTGTACTAATGGATCCCACCCTTTCAATTAGCTGGGTATGAGATGAAGGTCTCTTCGCAGAAAAAAAGTAGTGCTCTGTGGTTTAGTTTGCTTATAACCAGCCCTAGAGAGGATAGGAAATTAGAGCAGAAAGGAAGTCTGTGACAAGCCAGTGATTGCTGTCAGTCATTTGTAACTGGCGGTGGTGTTACGGTCTTATTTTTTTAGTAGCAGTTGTATAATTTGTTGACATCATTAGTTAGGAGTAACTGTCTCTAACCTGCATTTTGCTTGAAGTTTGCTATTGCTTTATCAGACAGAAGAAAGGCTTGTGTGCCCAAAAGCTGTATTTGCTAGCCTAAGAGGGCCTCACTCTCTGCCTGCAAGCATGTTTATAACAGGGGAAAATGGATTAAAGATTTGTTTGTGGAAAAAATTCATTCTGCTTCTTTGGAAAGCGTGTACAAAGATATGTGTTTAATTTGTGTGACCTAACACCTGAGGCCAAAGCAAAGGACAGCCAAAGCACATGTCGGTCACTTTGACCTCGGGGGGCTAGTGCCTGCAGTGACCTTGGGAATGGTAGTTTTATGGAAGATAATGCTTAAAACCTTTAAAAAGATAGACAAGGGGACGTTGAAGATAGTAACCGTTAAGGTGGGCACAAAGAAGTGACTACGAATGCATTCGTAAATGTTGCACATTACGTGGTCTTCAGCCTCATCTACTACTGTTTTCATGGCTGTTCTAGTGTCAGTAAAACACTTGATGTCATGGCCTGCAAGGAGTTTCTTATGGGCACATGCTTAACTCCGACTACAAACGCTACATGTCTTGCACAACGCTCACCTCAAGACCTCCTGTTTCATGAGCAACGGCTGCATGCAAGTGCCTGTACAGCCTCACCACTTGCATGCTCTCTTTTCTGTGCTTCCTTAGTCATTATCTTACTGACTTTGCTACTACTTGAGGAACACATCTACTCTTTTAGGTATTTCAAAAAACATGAATTAATTTCATTGATCTTGACTTCTTACTTTTATATTCATCCTACCAAAAAAGAGCCTCTTCTCCGTGAATCCATGTGAACTGTGATGGCACATATACAGAATGGGTTTTCTGAAGAGCTCTACTGTGCAGCAGGTAGGAGCACACTGACTCCTGAATCATTTATCAGAGCATTAATCAGCCATGCGATAGTTTTCTATTGCAAGCTCAGCCTTTGTCATCCTGAAATATTGAAACTGGGGAGATTTAAATACTCTGCAAATATATGCCCAGTCATGGGGAAAAATGAAAAATGCCAACCTCTGATTAATGACATGGAAGGCATTTTGACAGCGTAGAGCTGAGTGTCTGATGCTTTCACCCCGAACTTCGTGTGTTTTAGCTGTGATTCCTGGGAATGAGCTGGGAGCTGTTAGTGATATGCTGCATTTGAGGGACTTGGTGGATCAGGACATTCAGATTCTTGCAGCAAGCATCCCATTTAACTCTATGGGTTTTTAAAAACAGTTACTGGGAGGAGGTTGTGTTTGTGGAGGGATTGGGTAGGTTGGGTGTCGTCCCCCCCCCCGTCTTTCTTCCTATATAGTCCCCCCAGGAGGCGATTTTACAATCTGATTGCTGTAATGGTGGTTAGGAGCGTTCACTCTTGGGAAGTTTTGTAGATCTCATAATTCAGCTTATGGAACTGTTTCTCTCCTTGGGGCTTACCTCAGTCACACTTACAGCAGCAAACCCATTCACTTTTTATTTTGGCTAATCAAGCCAAAGTATCTTGGTTCCCAATTTCCTTCTGTTCCCCAATTATCCTGGTAATCCTTTTCAAAACAGTTTTAGTTTCTGACTTTTATACAGCTTTAGTAGCCTTTGTTCAGCATTTCAAATGAGGTAATTAGGCCCTTGTACAGCAGTTTGAATGCTGAAAATAATTCTTACAGATTCAATTTTTCATTTTTTTGGTCACTGCATGGCAGCTTAAAGTCAGTCTGAGATCACCTTGGTGGTTCTTCAACTAGTTTTCCATTTGACAAGCTTACCTCAGAAGACTTTGCTCCTTCCTGAGCCTGAGTTTGCATGTACTGCTGAGTTTTACCCTATTCTGGTTTCCTTCGTCACTCATAAGCTTGGGTTTCCATAAAGAAAATAGGTGGTTGACAAATACTGCTAATAAACACATGTTGGAAGCAGCTCAGAAAAGAGCACTCTTTTAATAATTCAGGGTAATAAAAATAGTTAAAGCAGGTAAATCTGAGAGTAGATTTTTACATTTTATTTTGTAAAGCATTTTCTTTGATTTTACACTTCTTTTCTACTATGAAGTGGGGCAGGGGGACAGGACAGGCAGGAAATCCCCAAGCTCCTGGACTACACTAACCATATATAAAAAGTCACCTTTGCAAATTGATTTAGGAATAATAATGCTTTGGCTTCCACCCTGCAAATCAACTGAACTTTAAACACGGTAAAGGCCCCACCAGTTTCTCTAATAGTGAAGTCAATTACTTGGCATACAGTTATTTACTGCCTTGAATAGATTCATCAGGATTAGCTATTTGCTCAGTATGAAAGCTATAAAATGAATTATTCTAGGTAGGTCTGCATAAGGTGTGTAGCAAAAGAGGGGAGAATTGTTGGGGTGTTTCTGGTGGTTGGTGGGGTTTTTTCCTTTGGTGGTTTGGGGTGGGTTCTTCTTGGGGGGGTGGTGGGGTGTTTTTTGTTTTGGGGGGTTGTTTTTCCTGGGGAGGATGGGAGTGTTGATTTACTCGAAATAAACCCCAAATGTTTTTCTCACGCTCCAGCACTGGCTGAAATTTGGTGTTGGACTTTAATCATCTACATAGTTAAATCCTATAGGCATTATTTTAAAACCTCAGTGATAATCCTGAATTCTGTAACTACATTTAATCAACTAATACTTTGAGATTAGTCTCACAAGCTTGGAGTTTTTAATTTTCAGGGTTTGTCTTTGCCCCTTTTCTACCAGCATTACCTGAGCTCCTCATGGAATTCCCCATGAGGCAGAATTCATCCCAAAACATTGCCTGGTTTGGGCAATTGCCTGGATCGAAATCCAAAATTTGGTTGTTACTCCTACAACTTTGACAAGGTCTCCAACACAAAGTACTCAAACTCAGGTGCTGCTGAGAAGCCCTCAGACACTTTTACTGTCACATATATCAGGGAAACTGCATGTCACTCTTTTTTAATAAAGCCTCCATTTATTTATTTATTTGAGTACATAATCTCCAAACTTGATTTCTTGTCAGAAACATACAGGAGTGAGAAGAGTATGTGCGGAGAAGATCCTGGTATTTATAAGCTACTCTAAGCAATATACAGATTGTGATATAACTACTAAGACCTTGATTCTTTTTGCACGTCAGCCAACTAAAATTAGTATTGGAAGAAACAGTTTTGCTGAGAAATGTTGTCCAGCAGTTGTAGTTCTTTACATAAATTAGCTTTAGATAAAACACTGGTACACTCCTGTTGTGTCTTCTGCACAGCATCGATGTTGTAGGAGATAACCTCAAATTGAATTTCCAGATGTGCTGTACAGCCAACAGAGTGCAAAAAGGATAACGGTGACTTTGCACTTGAGCAAAATCCTTTTGGACTATCTGATTTAATAACACAGAATAGAAAATAAAATTTCCTCCTAGGTTCTGGATTGGTGTAAATAGATATAACTGACTTCTGTAAGCTGTTCTTCAGAGTAGCTGAGACTTTGTGTCAAAGATGCGTTTTTTGTGAACTTTTTCTGTCATAGGTACTTTTAAATTGAAAGTGTGGCTCTATTTAAACGGAAGGGGTGGGGGGAAGGCAAGGGGAGGGTGGAATGTTTCCATTTGTTGAGCAGGGTTAAAAAAACCAAAAATGAAACCCCAAAAGAACCCAAACAAAAACCAAACAAACAAAACCCAAATGCCAGCAAACTCTTTCTCTTTCAAAACTTCATCTGCTCATATTAGAGATAACTAACTTTTATTTTGTAAGTAAAAAAAAAAAAAATTGTTGAAAAACTTCAGCATTTAAAACTTGTTCTTAACTTTTTCTGGAGGAGGGTGGGGAAATACTATTACAGATAGCCACTAACACCATCTTCTGGCCTCATCCCAAGTGTCTCCCACAGGCTAGATACAATGTAATATCACTGTCTTTTCCTCCTTGGTAATCTACTGCTCTGTTCCTCACCTCTCCGTTTCTCATCCCCACTCCACCCCAGGAGTTCACCAGTACCTGACTCTTGAGCAATGACAGAATTGAACAACATGGCCCTGAGGTTGCTGATAGAAGCTCAGAGCTAAGGAGGAGGATCTGCCCATCAGAGATGGGCTCTGACCGTGCTTCTCCACAGCAGTTCCCCACAATTACATTTATAGCTTTGAATACAATTGGTTGTGTGTGATGCTTAAAGTCACTTCAGAAAGAAGGTCCCCTCATAGATGATGGCACTGCAGACTTATTAATTAGCTAGTTACAAATTACATGTATCTGGATCACAAAGCCCAGTATAATTTAAGACTTGACATTATCAGAAGTGTTTATTAATTTTGGATGACTTCAGACTAGGTTCTCAGTGAGCACTCAGTGTGTTAACTGCAATGGGACTTTCTGGGTGAGAAAGTCCTCTTTGCATCCATGAGTATATGTCAGTCTGAGATGTAACTTTTCAAACAAGAAATACCAAAAGTAGGAGCCAGGTCCTCAACTGAGGCTGGAAAAATAGTTATCTCAGAGCAGTTTTTGTGAGCTGGATTTTTGATTTTTTTTCTTTTATGGCCAAATGTTTCCTGACATGGGAAGAGTCTGTTTTCAAGAGGTCTGCATGATGCATTCCACTGTAATGACGAATTACTATCTTTGTGCTAACAGTAAATCTTAAAGCATAATTCAGCTTCATTAATACAGCAGATTGGTCGTGCGTCCCACTTCCATCATGCTGAAGCACATAAACGGTGCCCTTGATATTTTATAACGACTGCTTGTTTCCTGGCAGAGGAAGACGTGTTGCGTTAACATGAAGAAATGAATCATTTCTAAATACTTACTTATTTATTACTATATTCAATAAGGTAGGATAATTAACATGCAGCAGGGTATGGTCTAGATGACCAATTAACTTCAAATAAATGTGTTCTGGTAATTGCACCCCATACAGCAATGCAAATATTAGATGAACTTTTCGGAGTGAATTTTATGGATCTTAGAGTTTGAGTAATTTAAGATTAAATACAGTGACTAAACTTCACCTGAAGTGTTTCTGTAGAACCTCCAGACCATTTTCTCTCCCTTCTGCCTGAACACAGAACTGCACAAGTCGGTGCCACCTGTATGTAATCTGAAATTCCCAAACAGTACGTTTTGCTGTTGAATTGCATAGAAACCAGGATGGCTGTTCAGGTAGACCCGTGTGCCTTTTCTGAAGACAGTAGGTTAAGTTTGCTTTGTATTATTTCCACATTGCACATAAATCCAGACAAATACTTCTGAATATTGTTCAAGGCCATTGAATTAATACCAGAATCAAACAACCTTTCAATTAATAGCGAGTAATTAGATGCATTGCAGACACTAATTAAATCTTTAAACAAAGCTGTGCACACCTGCCTGCTGGTATCTGTCACCCAGAGACCATTTTCATATGCGTATGGCTGACTCGCTGACAGCGCTGTCTCCGAGACCAAAATTTTGTATGAGGCATCCTCATTTTTTTTAGACATCCTTCTGAATTTCTCATGGCCTTTTCTTCTTGAGAACCACCTTTGCCCATGTCAACCAATTAGCTAGACTATAAGATTTCTGCTCATACATCATCAGTTTATAAATTAAGAGAGAAGCTTGATACATCTTATGATCCAGTCTGAGGAATTAAAATAATAGTAAAAGCAATTGTGATTGTGCATTCTCAAAGCTCTTTACAATTAGGATCTACAAAAGGGTCAGCTCTGTGGCTCAGGAGGTATATAACCATTTTCCATCTGGTCAGATTAATACAAAGGGGTAATGAATAGGTAATTATACCCTTGAGGAGAGACCAAGTTCCCAAACTGCTGTCATGGCACACTGTACAACTGCAGTGGAGGGAAGGAGGTCTGGAAACCCTATTTAATAGAGCCCCTAATTTATGTAGTTCAGCCATATATTTACATTTCTAAGTAACCCCTCCTTAGCTCTGTATCCACACAATTATTTCCATGGATATTAACTTCTGCATTTGTCAGAACTTTACTTGGGGAGTTGCAAGAAGCGAAGCACCCGGGCCCTGCCTGTGAGCAGATGTTGACTCCATGCTCCAGTCCCTTGCAGTAGGAACGTTAGTTAACAAGCTTTGGTTGAGTCCAATACAGTTTTTCATAGCAAGCAATCCAACTATCCAAAGGTGCTTAATCTCAATTATATAAATTCATCTCCATCCCATGAAGTACACTTAGGCTAATACACGCTGCTGTTGCAATAAGCATTTTTAATGGCATTAAAATTGAAAACTCAACATGTTTCCAAGTGGTGTTTAACAAATGATTTGCCTAAATATCAAATTTGATTTAAATATTTTCAGTCAAGATAGACATATGCATGGGAAATCCCAGACGAATGGATTTAACCCAAACGACGTTACATAGGGATGTTGCAAAAACTGGACTTCATAAAGGAGGTTGGTTGTAAATTATAGTTTGGCATTGAAGACTTGTCTGCTTCTCCCCTGTATGCTAGAAACAGCTTCATTTCTGAAAGAAAACGGTGGTTTTACAGATGTGATAAAGGTCACTCAGTTTAGGAATATGTCTGTGCTACACCGCGCTAGATACCAGGCCTTCAGAGCCTGCAAAATATCAGTGGAAACTTTTTTTAAATTAATTTTTCAGAGATTAAAACATTATTAAAATACAGTAACCTGTTTCTTGAAACTACCAAAGGACACACTGGGTTTCCAGAGTGTAACAAGCTGCTTTTGGAGGAACCAGCTCTCACCTTTACACAGATTTGATGGGATTAAACACGCCATGCTGCAAAAACTCTTTGATCAAAGAAGCATTTGAAAATTTTAGAGTCCTGTATCTCAAAGTTACTGTGTCCGGTTCATCCACATCTGGCATCCCGCCCTGCTTCTGACACCATTTTGCCATCCAGCATGCTGATCTGAAGCCCAAAAAACAAGTTCCCCATAAGCCAGCTACTCTCCTAAAATACTGGGAATACTATCATATTTAAAGGTTTTTTTTCTGAGACGCATCACAACTATTTTAAAAAAAAAAAAAAAAAAAAGAAAGAAAAGGAAATTAAACAACTGCAGAGTGGAATTTTGCTTTCAAACTTTGCGAAGGTTATTTGTTATATGTGAGGGTATGAGGGAAAAGATTACTATAATGAATGTCATGTGCCTTTGATTTACCTGCTTGGTTTTAGTCTTTCACTATTGAATTACACCAAGAAAAGTCTGTTCGGGACTGCAAGCAGGAAATGAAGCAGCAACTACTGATAAAAGAGGCTTTGGGGAAAAATATATCAGTGGCCCTTCAGGAAACAATGAGATGTTCTTGCTTAAGTAGTGTGTGCCTTCCTAGTTACAGTGATGTTAACAGCCTTGGTTTTGTTTCGTTTCTTCGTTATTTCCCAACCCCCTCCCAAGTCTGGAACCCAGAGCCATACCACATCTCCTACCTGTGCTAAGCCAGGTTTGACAGATGAACACTGATAGGTGATGCTGTTTAGACAAAAACCCATGTCAGCAAACTTTGTGGCCCTAATCCTTTACTGGTTTGCAAAGTGGTTTTGGATGATAGCATAAGCTGTCATTTTGCAAAGTGCTATTTGGAATCACTTGAAGTGAATATAACAGGCAAAGATGCAAAATGTAAATATTCCTGGGTGGGCTTTAGGTTCAGTTTGCTGATGTCATGGAAATAAGTATGTGAAAAGTAATTGCATGAGAAACCTACAGATTTGGCAGAGGAGTTGTGACAGTTGCTGATGTTTTGGTTGCTTTCAGTTCATGCTGCATCTGAAGTACAGCACGGATGGGCACCTTTCATAAATGTTGAATATTAAGATCTTCAGTGGACGGTTTTAAAAGGGCTACTCTGTTAAATCATTCCTTTATCTTCAGTGGTCCAAGTCTAGAACCTCCTCATGGCACAAAGGTGACAACATATGTGAAATGAGGATTTGGCCCTGTATTTTAAGAAAACACCACCACGTTCCTTAGCTACAGTCAGCCCCAAAATCTGCTGCTTTGCATCTGGCCCATCTCCATGAACCACAAAGGATTTCATTAGTGGTCCTTGTAGCTGAGAGCCAGTTCTGCTCTTCGGGACATACTTATGGCAAGAATGTGACTTACCAGCACAGGCCACTGAAATCAAAGGAGCAAGAGTAGCATCCACCAGCTAAAGATGTGTCCCACAGGGCTAAATTTATGTGTCAGTGTTATGTATGTTGCAGTGACAACTCTGTTGTTGCAGCAGTTGATAGTTCTCTTCCCAAAGGTAAACTGGGTTTCTCTTCACACTGCAAAAGTAAGTCTGAAGGAGAAAGGATGATGTCCAGGAGGGTTTCTTTGCTCGGTAACAAGTCAGGGTGGGGGAGGAATGCCAGTTATATTAGCAGTTTTGAAGTCTGTGAATCTGACGCTTGATCAGTGGCCTGTGTGAGCCCTGGGTTTCCCCTTCTCTGGTGAAAGACACGCTGACTTTCCTGTATTTGCTTACATCATCAGAGCAACTGCTCTAAATAACAAGCTGGGTGTTTGCATGCAAAGTAAACGCTCTGAGGAGGATCCGCAGAGCTACAAAAGGGCAAAGTAGCTTATTTCAAAGAGAACTGGAACGGTAAAATTGTATTTAGTTGGAGCATCTGACTAGCAGATGGTAAGGAAGTACATTGAAGAATGTGAAAACCATGTGGATGTGTCAGGGGTTAGCTACCAGCAGGTGTGAAGTGTGGGACTGCTGTAGCATAAACTATAATCCAGTCTCTAAAACAGTAACGGTCATGTCGCTATCATAAAAATGTCAGTAGTTATGATCTCTGCCACTGTGTGGCCACAGGAGCCCTCAGGACCTCGCACAGCTCCAGCAGCTCTCAGGTTTTCAGGCCTGAAAGGGCAGCAGCAGGAAATAATTGGGACTTCTATTGATAGTCCTAATATATACTCATTTTGACAGAATCAGGAGAATGGTAGAGAAGGCTTGAGAGAAAGGTGCAAATGTATAGTTGTAGCTTTTTCAACCAGTTAACAAACTAGAATTACCCTGGGGTACAGAAATGGCAGAGATACTGCACCAGTGTGATCATCCACACCAGTCCTGGAGCATCTTTCTCTAAAGTGGTATTGCTCTTTCAAAGATGTTTTGAAAAGTAACTGGAAACATAGAGAGTCATTGGGTTTTTAGATGGGAGAACAACATGCTCTTTCTTTTCTTCAGTTCCAGGTAGCTCCGTGTTTTGGTGTCTTGCTCAATAGCTCAGCTGACCTATTTTGGCTTCATACAAATCTGATGGGACTGTGGTACTTTAAACAGACTTTAACTGGAGGAATTAATTATTTTAGTTCTTGGAGACACTGTCTGTAGCATTTGGGCTTAGAACAGTAGTAATAGTGACAACTTCTTGGCAAGTGTGTAGATATATAATATTTTTTAATCTGATAAATGCACTCTTCATGTCTTATCATCATCTCTTGTTTATCCCAAAGAAGGTGGAACAGAGGGAAACTTGTTGATTTTAGGTCTTATTTCTTTAATGGGCTTCACGGGAAGGAGAACAGGGAGAGTGGTTGCAATGTTTAGTTTGTGGACATTAGTCTTGGGAACTGGCCCTTGAATTATTAGTCACAAACTGTACTTTCAAGACTGTTAAGAGTTAGAGGAAAATTACATGCACACAAAGCTGACAGCTCTGCTTGCAGAGAGAAGGGGTTGCATAACTGGGCTGAGACGGCAAAAAGCTGTTGTTGAAATAGAATTTGCGTGTCTGTCAGGAATTATATTTTCCCATAAAACATGTAAAGCTATATACCTCAATTATAGATGTATGCATGGCAGAGGACTCGTTTTCACCTACTGCAGCCTCCTTAGGAGTATTATGCGTGTCTGTTCTACAGACTGGTGAAAAACTTGCAACAAATCGTTTTTTGTGTTTCTGATCAGCCTATGAACAGCCTGCATCACTGTTCACCACACCTGCAGGTAGGAGTCTGCACTGTATCCTACTGAAATCCAGTTTAAGCCATACCTTGAAGTGTTCAGGGGGCTGCTGGAGTTGCTAGAGCTGTTTTGCCTTGGGACATCTTGGGAGTTAACTGTGAGATCGGGGTGACATTTAATCTTCACTTATGCTAGTAGAAATTAATCGAACTGTAATTGGTGACTTGACCATCTGTGTACTATCACTGGGGTAAGAGCATTAGGCTCAAACATGACATGTTCAGCTCACAAGAGCAGGGATGCAACTCTTCATATCATTAACCAAATGTCACTTTATTTCCTAGGGGTTTTTGTCATCTTCCTCCACAAACAACGATCATTCCAGTTTTCAAAAGCCTTTGCAGAGCAAGGGATACTCTTGTGGTAACTTTCCATGGGCTTGGCACGTGCAATTGCACAGCATTCAGTCACACAATATTCAAAGCTTTCTCCCTTCATCATCTTCTGCTCTTTGCATGCGATTTGGTGCAACTTGCTGAGTCTCCCCAGCCCACCAGCACCTATACTGACAGCTCACGCCTATATTTGGCAGACATCAGTGTGCAAGGAGGGGGTTAAAAGTCACTTCTGTGAGCATAGGTGGGAGGTTTCAGGGTCTTTTTGGCTTTCCGCAGAGGGGAAAAAAAAAAAAAAAGACAAATTTTTAGACAGAAGAAAACTTCTGGAAAAAAAAAATGTCCAGTGTGCTGTTACGAATAAGTACTCCTGAGAATACGTAAGGCGAGCCCTGGAAGGGAGGGGGCTGAAATGACAACAGCTGGAAAATTGTAGATAATTGTAATAGAAAAAGAAGTAAGAGGGATTAAAGCCACTTCCAGGAAGAAAACTTTACTCTTGTGCTTTAAAGCATGCCTGTTATAAGGTATATCCTTAGTTGCACTGGTTTTCATGATACATAATCACATACTTGAAGCTTTTATAGAGAGTTCATTCTTTGAAGTACTTTTCCATATCAGGGTTTAAATAAAACCCAACCCACTCACATTGCTAGGTTGTTGGTTTTTTTTTTTCCTTCCAGCATTGCAGCATATTATTGTCCGATCCATCCTTAGGCTTCTTACTTACGTCTGTGATGTTTTGCAAGGATTTCACTGAAGTCAATTAAATTAATCTGGATTTACACCCACACTGAGAGACTGCAGAGCAAAAACTGCTACATTTTCTTTTTAAGTGTTGTCTCTTTTACAAACATGGGCCATGCCTTTAAAGTTGTGGGGGTATTTTTCAGAAGGAGGGTGTAGGACCAGGTGACTACTGAGGTCCTGTCCAGCCTGAACTTTCAAGTGGATCCATGTTTCTTGCCACTGGGGCACTGCTGCTGGCAAAAGTCAGAGTGCATTTCCCAGAGGAGCGAGCGGGAGGGGAAGCACATCCCAGCACAGCCAGCATCACTAGTCCAACAGCCTTTCTCTCATCTTTTAGTCTTTTCTGGCTGAGCAATGGCAGCTTGTTTGTCTGGCGTTGACTCAATGATTAGTGCAAAATAAATTTGTTGCTGGTGTCCTCCAGTAATGGTCCATCTCAAAGAAACATCTTTGCTTAGTACTGCAAACACCGAGCAAACAGCGCCCGGCTGGGTTATGAGCAAAAAGCTTTCTTTTGCTTCTCATATGTAGAAGCCTTGTATTTTTCCTAGTCATCTTTTGAAGTAATCATCGAAGGTACACCCAAAGCAGCTTTTCTCATTACCGTCCTAAAGAGTAGTATGTGTGGGCCTATCAATATAGATATGGGGTTTGTGGTTAACTACTACAGAGTAGTAGTATGTATTCAAGACTAGTATTGTTGGCTGGGAGAGGACACAAGTCAACGTTACAGTTCAGGGAGTTCAGGAGGTAGAAGAGCAGAGGACCTTTGAGGTGATGTTAAGTAGGGCATGTCTGACATGATATAGGAAAGGTGATACACAGGAGAGCTAAAAATATTTTCCTACAGATAAATGTGGAACAGACACCTTGTTAATTATGCATCTTTTAAGCTTGGTTTGCAGATTGACTTAATAGTATATACTCATGATTTATTTAAAGACAAATTAGCATTTGACTTTGAATTTTCAGTTGGATAAGTCATCTGTGTTTCTGGTGTGGTGTTATCATGGAGCTCATATTTGGCACTTAATAGTTTTTAGGTCACTAAATGAGAATGTTGGTGAGAATGTTGGACAGCTTTTCTTTTTTTTTCTTTGGTAAGACTTAACCAAAGTCATGGTGTTAAGTAACATTATGTTCATGCTGGTGAGAATGTTTTACTAGTTATTAAAAGTGTATGTGGCACTTTCCTCTTTCTCTCAGGTGCAGCCAGTTTGTTGTTGCTGAGTTTCTGGATTTATGCCCAAAGGGTCTGTATTATTGATCTCAGGTGCTTCCCCATGTTGCTCAAGTTAATATGTGTGTGTGGCACAAGTAACTGACCTCAGTACTTCGGTACATGACAAACTGCAGGATCGGGAGGGCATTTGTGGGAATCTTAACAACTTGAAATGTGTCTGTCTTTTCTTAAAAAAAAAAAAAAATCAAAAATTATTTTGAAAAGTTGAAACAAGTCTTAATTATCTGCTTCCACTGTGATTGGCATTCATTTATTTCTCTGTTTGCTTTCATGCAAAATCTCTGGTTTTTACATCTATCGTAACTTTTTGTTAATCAAGCAGTCTCAAAAGGCAAGGGTCTTCCAGACTGCCTGGGGAAACTTGGTATGCTGACATTTTTAGCTTTTGCATGTTTCCAGTGCTATTTATTCTTAGAAGATAAAATGTTATGAAAGATACATAGAACATCAGAATAGGACAGTACTATTTAAAAAAAAAAAAAAATAAAGCATTTAGAAAGTGCATTTAATCCTGTGGGTAACTCCTCATCATTACTGAGGTGGATTTGTCTGTGATGCTCTTGTAGTCTACGTACACATGTATGAAAGTCAAACCGTACTCTAGTCCAGAAAAGATTCCTTGTGATGATAGCATTTCCCTGGAAACAGCAGCCATAAGGCTGTAGGGTTATCTAGGCTATATCTAGCATTAGTTATGGTTCTTCTTACATCTTTATAAACCCAGAGTAACTTTTTAATTACTGGTATAGCTCCCACCAGAATTTTGGTTTACTTATTGTGAACACCCAGGGTTTATTCCTGCAAAATCCTACAATCTGCAGCAGTGAGCTCATGATACACAGGGTTCTCCTGATGGAAATGCTTTGTCAAAATCATGGTTAGTAAGCATAGATAGTAACCTGAGAAACATATCCCATTCCCATCTTTCTTTTTTTATTGTTGTCTTGTGACAAATCTTAGCAATCGTACTGGGTCTCCTCATTTTTACCCGAAACACATTTCACTAAAGAGTGAAAATAGCTTAAAGTCTAGTTGACTCACCAGTGAGTGCTGAGCAGAAGTTGATAAATAAGTAAGTATAGGGGAAAACTGACCTTTCAGATCCACCCTTTACTACTGTACATGTTTGCAACAATGTTTTGTTGTTTAGAATTACTCTCCAGAGACAGACCAAGAATTCTCTAGAAAGGGGAATGTCACTCGAAAGTAGTTCGGTCAAGAATATCAACAGTCCAGCTGGTTTCTCTGAATACAGAGGTTACTTGATAAGTTTACTACATGAACCACATATATATAAGTCTTCAAAACTGTCTGTCTGGTGCCAGTACACATTACAACCATGCAAAATATATTTTTTCTCAGTGTGTTCCGATATTCACTTAATGGCCTTGCATGCCTGGCAATAAAGCTCCTCTGTCAGAAAGCTCATAAGAAGTGAATGCAAAAAGGAGACAAGAGGTGCAGTGTGGCCATTTAATAATCAAAATGAACTGGTTGAGCAAGAAAAGCACATTGTGCGTGCTTTTATGCTTTACTGTTTACACGCTGCTACTGCTCCAATTCCACAAAGCTCCTGGGATTCTCTATAGTTTATGGTATGGGACTCATTGGTCTTTTGACACTAAGCTCTTTGACATACAAAGATTTTGATTGATACTTCCATGGGGAAATGTATGTACAGATAAAGGTTACAGAGGGAGGTGAGTGGCCCTCAAATTGTATTACCTTTAGAAAGTGAGAGAAAGTCTCTTCTCCCTTAAAATGTTGAATAAGATAGTAATAATGCCAGTTACAGAAGCTTTCAGAGCATGCCACTCTGCCGTTTGTTTATATACATCCAGAATGAAGGTAGTGAAGGTATGTTTTACAAGCTATTTACTTTCCACATAAACAAAATGGTAGTGAAACAACCCATATTTGAAAGCTCTTTATTTATAGCATCTTATTGTAAAACGTGATTCCCGCTTCTCTTCAGTTTGGCTTAGCAAGCAGGTAGGAATATTAAGCAGGGGGATGTGACCAAAGTGCAATGTTCTTCACTTTTTCCTTCCTTTTTCCAAATACTATGGGGGTGTCAGTGGTTTTCAGATCCTTTGTCAACTACCTCTTTAAGAAACATTTGATATCCATTATTGTTTACTCTCCACAGCAACATTTTATGGAAAGTGCCCCAAATACATTTGCAAATAACGATCCGGAGCTTGGCAGCAAACTCTCCCCAAGCTTTCTTAAACGTTCTGTAGATTCAAAACTGGGAAAGGCAGGGGAGAAAATGCTGAGGGTAACACACAGGGGACTGTGCCCAGGTAACTTCTCCCGAGAGCTGCTGCGAGGCAGGGAACGACATTATCTCCCCACCGCCCTCAGAAAACCAACGGCATTTCTGTTCGTCGTTTCATTAGAGGAGCACAAAAGGAGCCGCAGAGCTAGGCTGCACACAAATTGTACAATGGCCATCCCTTTCCTTTAAAGAAATGCATTCAGCTGTGCATGATTAATTTTTTACTCTGGTGTGTCACTTATAGCCAGTGAGAACATTTTCCCCAGAAACAAAACACCTTCTTTCTTAACTGCAAAAATCAGTAGGTATTTAAACTTCCTGGAGCCTGAATAACCCCGCAAACTTCAATAGTCTAAAAGCAGTCATTTGTTATGAAGTCTTTGCTTTCCTTCTTTCTAATACCGTGCACTTTATATTATTGTACATCAGTAGTTTATCTCAAAGAAATGGCAAGAAAGACAGTGCTATTCCATCTCTAGAAGAGCTCTGTTGATAGCTTATGGTTTTTCCACTTATCTCCAGGTGTTTCAAAATTTCAGAATTGCTGTGGAAAAGCATATAATTGTTTGGGCCAGAGCTTGTTCAAATTCTGTCAAAATGAGATAATTTTAATGAGTACGGAGGGATGGCTGCAGTGCAGCCTGTATGAGTCAGTCATGCCAACCTGCTAACAACCTCAAATGATTCTAAATAGACTTTTGATAAATTTAAGTGGTAGCTTCTCTCACTTTTGTGTTGTCGTCTTTGCTGTCAGATGGAGAATGACTGTGTATTTTGAATTCTCAAGCCATCGTTACATAGTCACCAATTTTTATGGGGAAATGTGGTAGAGGAGAAAGGGAAAAGCTTATTGTTGATACTTGTGGTTTCAAGGTAAGATTCCATCCGTATGTGATACTGAATATAAGGTCTGGTTGTGTAGCCCTCGGAGTCAATAACAACATTTTTACCCATCTCGGAAGTCCATGATTCAGTCTATAATGATCAATCTAAAAGCACAGCATCTGGTCCTGCAAGCAAACCTGTTGCAGCAAAGCCACTGGCGTTGCAGTGAGAGCTGTCAGACCACTGTACACAGGTTGTGTTGGACATGCCTGATTGTGTTCCAGGTGCTGAGCTGGGAATGATCTCAGCCATAGGTCTTTCTGCAGATTTAGTACCTTGTATTTGCCTCTGACTTAAAATCACACCACAATCTGAATTTTTAAATCAGAGTGGTATGTCTCTCTGTGAACAGGAAAGCAGGGTTAACATCTAGATCTTGCAGGGTAGCACTGGGGGAATTTTCAGGAACTTCAGTGTGATCACAATCTCAGTTTTAACAGTTATTGCATAATGTCTCAGGCGAGAAGTGGCTTACAGGTCAGCAGAAATATTTTAAGAAAATGTATGTAAACAGATTGCTGGATTGCAGAAATTGGGAGAAAAGCATGTGTATTCCTAAAAATTTGCTACCCATGCGGTAGAAGCAGCGTCTGCCCTGTTTTGGTCAGCCTGGCTGGCACATCGTCTTCCCCAGTTGCTGAGATATCCTTGGACACGGACACCTCAACCACTCTGTCCTGGGTGCTGGTGTCGTTTGGTATGGTGCCTTGTTCACGTGGTATTCTCTTTCAGAAGCCCCTGCTCGGTGTCTCTCCCCCTTGAATTCTTGGATAGGAAGCACCACTGCCTAAAGCTCCTGCAAAGCTTAAATACCCGCTGTTGGGGTTGCAGACTGTGGTGCACATTTGCTTCTGTTTTAATTCCCACTGAGGAACCTTTGTTCAGGGGTAGAAGATCTAAAAAAGATGCCTGATTTTGGAGGGCAGCTTAGGGAGCTAATTTTCTAAGAGTCTTTAAAAAGAGACAAATTGGGCTGTTGCGTTCCTGCACATTTTGTGATCCTTGATTTTGCAAAGTTGTCAATAAAATAGCCATGTTTTGCAACATGATGTAGGTATGAATTCTCTGGTATTTTTTAATGGTCAGGGCGTGGTCCAGGGCATCTGGGCCTCCGAACTTCTATTCCAAATCCTAATACTTCACACGCTTAAGGGTTTGGTCAGGCAGATCTTCCTGATGGGAGCAATGCTGTGGAATAAGTATCTGACACTAGCAGAGGTTTAAAGTCAAATGTTTCCTCAATAAAGTGGAAAACAATTTATTACACCCTCGTCAGATGCTTAGATATTTAGAGAAGGCAAGCTAGCAGGGCACTGGGGCCAGAAGATTTATAATTTGTACTCTGTTCCGTTCAGTTGCTACATTTTGGGCAGGTCAAGTCACTTATTGGTACCTCAGTTTCCCGTTTCAGCATGTCTCTGTTGTCTATATAAAAAGGAAGCATTGGGAAGTGCAAGTGCCTTTAGTCTGTCACTGTGGGATGAGAAATGCAGAGGGGGTGGTATAAAAGAAACAATAACCTATGTGGTCCCACATGTGATGTGGGACCTTTGGTTTCATTACATTTTCCATCCTCTGAGGAAAACCCTTTTTAGAGGTTGGGAAAGGGAGGCAGTAAAATGTGCCTAATGATATTTGACTCTAGTGGATGTACTTAAGTACGGGCCTCTCGTGTTAGTCTGGAAAAGTTGAAAAGGAGCCCATGGTTATTTTAAAATTAATTACCATTCTTCTGAAGTCACGTTGAAAAAGGAACAGCTAGGCAAAAACAGGCAATAAAATTACTCGCAGATGAGGCAAAATATACCATATGTCAGCTACAGCTTAAAGCCAATGGGGTGCCACCTTTGTTTTTCTCAGTGTGGTATTTTTGCTGAGGCATTACAGGACACCTTGCGCTTCCCATGGCGAAGCCCCAGCATTTGGTGGGTGTCTGACACAAAGGTAACAATACTGTACTGCCTTTTTCATTTTAGCGTTAATTTCTTATATTGCAATTATATGCTTAGGCCCTTGCAGAGCTTGCAATTGCAGGGTAAATATTTGAATCTTTATTTTTCATAATTGATTGCCTGCCTTCAACATCTGCTGAGTACAGGAGATGCAGGAGCTGACGGAAAAAAAAATGTATGGCTGTTCTCAGCAGGGCATTGGCTCGGTTCTCCACAAATTTTTTTTTTCCTGACGTGTTCGGTGCTGAACATACGGGTGCTCACTCTGGCAGCACCAAGCTCGTGGCTGCCGAGTGCTTCAGTATGCTCCAAGTCATTTACA
The DNA here is from genome assembly GCF_047716275.1 of Strix uralensis. Lineage (NCBI taxonomy): Eukaryota > Metazoa > Chordata > Aves > Strigiformes > Strigidae > Strix > Strix uralensis. The sequence goes on from NC_133974.1 coordinate 134,172,440, forward strand.
CCATCTAGAAAACAGGCAGCAAAGCTTGCTGAGAGGCCCCAGAGCAATTCTCTTGGCAGAGAATGGATACGGAGCCAGCAGGCACAGGGCAGGTGGAAATTTCCCTTGGGACATCCCTGGGAATGGGGAAACTCAAAATCAGGCCTGGTACATGCCGTTGTAAACATGATGGCGTGTGTGTGGTGGCTGTAGGCTGGAGGTAACACAGTCCTCGACCGTAATACACCTAATCAAGAACAAATTACATGAACTGGTAGAGAGAAAAAGTTAATTAAAGTGATTTTTGCCTTTGACAGAGGAAAAGAATTCTGCCCTAAATCCCTAGGAATAGGGTGATTTGTCATTTTAGAAGCTCTGTTTCTGTTCCCTATGTATGTGACACCATCCCAACCATTACACAGGCTGTTAGATTGAATGTGACATCTCAGGAGTTGCATTGTCCAAGAAGTTGTGTTGTAAAAAGCTGCAAGAAAACATTGCAACTCGGCCTATAATGCAATAATGTAGGTGCTCTAGTAACGATGGAACGATTTTTCTTTTTTCTTCTTTATTTTCTTTGCCCCCATGGATAATAAACATAGAGAAAGCAAAGTGTTGCTGCCTCATGCAAATGATTGGCTTCTAGAAACAGCAGAAACACTTCAGAGTTACTGTGGAGTACTAATAAAAAACTTGTTAGTGGGTTTTGCTATTTATGTACACTGTGTTGGAGTGGGGTTTTCCCTGTTGATCTGTGTTACAAAGAACTGATTGTACCACGGATGAGGAGCTAAAATTGTATTTTATAGTCTGGATCAGCAAATCTTTTCAAGTTCATTGATTAAAGCTCATCTAAAAGTTATTCTCGGATGGCAAGCTAGGCAGCTCCAACCTCTCTCTGACTTTGCGGAGAAACCTTAAAGAAACCCAAAGCTTTTGAGTGACACAGCACTTGATTTTGTAACAAATGGCAAATGAGGATGGTGGTTTTCTTCCCAGGTAAAGCTGGGATGGCAGGCAGGGAGGACAGTGGGTGAAACACATCTGTTGCAAGTACCGGGTGACTATTTCTGGAGCAAAGACAGATGTGCTTCGGTGTTGTCTGCAGGAACAACAGGCTTCTTGCACCTTGTAGAGGGAGGCAAAGTCTCAGCCAGTGCTGAAGGGAGGTTCTTTGGCACTCGCAGCATGTACTGTGGGGGTATCTCCTTCCCTTACCCTTCTCCCTCGTCCTCCCTCTCCTCTCCAGGGCAATTTCTCATGACTTGGCACACATCTCAACAACAACGAGACAGCAGCTTTTCGTGCTGGGTTGCAATTTCCAAGAGAGCTGGCAGATGCCCTCTTCCTCCTTGCCCTTGCTGCAACTCTGGATGGAAGGAGCAGCTCCCGTATTCTTCCTGAACAGTCACTGAGACTGACCTTCCCATAACCAAATATCAGGAGGAGAAACAGGGAGAAAAAGCCTGTGCAGGCACCTAAGTAGATGTCCCTTTTGCGGTCTCTCTTTTTGAAGGCCTTGGGTAAAGAAATTTTGCGGAAAAAAAATGCAGTTGAATAAATTAGGCTCCGTTAGACTTCGTGGACAGCATGGTTCTTGTGGTGAAAGAGAAATTGGAGAGCTCTTACAGAAAGGCAGAATCTGTCTGAAATTCACAGGTGCTGAAAGCTGGTGCCAACTGCCACGAAAGTTAGATGCATTGTACCAAATTCAGCAAAAGTTGAGAATAATGTTTAAGTAGAAGCTAGGAAGGAAAACATTTAAACTAAACATAAATCTCTGACGCTGATTCTGTCTTATAAGCTGGAGAGGCAGACAAGAAGAGAGACAAAAAAGAGGGTGAATGCATTTTATGAAGACTGGAAGTTCCTTTGTAGAGTGAAGCTGCTCTGTTGTTCATTTCTTGCTTTGAGTAGGGACTCTAGACAATGCCTATCGCAGACCCTCTCTTTATAACTGTCTCAGTCCGACTAAGATTTACAGTTGCTCTTGAAGTACTTGTCTTCTGGCTTCAACTGAGAGAAAATATTCGATGTGATTTAGGAGATCAACACAATTCATTCAATTCACGTAGCAGAAAAAGAAAAATCATGAAACATCACCTGCGATTAAATCAATCTGGTGACATTATGTTCTGCTCACAGACATTCTGCAATCAGAAAAAAAGCTAACATCTTCAAATAGGTTCTTTGCTGTACAAGCAACTTGGCGGGTTTTTCACCATGAAGTAAATCAATGTCCTAAAAGTGAAACTACACATCAAAGCCTTTAAAGTCAGTATCACTAAAGAAAAACCCCAAAAAAACCCCCAAACACGCCCCCAAGCTCCAACAGCACCCCCCCCACTCCCCCCCCCCCAAAAAAAAACCACCCACAGAAGTAATGGTAAATGCACTCGGTGTCCTTAGAGAACTCCCACCTCTAAATGATACTAGGTGGTGGTACAGACAGGTTTTTATTGTGCACATCCTCTAAGAATGATTATTTGTCCTCATTTGTTGCCTGATGGGTGTCCCCTTCCCAACAGGTCAGTCCAGGCACATGATGCACTGCTCCCTGGGATCAACCAGGGAACTTACATTTGATTGTATTAGTTCCAAGCCCATTATTTTCTGAAAAAAGGGGTGGAGACATTTAATAAGATCAGTTACCCTTGAAGGTATTTTAAGATCTTCTTTCTGTAGCTAATGAGCAAGTAGACAGGAATGTAAAGATGAAGCTAGTTATCCCAGTGCTGTTGAAAGCTGCATAAAAATGACGGAGTGTCTAACACTAAAACTAACTATATGGTATATAAATAACAGAAAATTCTCAACAATTGGTATTAATGTTCATAGGAAGGTGATTTGGCTATTTATTTGCTTATTTGACTTTAGTCAAATTTTACATGGCTGAAGCAGAAATCGTCTGATGAAATAACACAATTTTAAGTCACTGATTTCTACCTAACAAGTTTCCTTAGCATCACTAGTGTATGGAACATAGGCACAGCCTTTGTATAACGCAGTATTTGTGATTAATGGGAACAAGAAAATTCACTATGTGGATGCTTTTGAGTTAAAAATAAATGCAAAGCGTCCATCAAAACCTGCGATTTATTTGCATTGTTAAATACAGTACCTCAAAGCGTGAGGCCTTTTTTTCCCAATATGTCGAACTAGTAGCTAATGTCCAGTCTTTACCCGTTGGAGAAGATGCCTTCTCAGGTATTTTCTATGCTGTATTAAACTTGGTAAATATTTTTCTATTTGGTATCACTAATTTTGGAGGTCTGGAGCCATTTCAATAAGTTCTCATCTCTTCCATCGTGTGAACTATGGAACTTGCTTGTGACAGAGATCATCCAAAGGATGATGTTTGTATTTTGTACCAGTTTGGTCATGGAACTGGGTTACTCAGCTGCCTCAATATTGGCCTTCTGGGTAAAATGCTCCTTTTGCTGTGCCCGCTGATTTTTTTGAGATGCTTTTATTGCAGTGGATTAGCTGGTAGGTCTCTATTTACTCAGCCTCTCTTCTTGGCATTAACAATCTGCCATCTACAGACCAGCTCACAGGAGATTGATTTCTGAGATGAACTATCCTGCACAGATAAACATCTCTGATAAAACCCTGATAATGGGTCTGTGATCCTGGCAAAGAGACACAATGATCCATCAGAACCCATCCCTGCCTGACCACTGAAGGGCTCTTTCCCAGAAGATGGAGCTCTTTCCCCAAGACTGCTGATGGAGACCTTGTTAGTTCAGTATCATATAGAATTTGGGAATTCTCATGGATGTCAGTGAATTATTTTTCTTAGCTGAGAGGAAAAAAAGAGAAAATGAACATGTTGACCATAGATATTTTATTATATAAAAGAAAGGCCTTTTTTTTCCCTCTCCTCAGTAAATGATACTTCTTAACTATAATAATAGTACATGAAAGTAAATTCAGTTATTAAAGAGTCCAGATGCCAAACTTTATTTCTTTTCTCCTTCGAAGCACATATGACTCCTTGGCAGACTTGTGTTTATAAAGCTTCGCAATTTTCTTGAGTTTATCACTTGATTAGAAAGCTGGTGATTTGTCTTACTGACAGCAGTCACTCCTTTTTTGCTAGAAGCAAATCCATTAACTCCTCTCTGGGGTAGAGATGGGTATTTGTTTCTGGTGTGCTTTGGTTTCCACCTGCGAATGATAAGACTGAGAGGGATTTTAAATTTCTACATTGAAAACCAAGTGGAAAAGCAATGAGCATAGAAGATTGAAATAAAAATATGTCTGTTGATTCTTGCTAAAGTAAGGGTGGTTTGTGGGAACCCACAAATCATGCAGAAGGTGTCCCTTGTGTTGGGACTGGAGCAACAGAGCCCTTCTGGTATCAGGTGCTGAAGGAAATAATACGTACATGAGAATTTTAATAAATTTCTAATACGCTTAGGCGTATTTAGTGTCTGATCTTCTTCCCAGCGTTAACCCTCTCCCTCCTCCCCTTTCCTGCTCACCCCCAAATCTGGCGTAAGGCTGTTGGTCTGTCTTTAGCCTGGACACATTGAGGAACCCCTGTGGAAACTGGGCAAAACTCTTGTTGTTAACGACACCAAACAATTGTCAGTGTCTTGGCTTCCACTATTTTGGATGTTATGAACATTTTACTTTTCATTTTATTGCTGTAGATCAGATATTCGTCTTTTACAGCTCGCGTGTGTGTTATCTAAACTGCAAAAAAGATTATGAAGAAGGGAAGTTTTATAAGCTCTGACGTGGTTGTCATGACTACCTAAGCCACTTTGCTGGTACCATACAAGTCTTTCACTTTATCTGTCTAGCTTTTACACAAACAACATTTCTTTTTTTTTGCTTGAGAGTCTGAAGAAACAGTGCTCAAGAAACATCTATAAGCCTAAATGTGTGTGTGTGCGTAGCATTCAGGTGAAGCCAATGGTCATTGTTTCCCTCACCATCAAATATAATATGTGTACTATATGCCTTGGACTGTGAGGGAGGCAGGTCAGAGCTATTCTCCACTTTTGACTGAACTGACAAGATCTGAAGTCGTGGCAATCAGGGCTACAAATGATCAAGTGAAGATGGCTGCTCTGACTTATTGTGAGGTGCAGATATCCTCCATGAAGCTGTCAACATTATAAAGTTTGAATTTATATATATGACTTTTTTTTTTTTTTTGGTTCCTGCCCATTTTTCCTTTGCCCTAATTGTGATATTTGTAAAACCTCCCCATCTCTTCAGCATCTGATTTTCTTACTAGATGCAAAGCAGGTGGGACCGCCTTTCTGTTTGCCCAGCTAGAAAAAAGGAGGTGAAGGAACTGGAGGGACAGAGACCTCTGTAACAGGATGCTGTAAAAGTTTCGATGTGCATCGTTAAAATCAAAGAGAAATTGTGAGCCAGTATCAAGCTGTGCATATGCCATGTTCACTGAAGTCTGCTGGAACCAGACTCCCCTAAATAATCATTTCCATTTCACGGCTCTGCAAGTTCTTAAGTGTTTGGCTTCACTGTGAGGGTGGCCCAGAAGGACCCTTGACTTCACCAGAAGAGAGTTTTAGCTGTGTTGGTCCTTCACATGCAGGTCGGGCAGGGGCTGTGAGTGTGTGTACAGGGTTTTTTTGCGAGTCCTATGGTCTAGAGGAGTGTGCCCAGACCAGCTTTCGGCTGCTGCTGTTTCCTTGCACAGCAATCGTCAGGCTCTTCTTTGGGTGTTTCTCTTCCCCTCGGTCATTGGAAGCAGGAGAGGTTGCAAGTTCCTGAGGAGCAGAGGGCCCCTCATCCTGAGGAAACCAATACTCTGGTTATGGCATTTATAAGCCTCTTCCCATGGGCTTGTAAGGTTGGAATAGCTTGGGATGTGTCAATGCTCTTTGTGAGGCACTCGAAGAAGTGTAACTGAGCCTCCAAAGCCATTTTTTGGTTTTGTCTGGGTTTTTTCTTTTTTCTTTTTTTTTTTTTTTTTTTAAGGGAAGGGTTTGCTAACTGACAGTGTCGTGGATCATTTGCAAGGGAATAACCAGAAGTAGGAGTAGTGTGAGTCTAAATTGTTAGCATATTCCTGATGCTTTATTTCAGGCAAGATGACAAACATTAACCTGATAAGTAATCAAAATGAGAACAAGGAAAAGTACGATGTGTGTTTGAGAAAAAAGAGCTGTAACATGCTCAGGGCACAGGGTCTCTAAAACAAAAAGGGTCAGTTTAAGATAAAGTTTTGTTGCTAGGAAACTGTAACCACAAAATAGAAATGCTGATTAGTTGACATACTTGAGAGATGATGGGAAAAGACATCTTAGTGTCTGTGTTATGTCAAAACTGTAAAACAACACGGTTATTTTGGAAAAGCTAAATACAGCAATACAAATCCAAACAGCAGTAAATCCAACCCAAGTGCAAATGGTCACAGGCTCTGATTTAAAGTTTGATTAGAAGAATATAGCTGGAGTTAATCATTTAGATGACCCAGCAGCTAAATCATTTGAGGAGGAGGATGAAGACAGTAAGAAAAGAGAGGTTAAATGTATGCAGCTGTATAGGTCTTTTAGCTCTGAATCCCCTCAGACCTTTGGAGAGTGGGGAGCTCAGGTGACAGGAGTTTATGTAACCTGTATGTACACAGCTTTCCTAAGGGCCCAGAAATTTCTGAAGAGAGTCATTACAGTAGAGAAAGCATTTTAAGTTCCAGGTGGGCATCAAAGAGAAAAATTTAGAAAGACATCTGAAAGATTTGAGAAAAATCTCAAATAAATCAAATTAAAGGAAATAAGGGTAGAATTTCAGAAGATACAGGTCTGGTCATCAGGTTCTTTTAGTGGTAACAGGAAAATAATAACTTGCAAAATCATGTTCCTCTGGAAAGGCTGTCACAGTCAGAAATAAAATTGTCCATCATGATGAGGTAGGCTTGCATTCCTCCTTGTCATTTTGTTCCTGACAAAGCTGGCAAATACCTGTGTAAAAGCAAACATCTGCAAAGTGCTTCTTTGGGGATGCGAAGGAAGTTTCAAGTAAAACTGTTCACAAAGGAAGTTCCAAGTAAAACCATTTTCATAGGTTCATCTGCTTTTAAATGAGGTGTGGTGAGAATCTGGAGTTCTGAAAGCGTTTGGAACTCCTAAAAATTTGTGGACTATTCAATAATGGTATTATAATAAAATCCATCATTTATGCTAAGTGTACTTAAAAATTGCAAAATGTAATTTAATTATTTTGCCAGTGGGAAAATGGTGAAGGAATGAGTTGTGCTTGCTTAACTTGATTTTGGTTTCTTAGCACGAGGATTATAATTACTTTAAGCAAGCAAGTTATTTGTTTTCATTAGCAGTAATTGACGAGTAAACATGATAGTAACATATTTTCTCTTAGGAAACTCTACTAGTAAGTCTCTGTAGTCGAGTTCTGACCAAAAATACCATGTGGAGTGTTCTCAAATGTATTACTCCTGAGCCTAACTATCCTTAACATAATGCGTCCATTACTGATTATAAACTGCAGGTCCATGTGGATCTGTGTCTTAATGCTGTAGGTTGAGGAGATCCAAGTGCTAGTTCAGAAATGTCCTCCCCAAGCTGTGCTTAGACATCTTTATAACACCCCAGCAACTGCAAGAGGTTTATTTATGTAAGTCGTGCTCTAAATTTGAAAAAAAAAAAAAAAAAAAAAGTAGCGTAGATCATTCTGCTTGCAAATACCTTTCAGTTGTGCCTCTTGAGGCAGCAAGTGCCAAGAGGAAATATTTCTACTGATAATATTATGAGTACAGGTACTAAATGCTTAGACAGACAAATATGTCCTGAGCAGAGATATACATTCAGCTGCTGTAGTGTCCTTTTTTAAAAAAAAAAAAAATGATCTGGGGCTTTACTCTTTCTTTACATGTAGTTTTGAGAGCTGGCAGCCTACATAGTTCAGCAGCAAAGGCAGATGCTTAGCATACCCCAAATTACTCATTAGAGCTCAAATCCTCATCCCTGCTTAGACATAGTGTGAGTGGCAGTCAGCCCCCGTCTCCTGTCGGTACAGATGTAATATACAGACACACACGCAGAAGTAACACCCCTTAAATCTGGAGTGAGAGCAGGCAGTGTTATCAAGGAAATTAATTTTTATTGGTATTTCTCATCTACTCTGTTTTTATTGTGACTTTGGCTGCTCTGCATGAAACATAAAATTGGGTCTGGATCCCTGTTTTCTGTGTCTGGGATAGCTGGAAATTGAAGTGTGTTACTCAAGATACCAAATGGCTGTACACAGGGCTTTCCTTCTCAGAGACTGCTGGTGGCTTCGCATACAGCATTGTTATTCCCACCATATGCTGGCGTGCACAAACGCTGTCTGTGAGCAGAGGACTTCTGATTCCCGACCAAGCATCTTAGCTATTAGGTCCCTCTGACTCTTCAAATTTTGTTCCCCGGTGTTTTCCAGTAATGTGTGTGATTAGCTGCTGTTGCTGTTCTATCGACTGATACCAGGTTAAAGATGACCTGTCAGGCCTGGCTTTCTTGAAGAATGTATGTTAGAGGCTGGATACTACCAGGAACTATTTGTCCCTGCATATTTGCTGATCTGAAAGACTGCTGATACATATCTCTTAGTCAACTCCTGTAAATGCTAAATAAAGCGGCCATTTCACCTGTCGTGGAAGCTCATACCGTGTCCTCCTCAGAGCCCCAGAGGAATCACTGGGCTTGCTTTTACAACTGAGAAGATCTATCCTGTTGCAGAGTCAGTAGGGAGTGCCCAAACCTCTGCAGATCATGAGCAACATACCCAGTTCTGGAGCTACTCAAAGCTGACAAATACTTTCTCAAAGTCATCAAGCAATTTTAAAACCAAGAGTTCATAAGAATTAAAGTTTTATTCATAGGCAAATATAAGAGCACATCTTAGAATGCGCTCTGAGTAGCTCACTCCCAAATACCTAGGTAGTGAGAAATTACAGAAAAAGCAAACTGGGGAGACATGCAGAAATCATCAAGGGATCATAGTTCACTCTTCTCCTTCCTCTCAATTGAATTGTTTTTTGACATGAGGAATCTACAGGAAAATAAACAAACTTATCACGCAGGAAAGGACAATGCCAATTGATTAGTACATTGTGTTGCAGCGATATGTTCATTGCACTGGTAGATGACAAGAACCATTTGTAATGAAAGTTTTCAGGGCAACGGCATTGCTTGCAAACTCAGACATTACTACTGATCATTCACACGGCCAACAGATTAGTGATGTTCATGGAGCAGCCAACTATCTGTAACAAATAAGTACATTTTTCTCAGGATAAAAAGGCAACGATTACAAGGACCCACGCTCTTTATCTCCAGACAATCCTCGTTTCAGGTTTCTTACCTCTTCCTAAAGGCTTGGAATAAATAACATATTGATTTCCCTTAAAACTTAAGAATGCATTCATTGTTAAAGTATTCACACAGCTTATAAAAGAGTAGGTATTATTTTGCTTTTAAGCCCTCCTGTATCAGTGTGAAAAGATATCTATTCTGCCAAATTTGTCCATGATCTTAAAGATTTCAGACAGGAATTACATATATATTTATACTTATTTAAGCTGCTCCTACAGGGTTTACTTCTCAGCCTCTAACTGGAAGTGAAAACATACTTGGAGCTGCTTGGTCGTATTGCCATGTGTCAATGAATATATGGAGATGTGGAGGAAGGCCCTTAAGTTGGGGTCAGTGTAGGGGTTTGCTTGAGCTCTTTTTCCTGCCTAACGTGCACTTTGGGTTGTCTTTTCTGCTAGCGATACCTCTAAGACCAAAGGATATTATCTGTGTGTGAAGGCATATTGTATATGGTCTCTCTCTATATATATAGATTATATTATTGTGTAGTGCTGAACTGCCAACCTGTCCATAACGTTTTGCTTCATTTAGACCGTTGGCACATAAACCCTCTTTTAAGTGCTCTGTTTCTGCAGAGTCATGAATGATATTCTCAGGAGCTGACCCACAGTAAGATGTATTCTGAGAGAACAAAATAGATATGGATCACCTGCTGGGGATTAATTGATCAAAAAATACCTGCTTTACTGGAAGAGGTAATTGAAACACTTGCCACTTAGGTTTTGCTTGACTTCTGAGTTGTCTTTCTCTTAAACCTGTATTGTTGATGATCTGCCCCAAATCAGATTTACCTCATCCAGACCAAAATAGGATGCACTCAGTGGGGAAAAAAGTAACCATTGGAAGGCATCATTAACAGTGTTCATCCTGTAAGCAAGATACTTGGTCCTCAAATAGAGATAAGCATAATGCATGCTAATACTTTGCTAGTTGTAGCATTTCGATTTTCAGAATTTCTCTGTAGCTGCAACACTGCTGCTACATCTAAAGCTCAATTGTTGCTTGTAAGCTGCTTAAATATTAAATGGTTATTGATTTCTTATCCTGGGGAACTCGATAGTTTAAGCCAACTGAAACCTCTGTATAAAAGACTCAGTCCTTGACAAAACTGAAAGTGATGGGGTTTGAAGAAAGAGTATTGTTGAACAGCTTGGGGGCAGCGGGGGAATGGACATCACTGCAACCAAGGTGTTGCTTAATGCTAAGCAAAATAGCCTGAACATCATGGCTTGAATTGGTCTGTAGTTCTTTTGGGACCACATGCTGGTCTCACTCGCTGCAGCAGCAGAGGACTTGGCTTTTAGAGGATATTCACGCTGGAAGAATTTGCTCTACAGATAAGCAAACTGGCTTTCTGATGGATTTAGAAATAAGGTAGTTCCTGACTCAGAGACTGGAGATAAAGGATGTTGCCTTCTCCTGTGGTTCAGGTTGTCTCTCTCGGTGACTCTTGTACCAGCTACAAAGAGTTTCTGGGAAAGGTTATTCAGTATTGAGCGCTTAGTCCTTAGAGAGCTTCAGAGAAGAAACTGAGGTACATACTTCTGCAAATACACAGTATTATTCCATCCAGTCGTGGCCTTTTGATCTGAAATGTGTAACCTGTCAAGTGTGTTTCACAAGCCAACCGACTTTTCACTTGTCTAGACGTACGGTGCCTCGGAATCCAACGCGCATAGAGATTTTCCTCTGTATTTTTTTTCTCTGTACCATGCTTATTCCATAGCAGTGTATCCAAGCCCAAAGTTTAAGTGCTGAATAGAGAAGAGCCCAGTTTGCAAAGTGGATTTAAACTTCAGAGTTTGATAAGGTTCTGCTTTGAATTAATTTCTCTTTGCTATCTGTTACAGGTTACAAAATCTGTGCTATATACTTTTATTTTTTCACGACTTCACAGGGTCTGAGTTTGATATCGCTCTCCAGTCTATATTTTTCCTTTATTTTAAAATGATGAAATATTTTAAAATGAGCAAGCTCCTGATTAATAGTTAATTTACTTCAGCAAACAGATCTTGCTGGGTGGTTAACTTGAGCCAATTCTTATTAGTATTCTTACATGTGCAGGAAGCATTCTCCCTCTTTGGAGGTTGATGTTACATCTCTTCAGCCACTTATAAAATAAAGCTAAGTGAATCAGTATTGATTCCCTTACTTGGAATAACAGGAATGCAACCTAATTGCCTCTCCAAATCACCAAGGCATTCCTGACTGAGGATGGAATGTAAAAAATGTATGAAGAAAACAGGAATTTTGTATTGCTGAGGGTACTGTATGCGGCAGGCACCTAGCCAGGCAGACCTTGCTCCCCACCTGGTGAATGAGAAATATTTTTAATATTATAGTTGCTAGATACCAAAAGTAGTTTTTCTCTAGTAGTTTTGTTGCATGGTTTCTTGAATTATGTTTCTTTGTTACATTGACAACAAAGACTAATATTTTAGAAGTTTCACTCAGCAGTTCAAATCCTCATAGCATTTCCCCCCAGTTTCATTAAGCATGTCTACTCGCACTCTCGTTCTCTTGGAAAGGGTTTTTTCTCTTTCCCTATTCAGCTGAGCAGGTCAGGAAATTAATTACTGTTATTATAGGCTAAAGGCACTTAAATGCAGATGCAGTCGAAGAGAAGGAAAGATACAAAATTGTTCAGATTTTCTGGGCAACTTCTTTCTTTCCTTATCTGAATAGTAATTCCCTTCCTCGGTCTTACACAGGCTAAACCCTCCTGTCTTTTGCAAACAAATACTGAAATAGCAAGGCAGAACAATATGTTATGCTGGACAATTTACAGAAGTTACACTGTGCATACTGAAAATCCTCTTGCAAGGGCCTACATACCTATGCTGCTGTCAGATGTGGTTTTGCTGTTCAAAAAAAAAAAAAAAAAAAAAAAGAGTACACTGGAGTAGGATTTTTCTTTAAAGAATGATGACCCATTTCTTTTATCAACCTAATTTGTACGCAGTATTTGACTTGCTACGGGAAACTATTATTAGGTATACTTTTCCTGGTAAAGGTCCCACAAATATTCAAAAAATGTCATGCGTAGCTTTTGCAGTGCATTTAAGACCTAATCAAATTGCACCAAGGAAATGAGCTACTTAAAAAGCAGATGAAATTAATTTTGGAAATGTTTAGCTAAAATACTGATGTTTACACACAGAGCTGAATTTCGAGAGAGCTTTGTTCTTCACTGAGCTTTTCTAAGTACACTTCTTCTAATATTTCATTGCCTCAGTTTTGCAAAACTTAAAGCAGAATTGCATCTTCAGTGTAGGTCCTATCTAGTATCACTTTCTATCTCCAGTGGTTATAAATCCTGTGTCCCTCCAAGCGTGAGGCTGTGACACACAAGGTGTATTTTCCCTAAAATCAGGCCTTACATGTTGCAGTTAATAAGGGAACCATACAGCTCGCAGATTACTGTCATTTATGAATTTACTAAATCTTTTCCAAAAAAACCCTCTACTCTGTAATCTTTTTAGTTGCTGTTTGTATGCAATGGGCAGAGACAAAAAATTAGAATCAAATGTGTAAGAAATCTGTGACTAAGCAATTCTGTAGGGGGACCTTTCACTAAGCAGTAACAAAGATATATTTCAGAGGACAGAAAAAAAGAAACTTTTATTCAGGAAATCCTTGCATATCTTGAAATGTAATGCAGAAACTTGTGAAAACATTAAATTAAACTGATAATAGTACAACATCCTTTTTCTCATCTATGGTTATATGTAATGAAACATCTGTTAGATTTTTTATAATGTGGCATTCCCCACCTGCTGTGGATGAGCCCCAAATGTTTGGAGCTTTTATTCCAGAGCACTTTCAAAACACAAGTCAAAACAATTTCATTCAATATTCTTTTTGTTGTTGTTGCAGTTGATTTTGTGATGCCAACAAATGCTATAGCAATTTACAGTAAATGCAACAGTAGATGAATGAGTTTTCATTTAAAAATATAGGAAAAACTTGCAAACTAAAACCAGTGGTCAGGATATATCTTGCTGACACAGAAAATACATATCTAAAAATCAATTTAGACAATCTCAGCATATGTTATCAAAGAGTGGATTAAGAGATACCTTAACCTCGATACGGGAGCACTTCCTGAACGCAGGAGATAACTCGTACTAGAATGCTCCTTTGTCTAACAAGCAAATGCCTAGGAGTTGAAGCCAGCAAGCCTATTCCCAGGGTGAAACTGTACATTGTGTAGTAAGAAGATAGCTACCTGACTATTGGAAAAGTCTACCATGGGAATACTACAACTGTTTTTTTGAGATGGAAGCATGGTCACTGGAAGTAGAGGGTTTAATTTAACCATCTATATTTGAAGTAGATGTAAGAAATCTGCAGTGTCTCTGATGTAAAATTTCTCTGTTGCCAGTGAAATTGCCACTGTTGATATGTATGTCACACATGCAGTTCTGCATAAAATAACTTCTTATTTGTATTTGGTTTCTTCACTGTGATTATATGACATGAAAGAAATTAGTTCGGCTCTCGAGAAGTATGGTAAAATGTATTTTGCCATGTACGAGATCAGTGAAGTCCTTTGGGGCATCTTTAGTGAGCATGAGTTACTGCTAGGTTGTCTCAGGTTAAAAAAAAGAAAATAACATCACTTTGAAAACCTCAAGTCTTGAAAAGCCCCTTCTCAGCCATTTTTCACTTGAACTTTTGTTCCATTCCTTTTCCTGTCAGTCTGTCATTCATATTTGTTCAACACTCCTGAGCTGCAAATAATTTTTTAAGTTAAAATGTTCTTGTAGTTACTCATTTAATTGCTGCCATTGCACAAAAAGAATCAGCGACAGGAGTTGGGGTACTCATTAACCAGTGAGTATCGGGAGAGATTTTTGTTACAGCAGGGAAGTTATGAAGGTTGATTTCTCAAAATTAAAGGCCAGTTGGACAGGCTGTGGTTCTGCTGATTCATGTGAGTGAAAAATAAGACATATTCATCTGAAAATAGGAACCTTCTCCAAGATCTTTGTCTGTTTTTAATCTGAACATCATAATTCTCTGAGAGCCTTTTTAAAACTTGCATACAGACCTATCTATTTGCCTTTTTCCCATCTGGAAATAACTATTTTCATACAATGTTAGCCTCCATTTTAAAGTTGGGTTTTTTCCCCCTGGAAGTAACTAATTTGTTGACTTATTAATAGTAACATCTATTAACATCATCTGCTAAATGAAATTGAAGCCATTGAACTGGATTCAAGTAAAACCGTACTGAGGTCGATACATCAACACTTCAGTCTGGAAAGGCTTTGATTAGCTAATGTTTAAAGTTACTGCAAGGCAGTGCTGAAGGCGCTGGCAAATCACCTGAAGAGTTAGCTGTTATCATTACACAGTATAAACATGTTAAATATTCCAGGGGCATGTTATTTTAAAGTAAGGTATTCAACTTTGTGAAGTGGAGATGTTTGACTATTAATAGAGAGCGATATTGCCTGAGCTTGATCACCTTTGACATTATTAACAAACCACAGAATATCTCATAAAGAGTAAAATCACCTTTTATCTTTCAATTTTGTACAGTTGCTAATACTTACACGCATTAGAAGCTATCAGCAGTCTCTATGGGCTTCATTACTGGTGGGGGGAAACCTTGCATATTAAACTGAATAATTTTTAATATTAAAAAACTGCTTCAAACTTGTGCTACAGCATGAAAAGCTTTCTAGTCTCATCTTTTGCTCCTTAATGGAGGATCAAACACTATCTGTTTACTTGTTCCAGAAACAAATCCAAGCAATGGCAGCAGAAATATCCTTTTTAAAATTTTAATTATTGAAAACAAAATCGTTTTATTCTTAATATTTTAAATATATCCACTGAATACATAATTCATTGCAAACAGTAATCTAGTTTGTTGTTGTTTACAGGACTAGCTCTTCAGCTGGCATAAATAGGTGTAGTTTTATTGTCATCTGAACTACCTCAGCTGTAAGTGGTTCCAGAAGTGGTGTTTAAAATATCAGACTACCCAGAAAATTTATCAGCGTACCCTCAAAATGTTAGCACTTTGAGCACATTTATTTCTAATGGGAAAAATGCCATGAAGTCTTGGCCCTGCTCAATCCAGAACTCAATCTCTTGCATGCTCGCTAGCATTAGATTGGCACTTTTTCTTTCCATTTAAATTGGAGGGTTCAGCAGCAACAGGTATCTTGCACTGCCCTGAGATCCCCTGAGCGGGTCCCAGTGCACAGACCCACAGGTCTTGGTCGTGGGGATGTCCCTTCTCCACCCCGCGGCTGGCAGGGCAGCCAGCGCTGGGCTTGTGCCGTGTGTGCCGCAGCTCTGCCCGGGGGAGCGCTGCTCTCATCTGCCGTTCGTGCTGTGCTGTACAGGCTTCCCCTGTCCGAGTCGGTGAGGTGGGGCACTTCCAGCAAGGCTCTAGAACATTGTGCCTACAAACAATGAGCCTGTCTCCACCACAGCATCTTTTCAGTTTTTGTTTAGACCAGATAAGCTGCCAATTGTGATTTAACTGCAGTTACAATATCGACCATTTTAACATCAGTATAATTGACACATTCAGAATTTTCCCCCTTCTTCTGTAAAATTAGCTTTCATTTTCTTTTGGGGGGGAGGGGGTTAATTTTCTCTTTTTTTTGAGGGGGGTGGTGGTGTCAAAGTGAATCATTCCAGGAACTTCTCTGCACTTGTGTAATTCTTCTCTTTTCACAATTAGATGAACAGTAAGATCACTTTTGTTCCCTAGAGGAGTTTTATCACTTGCTGTGTGTGCTAGTCCTACTGATCCACACAATTATTTTCTTTTTTTAATTATAGAGAAGGAAATGTTAGCACAGCTCAGCTTCTTATAAATCATTGATCCAGGTCATTAATCGAGTACAGGAACATCAGGAGGGAAACAGGGATATTTTACACAGTGCTAATAGATATTGGCTGTCAAGGGAGTTTTTATATCAGTGGATTGTTTCTCAACTCCCAGTTAAATTATTTGTCTTGTAAAGTCTGCCCACGCAGTTTGAAATGAAGTTCAAGACATTGTTTTCATTTGCTAATGCATAATAAGCACATGCTAACTTTCAATAAGTGAGCAGTTAGCAGTTAGGTACCCAGCAAAAAGTTAGGAAGTTGGTGTTGCTGAGCGTTTGTGGCTGATGCTAGGCGATGTAAGAGGAGGCTTTCCTTGCAGTTTACCACTAATTATATCTGCAAAAGGCAGGGGACACTGGGCTAATTGCAAGTGATGGATTATATGTAAAATTAGCTTTCCTTTGGAAAAATTCCTCCTTCATGATGAGTAATACAAATAATACTTTTCTGGTCAAGCTGAATGTATTGATTAATATAAAATTAAGATAAATCATTTGCGAGAAGTGCACTGAATGTGCAGTAAAATCAATCAAGTGTACATCACGTCCTGTTAATCATTACTGGGCTTCTCTTCCATCAGCCTGTGTGTGTTGTGTTCACTGTGCTTTCAGAGCCACAGTCACGGGCCAGAGCCACTTCCATGCTCACACCTGAAGTGTCTTGCAACCACACAGCTCCTCAGCATCTCCTCCTCTCTTAAAGGCTTTTAATTCCACTTAGTACCCATTTATGTTTTAGCAAATTAATCCTTATGTTAAATAGCATGGTGCTCACACAAGGACAATCTCTACGGGAGGTGACGAGATACTCATGGGTATTTAAAGGTGATTGTATTGCTGGATAATCTTCAGTATTCTGTCCCAAACATAAGCATGTTCATTAATGAGCCGTTTACTTTCTGTTCGCATTTTTGTTCATGGCACACAGGTATGAAGGAAATGATGGAGAGAAAGGTAACCATACCAGATGGTTTGTTTCAATCCTCTTCAAAACTGCCTGCTAAGGCTGAGAAGTGTAAGACTTGTTCACATTTGGTAGAACTGAGAAAGTGGGAGGTTCTGCAGTCAGCCTACATACCACCAACGTTAATTGTCAAGTTCTTAGCATCTTGCACGAGGCATTATTACCCGTTCATTCTCTGCCCTAAATTGTAATTGGGCTCTATGCAGCCCAGTTTCCCGCTGGTGTGGGCTGCCAGTCCTGAAGCAGTGGGCACGTTGGCCATCTGGGGTCTCCTCCTGTTACCTGCTCCAGCACTGAGCTCCCTGGGCTGCTCTGCCCCGGGAGGGTGAAGCCTAGTAACAGCAAAGAAGCCGTGTGTGTGTGTGTGTTGCTTTTGAACTGTCTCTTTGGTGTGTGTTTGTGGAGAGAGAGAGGGAGAGAAAGTAATGGGAAGGGAGAGGAAGAACATTTACAGAATTTCCACAGGGAGAACTCTGGTTTTTTTCTTCCTTTTTTTATATAGGTAGTCTGTAATGCCCGAATCAGAAACGCATGCCCTTGTGCAGCATGATTTTCACAGTTTGGGCTCTTACTTTTTTTGGTGCCAAGTCTGACAAGCTGGTGTTGCTCATTTTGCATGAGTGACAGTAACCTGGAGATACGGCCCTCTCCGCTGTGTACGTGCTGTCAGCTCGGGTTATTCACATCCTGTGGTAGTGTTGAATTGCCCTTCTGATGTAGGCAGAGATCCTATTTGTCTTTGTAGCTGGAGAACTGGCAGACTCGCTGAAGTTTAACCAGAAGGCCCTCTCAAGTCCCTACGGCTGATTTCGTTATGGCTTTTTTCTTTTTCATTATGTTTGACATTTTGAAGGCTGAGCCTCATTATAGACAGGCAATCTCCAGCACCAGGCTGGGGAAATGAGTTCTGTGAGATGGAGAACATATGAAAAAAGCGAAAAAGAGTGACCACAAAATGAAAATGAGATTTAAGGCACATTTTTGTCGTGTGATGTAGTCTTGTGCAATATCTGTTCAAAACAAGAAACTAAAAACTGGAGACCTTAAAAATGAGAGCAAAAGTGAGCCCTCTTTACTGGGCATTCAAGACACAGAGAAGTATTCGGTTTGCTGTGGTGGTTTTTTATGCTCAGTGGATAGATACTTTTGCTAGTGTACCAATATTAATATTTGCAAGGCCAATTATGCTCTTGTGATTTTTATTTTTTTAAATCCAGCTCTCTTTCTAGTTCACATACTATATAAATGCTCTTTTATGCTGATACGACAAACTCCTGTACCACAGGCCAAGGGAAGACTAAAGCAAAACATGGCTCCCATGCATTAAAAAGCTGTACCTCCTCGAAGTCACAGAGCAAGCAGGCAGATGACGCGATTTTAGTATTTGCTACTATATTAACATATCAGTGACAAATTAAATTTCATTTGCAAGCTCGGTTTCTGCCTTTCTCTGCCTCTTAATGAAGGTGATATATCTTCTGAGAATGTCAAACTGTGGTTCCAAAATAGAGTAAATTCTTAATAATGTAATCAAATAGTTAAACATTAGCACTTGTGACAATTTTGGCGTTAAGTGTTCTCATTAAACTCAGTTTCTCCCTTGTTTATGGAAAATAGGGTTAGAAATGCTGAGGCAGCAAGATCTGAGTCTCCTTGTTCAAAACCACCCTGTTTCCCAGGTCCATGTTTAAATGACGTGGCAACGCTGTAAGGACTTGAGGAAACCTGTATCCATCAATGGGATGGGAGATGCCACGTCTTGTCTTAATTCAGTTTGAGTGAAATAGTGGTCAAAAGGCTCTATCAAAGGTCAGGGCTTGTCTGTACCAGGAGCAAAGAGTCAGCTGGCTCAAGGAAGAGGTACCTGTGTCTAGAAAAACTTGCACCTTAAATAGGTTAGCCCATGTTGGGTAGATGGAAGATGGAAAATGGCCTTTCTAGGCATGGAGAGCTGAGACACAGCAAATTTTGCCTACACTTATGGAGATCTCCGGAAAAGCTGTCTTAATTTCTGCAGCTGGGGAGTTTTTTCATGAGATTGTGTTGATACCCTGAAGCTTTTCTGAAAATCAGTTATCAGTAAGTTACTCTTAACTGATTACCTTTATGTGAGACTTAGTTTATGACTAGCTTTATAGTTTGTGGGTTTATATATCAAGTGAAAATGTGAGGAGAGAGATATTTTGCCATAGTCGAGAAAGAGGCTAGAGAAAATCAATAGCAGTATGCAGCATTTCTGCAGAGCCAGAGGCAAATCCAGGGATGTGGATTTTGGGATTAGATGAACGATTATAGTATTTCCTTGTGCTGAAAACTCTTTGCTCTTCAACGTGAAAAAAACATCTTGCTCTTTCATGTGAAATATGGTGGGCCTTAAGTCCATGACTAGGGCTCCACATAATCATAATTATGGTAATGCAAAGATTAACGTAAAGGAAGAAAACGTGCTTGTAATCAGTTTGAAGGCTATGTCTTCATTACTAAAGAATTAGAAGTTATTTAGTCCTCATGTAACAACCACACAGAATTAGGATCTTTATCTGGAAATGTACAAGCATTTCACTATTTCTTTTTACATTCTAGGAGGAAAAAAAAAAAATCTTCTTTTCCTGAAATAGGATAATTTTTGAAAGGGTAAATGTTAAAGAAATAAAGATAGGGAAGGCATGTTACAAAAAACTAAGCAAAAATATTTTTTTAAAAGGAGTCAAAAAATCTCCTCACACTGTAAGGTCCACTGCTAGACTGTCAAAGGAAACAAGAAGCAGTGCGCAGCCTGACTGTGCCGTGGCACGTCAGACTGACCAAAGCTGTGTCAAGGGGCTCTTGGCAAATTTAAAATGAAGTGATTCGATTGAACCCCACCAAAAGGATTTTTTCTAGATCATGTATATTCCCAAGTAGACAAAAATATTTAGAGGAAATGAAAACCTTTCACCTTCCCTCCAAAACATCTAAATGGAAAATCCTCAAAGGAAGAACATCACTTCTGTGGTGATGAACATAATTGGGTCTTCCAATATATTGCGCTAATAGTTCTCCTGTAAAAAAGCTATCCTGAAATGTATCCTGCTAGTAGGGTGTAGAAACAATTTTAAATGGAGCATAGGTAATATTTTGGCTTAATCAAGAGGATAATTTCAGATGACTTATAAAACAACTGGCCAGACTGTAATAAACATAGCTTGGAAAAATGATAAAGATATTTCCTTGGTTTCCCTTCCCCAGTGGTTCAAGGAATGTATCTTCAAAACAAAACCTCCTTTAGAAATGCTATTGAAATTAAAAGATACTATCTATTGAAGTCTCAGAATGGGGTGAAATAATAGAAGCAGCAGAGGAATGCGATCTCTGAAAGCTTCAGCCTTGTAGGGAAAAAACCATCATATGGGCATCTGATATTTTTACTTTGGAGCTAGGAAGTTGTCCCCAATGCTGTTGAAAATCAAACTGGTTAAAATAGATTTTGTTAAAACTGTGTGCAGAAAATGGAATACATTTGCTGTTGTTGGCAGTCCAGTCTCCCTGCTTTGGAGTCTGAAAAACTAAACCTGAAGCAGTGTGAGATGAGACCCCCTGAGGCGCTCCGTCCAGCCCCGGCGCTTGTCCCTGTTTGAGGTAGCCATTGCCAGCCCTTCGATGCAGCCACCCTCGCAGCGCTACGGTGACACTCCTGAAGAGCTGCTGAGGCAGCTGCTCCCCAAAAAGCAGCAGACAGGCACACGTGCCTTTTGGTTTTTCTTCCCTTTGGTTTTTCTCCCATTGCTTAGAGTCATATTGATCTTTCTTGCTAGATTTGCTTTTATCCATTTCTTTTTGTTGACTCTTTTGCGAGTGGGGTTCTTGACTTCCCTGGTATCAGTTTAATTTGGCAGACTGGCAGCTCTCATGGCTGCGGATCAGAGCTTCCCTGTCAGGACAAGAGTCTGCACGCACAGAAATCTTAGTTCAAAGGTGCAAAAGAAAGAGAAGTATGAGAGAAAGGAAGCATTCTCTTTAAAGCAAACTTGAAGATAAACTCTTTATAAAATCAGGCTGTACAGCAAAATGTACTTCTGACCACGATGGTGAATAAAAGTCCATTTTGGAAACAGGGAAACCTATTTTAGCCCCTTCGGGATGAAAATAACGAACTGCTATGTCACAAGTGGGTTGGGTACTGTAGCATCCCATCTTCAGATTACCTTCAGTAATCTACTGAATTTCAGTAGATTTTTTTTTAAAGTAGTCCAAGTGGCAATTAATCAGTTAATTTGCTGAGATGACCAAAATAAAGACTGCAAAATATCTTTAAAACTGATAGGCTACCTCTTAGAAAATTCTTTCCTACGTGAGTGCCATAAGTTTCACTACATATGCTGCATTCCTCTCTCCTTTAATTTAAAATGGGATTTAATAGATTTCAAATAAACCCAGTATACATAAAACGGATGCACATATACATGATGGTTTCTCATAACTTCATATATTATAAATACTAAGAATACCTGCAAGACATTAAGAGCACTTTCTTTCTTGCAGCTATTTTCAAATGGTTTCTCCATACAAAGGTTGAGAATGAAGGCAGTTCTGAAAATTTTAACTAAATACACAAAATTGTACAGATATTATACTTTTTAATAGCACATATCCGTGTCCATTGCAGAGGCCAAATAGTTTCTCTGCAGTGCTTAACTGAGCCAAACTGACCTAACCTACAAACTCATTGCACTCTTAGAAGCGTCAAAATCAACTCCCTGCTAAATGGGGAATTGCTCCAGGAATTCAACAGGATGCTGATACCATTTTTAATTTATTAATTGAACTTCATTCTCCTGAAAGTATTTAGTTGGCAAACAGATCTTTTTGTAGCTGTAATTACTGAATAGGGCTAATCTGGCTGTTCCTGCTATTCCCTAGTAGGGACATTGAATCACCTGGTTCACCAAATTTTGATCAGATGCCAGGATGAGTTAGTGTTTAGTCAAGTATCTTGCAAATTAATAAAAAGCATACACATCCTTTTTCCATGTGCAAAATACTTGCAGTCAAAACGTACGTGAGGAAAATGAAGTGTTGGAAAAAACAAAACCATCTGGTGGGTGAACAGCAAAGCTCGTTGAAAAATTGTCTGATCTGAAATGGGCATAACAAACAAACCAAACCCCTCCCTATGATACTAATTTCTTCCAGTTGCTTTAGTTCAATAAATGTATTTATCTTTTTCTTTTCCCCTTCTCCCTTTCTCGTTCGCTGAAATGTAGTTTACAAACTTTAGAAGGAAGATCTGCTTTGAAATGAATAATTGAACCATTTAATTTTCATTCCTGTAAGACAAACAGGATTTTTTTTATCCCTAAACAAAACACTTGAGTGTTAAGTTTTGTCTCCTGCAAGAGTTCATCAAAAAATGCATAAATCTGGGGAAAGTTTAAATTTAGAGACAGGGGCATTTTTCAGCGGAAAACATTGAGTTGGAAAACATTAAATCTGAAAAGTTTCAGCCAGCTTTAGTGAACAGGGTCCGAAGGCAACGTCAGTCAATGTATTACTGAAGAAAAGCCATAAATGGGATAACATAATCCTGAAGTAAAATTTAAATGACAGCCCTAAGGCATGAAACAAGATTGAGTTACAATTATAAAATCAGGCTGTCAATATTTTGATCCTCCAACAGTGCAAGTTTACTGAAGAAAATTTCAGTCAGTCTCCAATTTCACACATCATTGGAAACAATAACAAACATACAGCAGATAAGAAACAGTTTATGTACTAATGCACTAAAATGTAAGCTGAAAGGAGCAATGAGACAATTGTCCAAAGTTGACTAAAATGGAGATCCTATTAATGTGCACGTCTGAGGAA
The DNA here is from genome assembly GCF_047716275.1 of Strix uralensis. Lineage (NCBI taxonomy): Eukaryota > Metazoa > Chordata > Aves > Strigiformes > Strigidae > Strix > Strix uralensis. The sequence goes on from NC_133974.1 coordinate 134,195,437, forward strand.
TTTTCTTAGCTGTTGATAATGGGCAACAGTCATCCATAAATTTCTGTTAACCTCAAGACTTGAAAATTTAAATATAATGGAATTTTTGAAGGAGGCCGCTCAAAACCGTTTTTATTCCTTTTTTCACTGTTTTGTTTATATTGTTGTATACCTATGTAGCATCATTAACATCACTCAACTTGTTCAGCTTCTGTAGAACCGAGAGAAGGATCTGTAACCCTGTTTAGATGAAAATGTCTTGAACGTGAGTGCTACATTTGGTAAAACATCCAGGGTCACAGGTCAAGAAATATTCGTTCTTCTCACAGATGAGAGAGGGGTTTCGCTAGCTGACCTGTGCTGGCCCATCAGTTGATGTTGGCTTTGGCTTTGAGAACTTTGTGAAGTAATGCAAAGGTATATGTGCGTAGGTGTGTATATATATATATATATCTAGTGTCTGAGTTCAGTCTCAAGGGCCATCACATTGCTTAGGCTGCTAACAAAGAGGTCGATATTGATGTGGATATCCATTTGCTGCCTCATCTTCCTCTGCCTGCCACACTTAAGCAACACTTTGAAGGATTTTTCATTGTTGCTGACCTTAAGAGAATTCATACATAAAAGGAGAAAACTCAGTATCCTGCTACTGTTTAGCTCTGTTCTGAATTTCGTATGTTCAGTGTTGACTCACAAAGTTATTTAATGAAAGAGCACACAGTTTCCAAAGCCAAACAAAAACTGGACATACTTTTCCTTTGTAGCTACCACTATTGTTCTATGTACTCCAAATATTCTTGATTTATTAAGGGCGAATCTGGGGGAAGGAAGACTAGAAGTACTGCAATAGCTGACAAAAAACTGCCTGGTTTTAGAAATGTAACTTTGAACTAGAAATGTAAGTTTGAATTTGCTAGTTGGAGTGTAGCATATTTTTGTGAAATACACATTGACAATATAAACAAGTATTTCTCCTCCTCTAGGAAGCCATTATTACAATATCTGTTCTTATCTTTGGATATTCAATGCCATGTTTTCTGAATATCCATCTTGAGAGAATTTCAGATTTTACACATAATATAAGATTTGTTCTTTCTTTTCCTGAAACATCTTCCTTGACCTGTGACTCGACACTGTCTTTATCAAATTGAATTTCTATTGTGTTAGGGATGGAATGTTTTTATATCTTGTATTACTTGTATTGATAAAAGTTGGATTCTGTGTTATCTTGCAGTCTTTCAACCTATCACACTGTCACATTTTGGACTAGATTGTCGTGGTATCTCTAGGAGAGCTCTATAAGGCAACTTGACGAGAAAGTAATATGGCAACGAGCAGTGCTCGGCTGGCTTCCCAGCTGCTGATCCTCTGCCATACAGACTTTGATCAGATTTAAAAGGGACTTAATACCCTGTGGACAGGCAGAAAGACTGTTACGTTCCTAAAACCTGATTTAAGGGGGTTTGAGCACTTCCCACTCACTTGAAAAGTTGTTGACCTGCTGTTGTCCCTGATGAATGGCACCTTATTAGAGTAACGGTGAAATAAGAGGCAGGTTGTGAATCAGGTTGAATATTTCAGAGGAGTTACTTGTTTGAGATACTTCTCACCTGTTTAGCTGTAGTGGATTAAAACTCTGCATCCCCCAGTGTCCATGCTACATAACGAAGTGGTTAGTGTAGGTGCTGTAACTGGGTGGCAGAATCAGATATGTTGCCTATACATCAGCAGCTTCACTTACGCATATATTACCTTAAACCAATAATCAATGCCAGTTCGCACTGAGTCCCTTGTTTTTCAGTTGGAGTGAAGGAAGTGGACAGACGGGGGCAGTAGCTTTTTTAATGAACACTGTGACTTTCTAATGACCTAAAAAAACTAATTCAGAGACTCATTAAAGCTAATGTTATACCTATCTTTACTCAGGAAAGCAATTAACTAGTTTAGAGATTAACATGTCTCTAAATGTTCTTCCAAATCCAAGTATGCAAATCAGAGAGATTGGTAATCACCACTCTGGATTAGGTGATGGATTACAAATTAGAAAAAAAGATACTTGGTGAGCAGGGTTATGTCAAGAAAAGGAAATTATGCTATTTGATTGGTGCGCCCAATTAAGACTATCTGAAAGAGCTCACAGTGCTCACAAATGCTCTAAAGAGCAATAATTGTTCATACAAATTATTTAGAAGAAATTTTGTAGAACAAACATGCTGGAGAAAATCTAAACTGTTCACAGTCAGTTCTGGAGTAGAAACTGCCAAAACTCATTAAATTATTCACTAACCATCATTTGTTCAGCTCAGTGTATTACAAAAGCTATTGATTAGGTAGTTTATAGTAGTTGGATATATTTCCGGAAATGTGTTTCTGTTCCCTCCTGTTATTTTGTAGTATGTTGGGGTTTTTTTTTAAAAATGCAGAGGGATTAAGTTATAAATAATGCATAACATATGCTTAGCACTCAGTAAGCTAATGGGGATGGCACAGTTAGAACAAGTCTCTAACCTTTTCAATATTGCATCTCACTTTTCCAAAATGAACAGCCTTTGCCTGAATAATATATTGTAGATAATGACAGAAAAGCCAAGCAAAATACCAAGTCATAATATATATGAAAGACTAAAAGCTTTCTGGTGGATATCTATCAATCTCTTTCTTGTTTGAAAAGCATGATTTTTTTTGGATTTTTTTTTTTTTCTCCTTCTCTACTTCAGCACAGCAGAACTTTCCCCAAGTGGAATTCAATGGGTTATTAGCCTATCATAGCAGAAATTCTTGACCTCTGAGACCGGGCAATCGTGTGTATAATACCTCATAAATACTTGAAAGTCAGTTTGGTATCTACAGAGGAATAAAACTGGCCATTAGTGTATTAATCTCTACAGCAGGTGATCAGAAGATACTTTCTACAGGTACCTGATAGAGATAAAAGCTGTATCATATCAGCTTGGATTTTAATGGTGAACTTCAGGTGTTTGGGAGGCAATTTCCTCTAGGGCAGAGTAGACATAGAGCCCCCCTTTGATCCTTGAGCTGAACTGCTGTGTGATGTTGAAGGAAGAACACGTCAGGGTAGCTGCACTGCAATGGTGGCAGCACTGGCGTTGCTTTTGAAGGATCGTACTGGGTTTTGCCACAGGGATGGGAGATCCCCGTCCAGCAACACAGAAGACAAAATGTAAATCCAGATTTCAAAACGTAGAAAGATGCAGAACTCCTGCAGCACCTGCTGAGATCAAGATGGGGACAGAAGGGTGGCAAAATAACCTCTCATCCAACTTGCTTGCAGGTTAGCCTCTTCTACAAGTGGAGAGAAAAATCTGACAAAGAATATGCAACCTTTAATTACTCTGACTTGATTTGTAAATCTTTTGGAAGGAATATGAGAGTTTAAGACTAGGAAGGATTACTGTAATAGTTTAGTTACCTGTATTTTATAAAGGTGGGCTTAATATTTATGTGCTGTTTTACCATGTCCCAAATCTCCAAAATCTGCCTAACGTTATCATAATGTTTTTTCTGGATTTGGCCTACAAGCTAAATCAATAGTAGAAAAATCCTTTAGAGTGTGGATGAAAACTCAGACTATGGGTGTGGATATATAATAACCAATTATATATTGCTTCCTAGTTCATAACTGCTCAAGCACTGGCCACAAGAATAAAGTAAAGTTGTGCTCACCCAGCTTGATGTGTAACTTGCGACTGGAGCAGCTGATCAACAAGGCTTATGTTTGAGATTTAGTGTCTAGAATTTGAGTTGCTTTCAAAGTAGTTGCAGGAATTAAGCAGAAGTGATTTCTAATGAGGAATTGCAATTGTTTCCTTGCTGCCTGGCAAACTGAAAAAGACACAAAATCAATCAAAACTCGGTGTAAATTATTCATCTGACTTTACTCTGAGTTTAGCAAAAGCGCCAACCTGGCAGCGATAAAAGGCCCTTGGTTGTGAGGGGCAGCAGAGCCCAGCTCAGGAGCTGAAGAAACCAAACGGGCTGTAGAAAGCACTGCTGAGCAGCCTCCTCCAGTTTGTCTCGGCTCCCTTTGTTCTAGCCACATTTTGGCTAGATAGACGTTTGCAATTTTCCAGGCTCTGCAGGGAATACAGCGGCACATTTAAATGCGGAGAAAAGCGCTAGTGCAGGTAACGTCAACATTTTACACCCAGTCTTAAAATCCGAGGTACCATTCTGGATTAAGAGAATAACGAATCTTTCAGATGAATAAACGTTTGAATCCTGGAGCAATACGCTAGTGAGATGAAGGTGTAATGAACTCTTTAGAGGTGGTTTTTCAGCTGGTGTAAATGGGCACAGCTTCAATGGAGCCCACAAAAAAACTAGCCCTGGTTTTATATAAATATACAGTAATGATCTCTCCCTCTTCCTTTGGGAAGCTTTTATCCTCAAAAGCTATGTTCCACGTGGATTATCTTGATGGTTTTTTCCCCATTTCAAGATAGAGGCTCTGGCCTCTGTGTTTAACTGAGGCATTTTCTATCAGAAAATAGGGCAGTACTTTCTAAGGGTAGCTCGTGCATTGAACACAGGTGTCAAAGCTACTCTTGCTGCCTTGGGTAGTTGACTGCTCACAAATCTTTGTCTGAAGTATAAAGGTAAATAAGTATTAAAAACCCTAACATAAGCTGAAGCAGTAAATTGTCCCACAGATTCTTTTTACTGCTCTGTTTTTCTTGGATTTACTCAAGCAATAAATCAGAGCTGAACAAGAAGCTTGCAGAATGACGGCCACAAGGAGCTTTATGAGGTCTGTAGCCGTAAATGTCAAAGCTGAAGAGGCTCAACCAGTAACCATCTGAGCTCTCCTCACCACACAGTTCACACGGTCACTTGCTTCTGCCAGCTTCCTCAGTGTTACTTGAAAGAGATTCTGCCTCACTGTTTAAAAACTTGTATAATTGGTTTGGGTTTCGTTTTTTAAATGTGGGAGGAGGTTTATGGGTGCCCAGCTTTTTCTCTGCAGCAAGCAGTGGTTGGAGCAACCACTCCAACCACAGGAAGGCAGGATTTGGCTTCCTCTTGAGCCCGTGTGGTTTGGACTCAGGTGCCCAGAAAAGTGCTGGGAAGCAGCGTTGTAAAAGGAATCCAAGCTTCGTGGACCAGGAACAGCAAAGGAAATGATGGCTGAAAGAATTATCGTGGGGGAGTTTCAAGAAATAATCCTTGGATCAGGGACTGAAAGTCAGGACAAGGGAGGGGGCCTTGCTGGCCCGAGCCTCCAGTCTGCTGATGAACAATCACAGGGATTGTCCTATCCCCCAGACTGTTAAACCTAGGGGAAGCAAACATTTAGGTTTTAAATAACTTGGCACAGAGAAGTTAGCGGTTCCGACTCTGAAAGCTGCTGTTTTACTTTTCCACTCAGTAAGCTTGGTCCTCGCCCATCATGAATCTGATTAATCCATGTTCTGGAGTCTTAACAAACCAAGTGATAAAATCCTGGGGCAATAGGGATTGCCTTGTAAAGTTAACTCTAGCTCCTGGGTGCTGTTTCAGCCTGCAAGGCAGAGGAAATGTATGAAATAAAGATTCGCTAATCTCTGGCTGGCTTCCTGTCCTCCCTGCCGCTGGCTAAATGCGTTGGGCTGCTCGCGGAGCTGTGCTGCACAAGTAACGTCACGGGCCGTGCTGTTTATTTGCCTCCGAGTCCAATTCTCAAATCTGCAGCAGTCCTATAAATGGGTGGCATGGCTTTTGTCTGAATAAAATGTATCGATTTCTTTTTGAGTACAGTAGAAATGTACAGTGCAACACTGCCAAGATTTACAGCACCTAGCTCAATAGCTGCATTGAGGTTAGTTGCAGGCAGGAGTGAGTCCTTGTTGGAATATTCCTGCATTTTTAAAATACTGCATTGTGCCTGTTTTCTCTGTTACAGAAGTAGGTCAAGGAGTTTGTTTTCTGGCATTTTCCCCTCTCTATCTATGTGTTGTATCTTTGCAGTCAAACTCTTCTTTAAAGTACACAGCAATTAAAAATTCAGGTCTTTTCTTCTTAGACTACATCAACATTTGAAGAGTAGGGTTTGGGGATTAAGTCCTGAATATGTATTTCAATAATGTTGCTTGAAGACAAACTTGAAAAAACTCATCTTTTTCTGGACCTGGAGTGCCTTGTTCTTTATGGCTGCTGTTCTGAAAATCCTGGTTTTTTACTTGTGTCTTTCAGTTAAATAAAACTGTACCATTTACACCAGTAAGAGCAGATTCTTAGACAAATTCACCCAAATTAGCGAACAAACATTTTGTAACACCCACAGAGAGGGTAACTGGATTTTCCCATTTATGTACTAGGGTTGGATTTTGCCTCCCAGTATTCTAAATTTTCCTCAGAGGGACACTATATTCTAGATTTCAGTGAAACTATGACACTGGCTCTTTCTAACCTGCTTAACACCAGTTCATAGTCTTTCTTGTTGCTAACTTGGAACGGTCTTAGACCATGGTTCCTGATCTTGGTCATGGTCTCCAAATTCTTCCATGATACAAGTAAGAGTGTTTATTTGTTCATGCCTCTCCCATGCCATATATATGCTGTATAAAGTATAGTGTTAAGCATAAATTATGCGAGTCGCTATAGCTAAAGCATGAGAAGGAGTAGCCATTATTTAACTTCCTCGCATTCCTCTGTCCTCAATGTAAAAAAGCTAAAACCTTTTACACACAATCTCTCCCTGTCTGTCAAGTACTTTTGGCTCGGGTTCTGCATTTTTCCTTTTGGTTGCGTGTTGAATCCCCTCACACACCAAGCCTGTTCAGTCTGTGTGATCTGTTACTTCTGCTAGCTGTACTCCCTGGTGCAGACTGCTCAGAAGTTCTTGACCAGTCCCCTGTATAAAGCCAATGCCCATCAACACCTGAAATGCATTGCCCTTCTTTCTTGAGTTAAAAATACTTTTTAAAAGTATTTTGCTGTTTATTTTCTTTGTGTGCTTGTTCCACTATAGATCTGTTATTTGTTCTCTTCTCCAAGTCACTTCAGGTGGAGCTTTTGCTCTTGCAGCTCAAATATCAGCAGAGCAATCATGTGCTGTGGTCCGAGTCTTCAGCTCTGTTACAAATTCCTCTACAAATGTGGCCAAATCTCTTCATCTTTCAGTGTCCCGTTAGTAAGCTGTGAAATGGCATGTGAGAACTGGAAGACTCCTTTTTATCATCATGTTGTTTACCTTTTCGAAACACTGTGCATTACCTTTGCTAAACCATAAGCTAATCTGTTCAAAAGCAGTAATCGTGGCCTAAAATTGCTTGTGACCTTCAAATTCTACTGTAATACAGTGCAGTGGGGCAGGTTAAAACTGTTCATTTTTTAGTAGCGTTTTCTGTAAATTTAAGTCTCACATTCACTTCCTTGGGTTATTTTGATTTTCTTCTCTTTGTTTTTCATGAATGATAGAACTAATGCAAATCATGTGGGGCCATTCTGTGGATCAGTATTGCTGCCACTGCCACGATGGTGCAGCTTCGCTGGACGGCGCTGCGTGTCTCTTCCTCGCCATTCCATTCGGAGTATTCACGGGTGCGATGAACAGAGCGTGGTGTCAGAAAGAGAGGCAGGCTGCAACCAGCTATCTGGGCAAAGTGAGTAGAAAATTTTTTCTTCCCCTTAGTCTTGGACAGTATTGCAAATGTTTGAGGTTGGGTGGGGTTTTGGGGGGAAGTTTTTGCTTGTGACAGTTTGACAGAGAGGCTTCTGCCCACGCGGGACTGTTGGAGGAGGACTCCCTTACTGTGTCCTAACGCAGTCCCTGCACAATCGGTTGTTGAAGATCCCTCATCGCTTTCCATCCTATCAAAACCCAATTTTATTTATTTTTTAATTTAGCTCCTTTATGGCAGTAGCTGGTGCTATCTGTGGAAATCCATTACCTTTTTAGCTCCCTCTCTCCTGGATTTAAATGGACTTTCCTTTTTCATGCACGTGCATTTTTTTCAGCAAGCCCTATTTATGTGTCACCCCAGAGCGTGTGCTGGAATGGACCGATTTCAGCTCCCCAAATAGGGGAGCAGCTGTTTGACACAGGCCTGGGAGTTCCTGGGGGAGACTTCAGTGTTCATATCAAAGAGAGTCTATCTAGCCTTACATTCCTCAAAAGAATTAAACGTTTGTTATGTAGAAGGAAATTTTGAGCAACTTCTAAGGGCTGGTGAGGGTGGGGTGATAGATTTTTCTTGTTTCTGTAGAAGTATCAGGAATGCTGTTACCTCTTTTTCCCTGTACTCCTGTACTGAGTGTTGGATGCTGATTTGTGACACTTGATCCCCCAGCCTCTGCTGAGTTGTTTTAAGGGAATGCCCATGTGAACACATCCAGTACAGCAGAGGAAACATACTCTGGCTCCTCAGACTGAGGTAGAGGCTGGCTCATGAGTAACCATGACAACCAAACTGTCACTGTGAGCATCGGGACATTTACATACCAAAAAGTAAAAAGGCTCAAAAACCCTCCAAGGTACATTAAAACTCCAGCTCAGGGGGAGATCTGTCCCTCGGTTTTGTTCCTTATGGGTGTTGACAGCTGTGGCTATCGGATATAGATAGGAATATTTTTCCCTGCTCTATCCACTGCATCAGCAGCAAAAATTGTTCCTGGTGGTAAGTGTAATGGCTTCCAATTAAAAGGGGATATTTGAATTTCAGGTTGGAGAAACACTGAAGACAATTTTGTATTCGCCTTAAAAAGTTTCATCTATCACACGCTTCCAAAACCAGCGTGCTCACATCAATATTAATGACATTCATCTCTGTGTTTTCACAAAAGAGCCATTAATACAACATATCAACTCTGGTGACAAGTTACATTTTATTGCTGTCAACAAACAACGATGTTCGTTCTTTTTCTGCACACACCTCTTTTTTTTTTTTTTTTTTTTTTTTTTTTTCTTTAATGGACCATTACGATTGAGTTTTGAAGGGTGTATGTAGATGTGCTTTCCGATACTTTCTAGAAGGCTGATAGAGAGATGACAGAGTGAGCTCACAGGAGTTTATGGAAGACACTGATATTTTTCTGTGAGATTAAATAAAGGGTTTGGGGTAGGTTTTTTGCTTGGGATGGAATCGATCTGATTTCTAAAGATGACCAGGGGAACAGTTACCCCCGTTCAGGAGGGGAAAGTCTCTGAAATAAATACTGTATTTCGAAAATGCCTTAGCATATTGATCACTGGGTCGTTGTCCTGATTAAATGAATTTGTACTTTTTACTAGTGTAAAGGGGACAGGGAACAGATGTAAGTGCTTATTACTCTCCTGTCACCATATCCCATTATGTCATTTAGGTGCTTTGCACTTCCAGTTATCACTCCGGTGGGTGTCCTCCTCGAGAAGCCCTCCCTCCAGAGAGCAGGTCAGCCCTGCTGCAACACCTTACACCTCTCCTCCCCTCTCACCTCTGCAGCTTCACACAAGATCTTAACAAGTCCTCCATCAAAAACACTGGCAGCACCTCACTCACTCTGAGTTCGGATCCACTGTATGAACAACCTCACTGCTTATTTTTCTTTCCCTGCTAATTAGTTTCCTGAGAGGGTTATCGGTGTGTCTAGAAGTAAGAAATTTGTTGTAAGTGGCTCTACAAAATCAGTTTAAAAAAAGTTACTCATGCGGATTGGAACACGTAGGCTTCAATCATTTCAGTTAGATTTAAGCAGCAATAGGAAAAAAATAGTAAAAAAAATATCTGTACTAAAACCTGTCAGCTCTCGAGCTAGTTAATTGAACTTACAACTCTATAACGATCACCTGCTAATAGTCAATTTTTAAAACCACTTAAAATCTGATAAGCTATCTCAGTTCCACAAAACGATCCGCATTAGTCAACTGTGCCCTACTGTTAGAGAAGTCCCGTTTTCAATCCTGGTGTAGCTCTCCAGCTGCCTGCGGCCTTACAGCGGGTGTTACAGACCTGCACGTGCCTACCGCTGTTCCTTAATGGGGACTCAGAGGCTTGGTGGGACCGTGGGAAATACGCCTCCAGGACAGGCTGTACCACCGTGTTCAGGTGCATTTTATTTTTTCTGCAAACAGTATTTATTTGTGCATGCAAAGCAAAGGGATGGTTCGTTTGCTTCATCACTCGTGTTGCCACAACCATCATGCGGGTCTTTTCCAGGTTCGTCTCTCACGATCCCAGATGGGACAGCAGAATTCGAGCTATATAATTTCACTTTTTGGTTGAGCCATTTTTGAACCCGGGAGAAATACAGAGGCAAAAAAAAAACCCACGCAACTTTTTTTATTTTTGCAGATCTATCTCTGTGTGTGTGCTGGTTTTGGAGTGTCTGTGCTCCTCACGGGCAGGCTCAGCTCCCACGGCCTTTCGTTTTGTGTCCTCTGTCTCCCTGTACTTAAGCTTTTGAGTATATTTAGGGTACCTTTCAGATTTGTTATCCCAGGAATATTTCTGAGCCTCTGTTGAATTTTTGAGCTGATTACACACCCGTTTCTCTAAGAGTGTCGTCTTTGGTGCTTTGCCACATTCTGTTTAACTATTCTTCATTAAGATTGGCCCCAACCACAAGGGTGACCCTCAAAGAGGCCACGATCCATCTGGACCAAGACATATCACAGGGCTTAGAAAGAGGCTGCTGTAATGTTCAGTCAGGTAAAACACTCAAAGGTCGGAAGAACCAGTTTCAGCCAGCATTATGAGGTGCAGGATGGGGTGTTTGTCAAAATTCACGTTCGGGTTTGCTCAGATCCAAGGTATTTATTTGGGCATATCTCAAGTTTTACAGGTAGATCGGATATCCAAGATTTTCTAGCCATAAATTCTCCAAAGAAAGGGAGGGAGAGGGCAAAATGCAGGGGTGGGTTTTGTACATTCAGAACACTGCAAGTTGCAGTTCAGGTAAACGCAAGGTGGTCTCCTTCTGGTGGTAAAACAGCTCGTGCTTTTCATTTTGTATTAATGTAATTTCCTCCATCATTCTGTCATGTGGTACATTTTTCATATCATTTAGAAAACTAAGTGGAGAAATGAAAACACACCCAGAGAACCACAAAACTATTCTGACAGCTACACTGATAGGAAAAATAATCACTCTCAGCTGTGCTAGCTCATTTGACTATCTCCTTTGAGTCTCTCTGCAAATTATGCACAGACGTATGACCAAACTGGGGAGGGGGGGAAATCAGGAATAAGATTTAAATCTGGAACTCTTCAGAGTACTCACCAAACCCCAAGATTCAAAAGCTGTCCGTGTACAAACAGTGCAGCAATTGTAATTTGTGTAGCCTGGAGACCCGGCCAAATCCACGAGCTGTCATTCTGGCTAGCGCAGACTGAAGGCACCTCTACAGTTCAGCCGCTCTGGGACAAGGTAATTCAACTCCAGTTGACTTTAAATAGGGAGCTGGTGACCTCCCTAAAATGCAGTTGAAATCCCAGCTTTACTGAGGTCAATAATAAAAAGTCCCACTGAATTGAAAGGGACTAGGAATGTGTAGCCAGTGCCTTATCTGTTGAGACTCATGAATCAAGAAAACAGCAAGGGGAATTGCTTTCAAAGTTTTTCCTTGCATACTTCAGTTTTACAGAGCGAGCACAGCTGAGGGATGCTGTATTTAGTGCACTTCAACTAGATCAAACTGCCATTGCATATTTTGGCTATCAGTGTGGAAAAAAGGCAATTTGAAGTAAGCTACCGACAAAGTAATCTTGAAGATTTTTTTTTTGACGTCTTGCTTTAAAAATGAGAGTGGTTCAAGCTTTGATTCAGGTGGAAAATCCATTTCCATGCCCTGAATGGCAATGCCATTGTGGTAATTAGACCACAAAGGACAACACTAATTTTAAGGTATATGTGGGTGGAGAAAAACAAGCAGGTTGCAGTAATCAACATGTAGCATCGCAAGTGAATCCGGTTTCCTTGGCAACTTCTAGTGTGCGGTCTGTGCATCACTGAGAATTTTACTCGTAAGCAAGTGGACAGTAGGTACTTACTTGAGATACAAGTGCTTGTGAGCGAGACGGGTGAGAAACTTCTGATCAAATCTCTTTTAAGTGTGTGTTTTTGTTCTTCCCATTGAATACTTTGTGTCATTGTTTTCACTGCCATGAGGTGGGTGTTACACAGTGAACACAGCTATGAATGCGTTTGCTGCTGCTATTAAGTAAATGATAACCATTTAATACCATGACAAGTGCTGCTCGCCGTGCCTTCGGCAGCAGCTGTGTTTGATGCTCTAACTCTTCCTGGTTTGAGGACAACAGAAGGACCGATGGCCGAGCAGCTGCGGCCGGCGCGTGGGACACACGGAAAGGGAAGTCAGGCCCCAACCGCTCGTGCTGCAGCACCTACGGCCAGAATACATCTTTGATTTGCCTTGTCTTGTGTGCGTGGCTGCTTATTTCCCTTGGAAAACTCCTTTATATGGAATGATTGTTAAATTATGTGAGTGGAATGGTTACTCACAGCAGAAGAGTTTTTGCTTAAAAATATTTCCCTACCCCAATATAGACCAAAACCAGTTCTAAAAGCAGGTAGAAAAGTATTTCCCTTCAGTGTTTTGGATGTAGCATTCCCTAGAACCTAGGCTCTAGTGTGATGTCTTCATCAATCCCTCCATTTCCAAGCATTAAATCATCATGACTGAAGCATCAAAAACTCATGAGGTTTTAAAAAATAATAAGTGTTGGGATGTTTAGCTTTTCACATTCATCATTTGAATCTTTGCATGGTATCTTCAAAGATTTTCTTTTTAATAAAAATGGAATTGCTCTGCAATCCCATGAGTGGTGCTTTCAGTGAGAAAGTAAAATTGCAAGACAATAAAAAGCACAAGGAATGACAACGGAGTCGGGTTAGAGAAGCCAGGTTATTGGCTTTAATTGGAAAATCATTTACTGGAAAGAACCAAATATAGCTGAAGGTACTGCAGGTCACATGGAGCTTCAGGAGGAGAGCGGCTAATGGTTACAATGAGGTCAGGACAAGAACACAGGGGCGTTTCGCCTAAAAGAGTGCAAATGTGTGTGAAATTGAACATCTATGCTTTTTGCGTCTTGATGGATAGAAATATAATTTTGCTTTGTAAATCTTTCCAGATTGTCCTGCAATGCTCAGAATGTCTTTAGAACTTTTCCAGAATTTGGGGAGCACTACCATATTTTTCTTGAGCAAAGGGCAATAGTTCTATGCAAGAAGTATATGATTATGTTTGATTCAGTGTAAACTTCTGCAGACACTTGAAGGCTGTAACAACCACTGCTCTCTGGGCATGAGGCAGAGCAATTGGCAGGAACACGTTGAGGACCGTCCCTCTGGACATTTTTCTTCTTTTGTTTTAGATTTAATTAGTGGCTCGGTCTTTCCTTTTCAAATAACAGCACAGTAAAAAGAACTGGAAAGAAGGTCATTACTGAGAAAGAAAAAGTTAACAAAATAGACAGTGACTCCTATCTAAAATACCATTATTGGAATAAAAATGTTTAAAAAGCATTATTTAACGCTAGCACTTACCTTGCTTTTTCTCTCTGTGATACTTGAAATAAAAATGGAGATAATTCTGTTTCATGTTTGGACACACTTGCATGCTGCTTCACCTTGTGATTTGTCTGACATTAAGACTTACTTGTATTAAGAGTTTTGGATTTCAACGCTCTGTATTGAAAGAGGAGGGAGACTGGGGGGGAAACTGTGTCAGGGTGGAAAAAGTAAGTTCACCTTTTAGTATGGGATAAACTTTAGCCTGAGTCAGTCATGTCATTTGCCAGGAGATAGTCTGATTTATCTGCTTAAACACCTATGTAGAGGAACCACACACACACACACCCCCCAACTGTTGCTAGAGGGATTTCTTGGGTCAGCATCTTGGTACTTCCAGGAGGACAGATGCCCCCTCTAAGACAGTGTGGCACACTTCTCACTTCAGCAGGTAGGCTGGTTTCTGACAACTGCAAGCTTGGCACATGTTTTCAAAAGCACTATTTTGTGGTGTTTGTTGGCAGGTGGCAAAATCTCTGCAGGAATTGGGCGTGATTAAAATCACAATAAATTGTGCTTATAGAGAACTACAGATCAGGGCTTACAACTACAATGCATCTTTGACATAACCAAACATAAACGAGCAGATGTTAAATCAAGGAGCTTGTGGGGTATTTTTTTAGGTTCTCCAAGGTACTAATAGCACATCTAATGCCAGCTGCTCATTTTAATATGAATATTTCATGGTGTGTTAACTCTTAGACTAACCCACTAAAATAGCTAGTTACTTTTATACTGTAATTTATATATGACCTTTGTGATCAGAGTATCTGAGAACACACGGAGGTTAATGAATTCTGTCTTTTCTCACCAGTGTGAAGGAGTGAAGTAATAATCTCGTGTTACAGAAGGGAAAAGAGGGCACAGGTCATGTCCAATATGTTAGCCTGTGGCAGAGCTGTGAACTAAACCCAGCTCTCCAGAGCCAGGTCCGGTGCCAAAGCAACTAGGTCATTGTTGTTCTCTCTAGACCATCCACCAGATGAATTAGAATGTACATTTAAAAAGCAGATTCAAGTTGTTTAGTCCGGGATCCAAATTTTCCTTTGCAAAATCTGCCTTTGTTGCTCTGACACCAGCTCTGGTGGCTTTGACATGTTATAATGATTGCCAAAGTTCTGGTTTTTTGGGGGGAAAGTAAGGCCTGTGGTACAGACAGCAAATATTTTTTTATGGCTTACTCTGTCCTGGAACCATTTTGTGTAGCACTATACAAGAAATGCCTCTCATATGGCAGACATGCTACTGAAACTACCTGGTGCTGAAACACTTTGCACAACCTTCCCGTTAACACTGTGGCTTTGTTAATTTGTGAGGACATTTGTGAATACAATGCAGAAGATGACAAAAGTTCAAATGATTCATCTTGCCTACTCATAGGAACGAGAGCTTCTCCCACACTGTCGTCAGACTGGAGTGGTGCAGGACCTACAGGGCTGACAAACCCACTGAACAACAGGTCTTCATCTTCCCTACTTCCATTTTTCCTCTCCTATTTCTATTTTTCTTCCCTTCCTTCTCTGTTTCTAACCATCCTTTTGTCCTTCTGTCTGTCCTTCCATTCTTCCCTCCATCATTCTTTTCATCTGTCCTTATGTCAGTTATTTTATCATTCTGTGTCTGTCCTTCCTTTGGTCTGTCCTTCCATTCTTCTGTGGTTTGTTCCTTCCTTCCATCCTTGCTTCATTCTTTCCACCTGTCAATCCTTGTGTTAGTCCTTCCTCCTGTCTGTCCATCATTCCTTCTGTTGTTCTTCATTGTTTCCATTCCTCCATTCTGTCCCTATGTCCATACTTCATTCCTTTTGTACATCTTTCCTTCCATCTGTCCTTCCTTGCTTCCATCCTTCTTTGCAACTGTCCTTCGATTCAGTTTCTCTTTCCATCTTTCCTTCCATCTGTCCTTCCCTTCTGTTGCTCCATCTATCTTGCCTTCCATTCTCCTATCTGTCCTACCCTCTATCCACCCTTCCTTTCCTCCTTCCTTTTGTCTTTCTGTACTTCCATCCTTCTGTCCCTCCTTCCATTCAGCTTCCATCCTTCCTTCCATCTGTCTGTCTCCCCTTCCCCTTCCATCTCTCCTTCCATCATTCTATTCATTCTTAAATCTCTTTCCATCTGTCCTTCCATCCATTCTGCCTTACATCCTTCTCTGTCCTTCCCTCCTCCTGTCCTTTCATCCATCCTTCCATCCATCGATGTTTCCATCTGTCTGTCCATCTGTCCTTACATTCCTCCATCCTTCCTTCCCTCTGTTCTACCATTCTCACTTTCATCTGTTCCTCCGTCCTTCCCTCTTTCCTTCTGTCCTTCATTCTGTCTGTCCATCCTTCCTTCCACCCATCTTTCTTTTGTTCTGTCTGTCCTTCTTTCCATACATCTCTTTCCTTCCATGTGTCAGTCCTTCTTCCTTTCTGTTCTTTGTTTCATCCTTCTTTCCAAACCTTTCATCCATCTTTCCTTCTATCCTTCATCCTTCCTTCCATCCGTTGATACCTCTATGCATCCTTCTGTCCTTCCTTCCTTCATCTGTCCTTCCACCCCCGCATCAATCTGTCCATCCTTCCATCCGTCCTTCTTTGCTTCTCTTCATCCTTTCCATCCGTCCTTTCTTCGTTCCTCTCATCCGTCCTTTCCATCCATCTGTTCTTCTGTCCATCCCTCCTCCTGTCCTTCTATCATTCCGTTCATCCTTCTGTCCATCCGTCTCTTTCCTTCTGTCCATTCTACCTTCGTTATGTTTTTCCATCCTTCCTACTGTCCCTCTGTTCATCTGCCATTCTTTCCCTCCATTCTTCCTTCCATCCTTATTTCCATCTATCCTTCCCTTACTCCATCCTTCTGTCCTTTCTTCCACCCGTCTCTCTTCTTCCATCCATCCTTCTGTCCTTGTTTCCACCTGTTCTTTCTTGCCTCTGATCTTCCTTCCCTCCTTCCGATCTTCTGTCTTTCGTTTTGTCTGTCCACCCCTACTTCCTTTGTTCTGTCCTTTGTTCCTTGCACCCATACGTCTGTACTTCCTTTTGTCCATCCATCCTTCTTACCATCCTTCAGTCCATCTTCCATTCATCCTCCTTCCTTTCTGCGCTTCCATACATCTGCCCCTCCTTCCGTTGGTCTGTTGTTCCTTCATTCTGTCCCTCCATCATTCCTTTCTGTCTGTTGTGGTGTCCCTATTTCCTTTCATCCATCTTTCCATCCGTCCTTCCCTCCTTCTATCCTTTGGTCCTTTCTTTCATCCTGCTACCTTGTCCTTCCCTCCTCCTGTCCATCTTCCTTTCTTCCGGACTGCCTTCCTTCTGTCCTTCCTTTCGCCTGTGCTTTCTCCCATCCTTTCCTCCGCCTTTCCTCCCTTGCATCAGTTGGTCCATCATTTCATGCACCTGTCAGTCCGTCCTTCCTTCCGTGTGTCCTTCCCTGCTGCCATCCTTCTACTCATCATCTCTCTTTCCATCCTTCCATCTGTCATTCTTTCCACCCATCGGGCATTCTTTCCTTCCTGCCATCCTTCCATCCGGCCTGCCTTCATTCTGTCCTTCTGTGCATCCGTCCTTCCTTCCAGTCTTCTGTTCTTCCGTCTGTTTTTACATCCTTCTTTCTGTCCTTTCCTTCTTTCATCCTAACTTCCGTCTTTCCATCTGTCCGTCCGTCCTTCCCTCCATCTGTACTTTGCCCTTCCTACCATCCTTCTGTCCATCCTTCCATCCTTGTGTTCTTTATTCTGTCCATCCATCCTTCCCTCCTCCTGTTCTCTCCTCCATCTTTGTTACTCCTCCTGTCCATCCTTCCATCTGTTTTTCCTTCCCTGTCCTTCCTACCCTCAGTCATCCTTTCATCCATCCTTCTTTCCATCTGTCCTTCTGTCCATCCTTACTTCCCTCTAGCATTCCTTCATTTTCTCCCGCCTTCCTACATCTGTCCTTCTGTGTATATTTCCCTCTGTCCATCAGTCCTTCCTTCCTTTTGTCCGTCTTAACTTCCTTGTTGGAAGCGCAGGAAAAGCAAAACAGCGAAAAATCTGCAAAACGCCCATTTCCGTACCACGGGGCGCCCAGAACAAACCCGGGACGGGATGGAGATCCAGCGGCGCGTTGCCGCGGCGCCGAGGAGGAACGCGAAGCGAGGTGGAGGCCGCGCGGTCCCGTTCTTCCGCTTTTCTCAAGGAACGTCTGCCACGACTGTGCAGATTTATCTCCTGCTCTTCCCCTTCTCTCAAGGACTGTTTTGCAGAACTCTACAGACTTTCTCTCTCATTCTTCCTCCTTTCCCACAAAACCAGCGCACGCTTGGCACCGAGGAACGTGCTGTGTCGTTACTGAAGAAGCAATGGCCTGACCCCCCCTTCCCGCATACGCACACAGATAAATCCTACCCTGAGTTTGTATCGAACGGGGAGGGGTGACAATCCGGTACCGGAGCGGAGGGACGGATGGACGGGTTTGTGCTCCTCACCCCCCCCAGAAGGGACGGACGCCTTGTGGTAAGACTTGGGCCCTCGGCTATGCCGAGTGATTACCTGGGAATTAAACGTGTGTGACTGCAATTGTTTTTTTGTGTCTGGTGCTAGAGAGCCAACCCGCAGTTTGCATTTATCGTAGGCAATCTCACAGAATCTGTAAATGTTGCGTAAGAATAAACCGTATTATTTGTGAACCCGACTGTGTCTCTTGAATGCAACAGGACCTACAGCACACGGGCTGTTGGTGCGTCCGGCCTGTGGTCGAGGCCCTGATTGGCACAGCTATTAAGAGATAAGTCCAGCCGCCCCCAGCCCCTCGACTCTCGAGGCCTGGCTGGAACGCAAGGGGATTCATCTCTTACCAAATTAATTCGTCAGCTTCAATGCCGCACTTCCTTCTCTCCTGCCTTCTTTCCTTTCAGCCAGCATTCTGTCATTCCTTCTGTTCTTAGCTGTCCTTCCATCCAGCATTTTTCTCTTCCCTCCTTCCCTCTTTCCTTCCTTTCTTCCACTGTTTGTTCCTTGCATCCATCCTTCAGTGTGTCCATACATCTGTACTTCTTTCTGTCTGTCCTTTGCTCCCTCCTCCTATCCCTCTGTGCTTGCCTTCCATCTGTCTGCTCTTCCGGCAGCCATTCTGCCCTTCCTGCTGTCCTTCCTTTTGCCCTTCTGTCTGGACTTCCTTCCATCAGTCTTTCCATCCTCCTTTCCAGCCATTCTGCCCTCCTCCTACCTTCCATCCTCTCCTTCATCTCTCCTGCCTCCCATTCATCCTTCTGTCATTCTGTCCATCTGTCCTTTCACCCATCCTTCTGTCTGTCCTTCTGCACTTCCATCTGCCCCTCCTACCATCCATCCATCCTTCCTTCCTTCCGTCCTTTGAGCCTTCCTTTTGTCCTTCTGTCTGGCTTCCATCGAGCCTTCTTTCCACCTGTTAGTCTCTTCCGTCCATCCTTCCTTGCTTCCTTCTGTACTTCTTTCCTTCCAGCTGTCCTTCCCTTCTTCCATCCGTCCTTCGTCCAGCCTCTGTACATCCTGTCACCCATCCTTCCTTTTGTTTGTCCTTCTGCCTGCCCTTCCATCATTCTGTGCTTCTGTCCTTGTTTTTCTGTCAGTCCCACTGCCAGCCCTTCTTTCCTTACTTGCTTCTGTCCTCCCTTCTGTCTTGTCTTCCCTTCTTCCGGTCTCCCATCCCTCCTCCCCCTCTGTCCTCCATCCTTTGTTCCTTGGATCCATCTTTCTGTCATTTCATACCTCTGTCCTTCCATCCATCCTTCCTTGCTTCTGTTCCTCCGCTCTTCCTGGAGGTGTCATTCTTCCATCCTGTCTATCCTTCCATCTGTCCTTCCATACTTCTTCCCTCCCATCCTCCTTATCTCTTCCTTCTGTCCCTCCTGCCTGCCCCCCATATGTCCTCCCCTCCCCTCCTATAAATCAAGTAGGTCATTCCCTCCTTGCGTCCTTCTATCGTTCCGTTCATCCTTCTGTCCATTCTACCTTCGTTATGTCATTCCATCCCTCCTACTATCCGTCCCTCTGTTCATCTGCCATTCTTTCCCGCCATTCTTCCTTCCATCCATCATTCCCTTACTCCATCTTTCTGTCCTTTCTTCCACCCGTCTCTCTCCTTCCATCCATCCCTCTGTCCTTGTTTCCACCTGTCCTTCCTTTTGTGCATCCATCCTCCTTCCCATCCCTCACTACATCTTTCTGTCCATCTTCCCTTCATCCTCCTTTCCGCGCTTATATCCGTCTGTCCCTCCATCATTCCTTTCTGACTCTTGTGGTGTCCCTCTTTCCTTTCATCCATCTTTCCATCCGTCCTTCCCTCCTCCTATCCTTTCCTCCCTCTCATTTCATGCACTTGTCCCTCCTTCTTGTCCTTCCTTCATTCATCCTCCTCGTCCCTCCTTCCCTCTTGTCCTTCCTTCCTTCTTTGTGTCCCTTCTTCCTCCTTGTCCCTCCTTCCCCTCCCTCCTTCCTTCCTCTTCCTTCTTGTCGTCCTTCCTCCTCGTCCCTCCTTCCGCTTCTTGTCCTTCCTTCCTTCTCCTCCCCCTTCTTGTCCCCCCCTTCTCCTCCCTTCATCCTCCTTGTCCGTCCTTCCCCCTCCTACTTCTTGTCCTTCCTTCCTTTCTCTTCCTCCTTGTCCCTCCTCCTTTTCCCTTCCTTCTTCTCCCTCCTTTTCCCTTCCTCCTCCTCCTTCTTGTCCTTCCTTCCCCCTCCTACTTCTTGTCCTTCCTTCCTTTCTCTTCCTACCTGTCTTTTAATCCTTGTTCCTCCTTCCTTTCTCTTCCTCCTCATCCTTCTTCTCCTTCCTTCCTTGTGTCCCTCCTTGTCTGTCCTTCCCCCTCCTACTTCTTGTCCTTCCTTCCTTTCTCTTCCCCCTTGTCCCTCCTTCCTCCTCGTCCCCCTTCTCCTTCTTCCTTTCCTTCTCCTCCTCCTTCTTGTCCTTCTTCCTCCTCATCCTCCTTCTCCTTCCTTGTGTCCCTCCTTGTCTGTCCTTCCCCCTCCTACTTCTTGTCCTTCCTTCCTTTCTCTTCCTCCCTCCTTGTCCCTCATTCTTCCTTTCTCCTCCTTCTTCCTCCTCATCCTCCTTCTCCTTCCTTCCTTGTGTCCCTCCTTGTCCCCCTTCTTCTTCCTTTCCTTCTCTTCCTCCTTGTCCCCCCTTCTCATTCTTCCTTCCTTCTCCTCCTCCCTGTCCCTCCTTCTTCCTCATCCTCCTTCTCCTTCCTTGTGTCCCTCCCCCTCCTCCTTCTTGTCCTTCTTCCTCCTCATCCTTCTTCTCCTTCCTTCCTTTCTCTTCCTCCTTGTCCCTCCTTCTTCTTCCTTCCTTGTGTCCCTCCTTGTCTGTCCTTCCCCCTCCTACTTCTTGTCCTTTCTTCCTTTCTCTTCCTCCTCGACCCCCCTTCTCCTCATTCTTCCTTTCTCCTCCTCCTCCTTCTTCTCCTTCCTTCCTTGTGTCCCTCCTACTTCTTGTCCTTCCTTCCTCCTTGTCCCCCCTTCTCCTCATTCTTCCTTCCTTCCCCCTCCTACTTCTTGTCCTTCCTTTCTCTTCCTCCTTGTCCCCCCTTCTCCTCATTCTTCCTTTCTCCTCCTTCTTCTCCTTCCTTTCTCTTCCTCCTTGTCCCCCCTTCTCCTCCTCCCTGTTCCTCCTTCTTCTCCTTCCTTGTCTGTCCTTCCCCCTCCTACTTCTTGTCCTTCATTCCTTCCTCCCTGTCCCTCATTCTTCCTTTCTCCTCCTTCTTCCTCCTTGTCCCCCCTTCTCCTCATTCTTCCTTCCCCCTCCTACTTCTTGTCCTTCTTTCCTCTTCCTCCTTGACCCCCCTTCTCCTTCTTGTCCTTCTTCCTCCTCGTCCTTCTTCTCCTTCCTTGTTTTCCTCCTCGACCCCCCTTCTCCTCATTCTTCCTTTCTCCTCCTTGTCCTTCCTTCCTTCCTCCTTGTCCTTTCTCCTCCTTCAACTTCTTGTGGAGGAGGAGGGGGAGGGACAGGGAGGAGGAAGGGAGAAGGGGGGACAAGGAGGAAAACAAGGAAGGAAGAAGGACAAGAAGGAGGAGGAGAAAGGAAGAATGAGGGACAAGGAGGGAGGAAGAGGAAGGAAGGACAAGAAGTAGGAGGGGGAGGGACACAAGGAAGGAGAAGAAGGATGGACAGGGAGGAGGAGAAGGAAGGAAGAATGAGAAGGGGGGACAAGGAGGAAGAGAAAGGAAGGAAGGACAAGAAGGAGGAGAAAGGAAGAATGAGGGACAGGGAGGAAGAGGAAGGAATGAAGGACAAGAAGTAGGAGGGGGAAGGACAGACAAGGAGGAAGAGAAAGGAAGGAAGGACAAGGAGTGACACAAGGAAGGAGAAGAAGGAGGAGAAAGGAATAAGGACAAGAAGAAGGAGGAGAAAGGAAGAATGAGGAGAAGGGGGGTCGAGGAGGAAGAGAAAGGAAGAAAGGACAAGAAGTAGGAGGGGGAAGGACAGACAAGGAGGGACACAAGGAAGGAAGAAGAAGGAGGGACAAGGAGGAAGAGAAAGGAAGGAAGAATGAGAAGGGGGGACAAGGAGGAAAACAAGGAAGGAAGGAGAAGAAGGATGAGGAGGAAGAAGGACAAGAAGGAGGAGGGGGAGGGACACAAGGAAGGAGAAGGAGGATGAGGAAGAAGGAGGGACAGGGAGGAGGAGAAGGAAGGAAGAACGAGAAGGGGGGACAAGGAGGAAGAGAAAGGAAGGAAGGACAAGAAGGAGGGACAAGGAGGGACACAAGGAAGGAAGGAGAAGGAGGATGAGGAGGAAGAAGGAGGAGAAAGGAAGAATGAGGGACAAGGAGGGAGGAAGAGGAAAGAAGGACAAGAAGTAGGAGGGGGAAGGAAGGAAGAATGAGGAGAAGGGGGGACAAGGAGGAAGGAGGGACAAGGAGGAAGAGAAAGGAAGGAAGGACAAGAAGTAGGAGGGGGAAGGACAGACAAGGAGGGACACAAGGAAGGAGAAGGAGGATGAGGAGGAAGAAGGACAAGAAGGAGGAGGAGAAGGAAAGGAAGAAGGAGAAGGGGGACGAGGAGGAAGGAGGGACAAGGGGGAAGAGAAAGGAAGGAAGGACAAGAAGTAGGAGGGGGAAGGACAGACAAGGAGGGACACAAGGAAGGAAGGAGAAGAAGGATGAGGAGGAAGAGAAAGGAAGGAGGAACAAGGATTAAAAGACAGGTAGGAAGAGAAAGGAAGGAAGGACAAGAAGTAGGAGGGGGAAGGAAGGACAAGAAGGAGGAGGAGGAAGGGAAAAGGAGGGAGAAGAAGGAAGGGAAAAGGAGGAGGGACAAGGAGGAAGAGAAAGGAAGGACAAGAAGTAGGAGGGGGAAGGACGGACAAGGAGGATGAAGGGAGGAGAAGGGGGGGACAAGAAGGGGGAGGAGAAGGAAGGAAGGACAAGAAGCGGAAGGAGGGACGAGGAGGAAGGACGACAAGAAGGAAGAGGGAGGGGAAGGAGGGACAAGGAGGAAGAAGGGACACAAAGAAGGAAGGAAGGACAAGAGGGAAGGAGGGACGAGGAGGATGAATGAAGGAAGGACAAGAAGGAGGGACAAGTGCATGAAATGAGAGGGAGGAAAGGATAGGAGGAGGGAAGGACGGATGGAAAGATGGATGAAAGGAAAGAGGGACACCACAAGAGTCAGAAAGGAATGATGGAGGGACAGACGGATATAAGCGCGGAAAGGAGGATGAAGGGAAGATGGACAGAAAGATGTAGTGAGGGATGGGAAGGAGGATGGATGCACAAAAGGAAGGACAGGTGGAAACAAGGACAGAGGGATGGATGGAAGGAGAGAGACGGGTGGAAGAAAGGACAGAAAGATGGAGTAAGGGAATGATGGATGGAAGGAAGAATGGCGGGAAAGAATGGCAGATGAACAGAGGGACGGATAGTAGGAGGGATGGAATGACATAACGAAGGTAGAATGGACAGAAGGATGAACGGAACGATAGAAGGACGCAAGGAGGGAATGACCTACTTGATTTATAGGAGGGGAGGGGAGGACATATGGGGGGCAGGCAGGAGGGACAGAAGGAAGAGATAAGGAGGATGGGAGGGAAGAAGTATGGAAGGACAGATGGAAGGATAGACAGGATGGAAGAATGACACCTCCAGGAAGAGCGGAGGAACAGAAGCAAGGAAGGATGGATGGAAGGACAGAGGTATGAAATGACAGAAAGATGGATCCAAGGAACAAAGGATGGAGGACAGAGGGGGAGGAGGGATGGGAGACCGGAAGAAGGGAAGACAAGACAGAAGGGAGGACAGAAGCAAGTAAGGAAAGAAGGGCTGGCAGTGGGACTGACAGAAAAACAAGGACAGAAGCACAGAATGATGGAAGGGCAGGCAGAAGGACAAACAAAAGGAAGGATGGGTGACAGGATGTACAGAGGCTGGACGAAGGACGGATGGAAGAAGGGAAGGACAGCTGGAAGGAAAGAAGTACAGAAGGAAGCAAGGAAGGATGGACGGAAGAGACTAACAGGTGGAAAGAAGGCTCGATGGAAGCCAGACAGAAGGACAAAAGGAAGGCTCAAAGGACGGAAGGAAGGAAGGATGGATGGATGGTAGGAGGGGCAGATGGAAGTGCAGAAGGACAGACAGAAGGATGGGTGAAAGGACAGATGGACAGAATGACAGAAGGATGAATGGGAGGCAGGAGAGATGAAGGAGAGGATGGAAGGTAGGAGGAGGGCAGAATGGCTGGAAAGGAGGATGGAAAGACTGATGGAAGGAAGTCCAGACAGAAGGGCAAAAGGAAGGACAGCAGGAAGGGCAGAATGGCTGCCGGAAGAGCAGACAGATGGAAGGCAAGCACAGAGGGATAGGAGGAGGGAGCAAAGGACAGACAGAAAGAAGTACAGATGTATGGACACACTGAAGGATGGATGCAAGGAACAAACAGTGGAAGAAAGGAAGGAAAGAGGGAAGGAGGGAAGAGAAAAATGCTGGATGGAAGGACAGCTAAGAACAGAAGGAATGACAGAATGCTGGCTGAAAGGAAAGAAGGCAGGAGAGAAGGAAGTGCGGCATTGAAGCTGACGAATTAATTTGGTAAGAGATGAATCCCCTTGCGTTCCAGCCAGGCCTCGAGAGTCGAGGGGCTGGGGGCGGCTGGACTTATCTCTTAATAGCTGTGCCAATCAGGGCCTCGACCACAGGCCGGACGCACCAACAGCCCGTGTGCTGTAGGTCCTGTTGCATTCAAGAGACACAGTCGGGTTCACAAATAATACGGTTTATTCTTACGCAACATTTACAGATTCTGTGAGATTGCCTACGATAAATGCAAACTGCGGGTTGGCTCTCTAGCACCAGACACAAAAAAACAATTGCAGTCACACACGTTTAATTCCCAGGTAATCACTCGGCATAGCCGAGGGCCCAAGTCTTACCACAAGGCGTCCGTCCCTTCTGGGGGGGGTGAGGAGCACAAACCCGTCCATCCGTCCCTCCGCTCCGGTACCGGATTGTCACCCCTCCCCGTTCGATACAAACTCAGGGTAGGATTTATCTGTGTGCGTATGCGGGAAGGGGGGGTCAGGCCATTGCTTCTTCAGTAACGACACAGCACGTTCCTCGGTGCCAAGCGTGCGCTGGTTTTGTGGGAAAGGAGGAAGAATGAGAGAGAAAGTCTGTAGAGTTCTGCAAAACAGTCCTTGAGAGAAGGGGAAGAGCAGGAGATAAATCTGCACAGTCGTGGCAGACGTTCCTTGAGAAAAGCGGAAGAACGGGACCGCGCGGCCTCCACCTCGCTTCGCGTTCCTCCTCGGCGCCGCGGCAACGCGCCGCTGGATCTCCATCCCGTCCCGGGTTTGTTCTGGGCGCCCCGTGGTACGGAAATGGGCGTTTTGCAGATTTTTCGCTGTTTTGCTTTTCCTGCGCTTCCAACAAGGAAGTTAAGACGGACAAAAGGAAGGAAGGACTGATGGACAGAGGGAAATATACACAGAAGGACAGATGTAGGAAGGCGGGAGAAAATGAAGGAATGCTAGAGGGAAGTAAGGATGGACAGAAGGACAGATGGAAAGAAGGATGGATGAAAGGATGACTGAGGGTAGGAAGGACAGGGAAGGAAAAACAGATGGAAGGATGGACAGGAGGAGTAACAAAGATGGAGGAGAGAACAGGAGGAGGGAAGGATGGATGGACAGAATAAAGAACACAAGGATGGAAGGATGGACAGAAGGATGGTAGGAAGGGCAAAGTACAGATGGAGGGAAGGACGGACGGACAGATGGAAAGACGGAAGTTAGGATGAAAGAAGGAAAGGACAGAAAGAAGGATGTAAAAACAGACGGAAGAACAGAAGACTGGAAGGAAGGACGGATGCACAGAAGGACAGAATGAAGGCAGGCCGGATGGAAGGATGGCAGGAAGGAAAGAATGCCCGATGGGTGGAAAGAATGACAGATGGAAGGATGGAAAGAGAGATGATGAGTAGAAGGATGGCAGCAGGGAAGGACACACGGAAGGAAGGACGGACTGACAGGTGCATGAAATGATGGACCAACTGATGCAAGGGAGGAAAGGCGGAGGAAAGGATGGGAGAAAGCACAGGCGAAAGGAAGGACAGAAGGAAGGCAGTCCGGAAGAAAGGAAGATGGACAGGAGGAGGGAAGGACAAGGTAGCAGGATGAAAGAAAGGACCAAAGGATAGAAGGAGGGAAGGACGGATGGAAAGATGGATGAAAGGAAATAGGGACACCACAACAGACAGAAAGGAATGATGGAGGGACAGAATGAAGGAACAACAGACCAACGGAAGGAGGGGCAGATGTATGGAAGCGCAGAAAGGAAGGAGGATGAATGGAAGATGGACTGAAGGATGGTAAGAAGGATGGATGGACAAAAGGAAGTACAGACGTATGGGTGCAAGGAACAAAGGACAGAACAAAGGAAGTAGGGGTGGACAGACAAAACGAAAGACAGAAGATCGGAAGGAGGGAAGGAAGATCAGAGGCAAGAAAGAACAGGTGGAAACAAGGACAGAAGGATGGATGGAAGAAGAGAGACGGGTGGAAGAAAGGACAGAAGGATGGAGTAAGGGAAGGATAGATGGAAATAAGGATGGAAGGAAGAATGGAGGGAAAGAATGGCAGATGAACAGAGGGACAGTAGGAAGGATGGAAAAACATAACGAAGGTAGAATGGACAGAAGGAAAGAGACGGATGGACAGAAGGATGAACGGAATGATAGAAGGACAGGAGGAGGGATGGACAGAAGAACAGATGGATGGAAAGGACGGATGAGAGGAACGAAGAAAGGACGGATGGAAAGGATGAAGAGAAGCAAAGAAGGACGGATGGAAGGATGGACAGATTGATGCGGGGGTGGAAGGACAGATGAAGGAAGGAAGGACAGAAGGATGCATAGAGGTATCAACGGATGGAAGGAAGGATGAAGGATAGAAGGAAAGATGGATGAAAGGTTTGGAAAGAAGGATGAAACAAAGAACAGAAAGGAAGAAGGACTGACACATGGAAGGAAAGAGATGTATGGAAAGAAGGACAGACAGAACAAAAGAAAGATGGGTGGAAGGAAGGATGGACAGACAGAATGAAGGACAGAAGGAAAGAGGGAAGGACGGAGGAACAGAAGGAATGACTAAGGAACAGATGGAAGAACAGAAGGATGAAAGTAAGAATGGTAGAATAGAGGGATGGAAGAATGGAGGAATTCTTTCCTTGCATCTCTGCTTCTGTCCTTTTTTCTGTCTGTCCCACTGCCAGTCCCTCTTTCCTTACTTGCTTCTGTCCTCCCTTCTGTCCTTTCTTCCCTTCTTCCAGTCTTCCATCCATCCTCCCTCTCTTTCTTCCATCCTTTGTTCCTTGGATCCGTCTTTCTGTCATTTCATACCTCTGTCTGTCCTTCCATCCATCCATCCATCCTTCCTTGCTTCTGTTCCTCCGCTCTTCCTGGAGGTGTCATTCTTCCATCCTTCTGTCATCTTGTCTATCCTTCCATCTGTCCCTCCATCCTTCTCATCTCTTTCTTCTGTCCATCCATTCTTAGGTCTGTCCTGATCCTCCTTCCTGCCCTCCATCTGACCTTCTGTCCATTCTTCCTTCAATCTTTGTCTGTCCTTCTGTCCATCCTTATATGTGTAAAAATAGGTACATATATAATACATCTAAATGAAGTTTTCCTGGAGCAGGCTAATAGCGCAGGCCAGCATCAGACTAGTGCACTGTTTGTGCTCTTTGGGTCTCCACTGGGGGGACATTAGCAGGGAGCCTGTGGTATCTATGGACAATTAAATAGCCTTTTTGAAAACGCTATAAATAATATTAGCCACGCTGACTGAGTAATGCCAGTCACTGCTGTGCAAATTACCAACATGCAAAGCGCAAGTGGAATAAGAAGGATTTTATTTTCATGCAGACACAGAAGTTTGGTGCTACAATGAGACGGCCTTTTGCTCGTTTCCCATTTAATTTCATATGCAACTCGGTAATAGCATCCCCGTGTCCCTCTCCACATTTCTCTTCTTACAGTGTCTCTAATGCACCTTAAATGATGAGAGCACTACATCAATAGTCTCAATTTAGGCAATGTGTGCTTTTGGCAAAAAAACAGCAAGTAGTGCTAGCATAAATCTCCCATTACTATAATGACACATTAAAATGGCACAGGGGTTTACAATCTGTGTTGAGAATTATCCATCCACCTGCTCACTGAAATCATGTTATATATGTTTATCTTTTCCTTCACCCATCTTTGTACCAGACTGCCTTGCCAAGAAGGAAAAAACCCCGGCATTTATCAACACAGCACCATTTTGTGCAGCATTCCAGCGATTCTGAAATGGATCTGTCTGGATTGTTTGGATCAGATACCAACATTTTTCATGCGAGATAGACAAAGAGAAAAGAGCACAGGTGACTAATCAGCAATAGGTAGTTGCAACATGCATGCCCCCCCCCTCCCCCTCCGCTTTTTCCCCAGCCATAAATTGACAATGACACTGGCGGGAGGACTGGGGTTTTAACCTAGCTGAAACATTTTTGAATGCCTTTTCTGAATTACAGGACGTACATTGATCCGGCTGTCATTCTGTTCCATTTTGAGTGATGGATCTGCACAAAAACACTTTTGTTTAATTGAGATAATATTGTATTTTTCCTGAATCCTTTAGGAGACAACTGATTTATGAGGAATGTGCTTCCTGAAATAAAAAGATGCTGGCATATGAAGTCCTGACAGCGAAGGCCAAATTCAGAGATTGCTTAATAAATACTGCTGACTAAACAAGTCATTGCATTCATCACCGCAAGGTACAGACACCCATGTCCCCACCGTCAGGCCCCAACAGACCGAGAGAGGCATTTTCTCCCAAAATGGAAGTATTTAGGTGAGCTCAGCCCTTATTTGGAGGTAGTTAGGGCCCAGCATCACTTCCCTCACAACTGAAGCAGCATGAGCTACGTTGTCTTTTCTGGACTACTTCTGAAATATTTTTTCCCTTCTGTTCTTACTGAGTGATAACTGGAAGCATTTCTGGACAGTTTCTGCCCTTGCCTTAGGGCACAAGTGTGCAATAGCTAATCCCTGCGTTTGCCTCTTAGCAATAAAGGTAGTTTCTTATGTCAGGCAAGGGCAGCCAGCTGCTGGGAACCAGCTGGCGAGGACATTTGCAGTCTGTGCAGAGCAACAGGCCTGAGGTTAATGCAGTTTTGTTCCCCGGGTAACAGTTTGGGGCTAAAATGGCCTAGGAAATGATGCTGCTCTCCTTGCCCTGCCAACAACTGAATTG